>NC_136492.1:53006990-53029490 GCF_053919585.1 Euprymna scolopes | reverse complement strand
GTAGATAAACTTTTTTGTTAGGACCAGGCAGGTGTTACCATTTTATTTTATAATAAACAATATATATATATATATATATATATATATATATATATATATATATATATATATATATGTATGTATATTTAATATGCGAATTAAGAAAATAAATAAATGAAATACGGCAAAAACCAAAACAATTTAAATTGCTTTGGTAGATATATAAAGAGTGTTACATAATACAACATCTGATTAAATCGTAACATACAGAGAGGTATATATATATAGTATTCCTTAATTGGAATTTTTTATTTTGAGATGAGCATTTTTATGTTAATTTTTATTTTTTTATTTCGGACTATTAGTCTCATCTTTATTAGTTGTTGTTTGTTTGTTTTTATTGGTTCACAACGTTTCGGCCAATTTCCTCTGGCCTTCGTCAGGTGGTAACCGCGACGGATAGGAAATTGGCCGAAACGTTGTGAACCAATAAAAACAAACAAACAACAACTAATAAAGATGAGACTAATAGTCCGAAATAAAAAAAAATAAAAATTAATACAGAGAGGTCTCTGCTTATTTGTTCCATGGAGCCTTGAAATCCCATTATTGTAATATTTTATTCAAAAATATAATATGATTGCTGAGAATCCCTTAAGAGTGTATGAAAATGGGAGTGTCCAGGAAGGGCAGCTCGATTCGTGTTCACAGTGAGTACTGAAATCAACAATAGCATTATAGTCATCTAAAATTCTAAACCGATGGCAGTTATTAGTGAAAATTTGATGCAAAACAGCTTTGGCTGGAAGGCAGGTTGATTTGCAATTTTTATTTGGATGTTCTAGAATTCTGAGAATACGTTTTTGGTCATTGTAAACATTTTAAAGCAGTAACTAACGCGCTTTTGCACATTTCCCTATATTAGGGGGTTTCAGTTCTTCAATTTTTATCGACCACTTCATGTGGAATAACAAATTACCTCAATCTATAAGGATTTTTCATTCATTAATTGTTTCAGGATTAATTAACATGTTTTCAACATCATATTAATTAGCGAGGCTTCCTTAAGATATTCTCTATTGATGTATATATTAATATACATATACTATATATATATATATATATATATATATATTCATATATTTACATTCACATATATATATATATATATATTAATATATACATCATATATATGTATATTAATATATTACATTAATATATATATATATATTAATATATATATTAATATATATATTAATATATATATATATATATATAAATATTAATATATATATATTAATATACATATATATATTAATATATATATATTAATATATATATTAATATGTATATAAATATGAATATATATATATTAATATACATATATATATATATATATACATATATATATATTCGCACCCATGTAAAGAATTTTATTTTTGAATGGAACCGTACTGATGAGCTGTAATAGAACGAAATACTATTGTATATAGTGTTTATATATGCATTATTTTAATATAATTTTGGTAAAAATTCACCCTTGTCAATTTCGTTTTACTACATAGAACACAATAATGTACTGCTGTTTATATTATGCTCTACAAACAGCCTCATTAAATCCAATGATTTTTACTTTTGAATATCTTTTACATTAAATATACAAACATGCCTTAATATATAAATATAATTTTTCTCTAAGCCCGAAAATAATATAATAAAGGGAGGTACGGAATAAAATACGTATACGAAAGAATATTGTAATCAACCAATAGCCTATTGGTTATGTTGTTTTAATGTGAGGGAGAAATACTGTTAAACTAAGGTATTCGGTTTGGATCTATCAAGTATTTTGCAATAATCTGGGAAATAGAATTGCTCAGCCGGCTTGTAAGCCAATATCAGGAATAAAAAAATACGATATGTTTACTTGAAGAAGCGGATGAGCTAACTTTAAAATAGACATAACACTCAGAAAAACGTGCATCTTCTCAGTACAGGAAAATAATAAATAAAACATGTGTACCAATATATTAATCTTAGAACCAGTGGTTCTCTTGTTCTTCAGTGCAAAAGTAATATTTCCACTCTAACGTGTTCTGTATTGTTTTTTATTCAGTGGTCAATATCTTAAGGAAGCCTCGCTAATTAATATGATGATGAAAACATGTTAATTAATCCTAAAACAATTAATTAATGAAACATCCTTATAGAGTGAGGTAATTTGTTATTCCACATGAAGTGGTCGATAAGAATTGAAGAACTGAAGCCCCCCAAGGACGAGAAATGTGCAAAAGCGCGTTAGTTACCGCTTTAAAATGTTTACAATGACCAAAAAGTACGTGATTAACACTCCGGAGAAAAGGAGGCAGGTATCAAACGAGTTTATGAGTATAATCCTTGCTGCGGCAAGACTTTGAATCAGAAAATGGCAGAGCCAGTAACTTGACTATACAAGAAAGGAAACAAATAATAATAATAATAATAATAATAATAACAATACACAGTGGTAAAAACAACATTCGTTTCAATGTTACTGCTTTTGCGTACTTATACTTATAGAATAAAAACTGTGTTCGTAAACAATTTAACAATTGTTTCTTCAATGGTAATAAATCTATTGACGTTTATTAGCAACGGTTGCTAAATTGGTTTTAATGATAAAAAACATGCAAAGACAAAATATTTCCCAGCATTTAAAACGTAGACTTACCACGGCCTCATCTTTTAAAGTCATTGACATAAATAAGTAAAACAAAACAAACAAAAAAATGTTTCATATAATTGAATGCGTCGGATTGTATTGGTTGTTAAATTATGGGAAATATTATTAGAGGTGATATCATTAATTAAATTAATTCATTTAAATAAAATCAAAAATTATTTTCGAGGAAGAGATGCGTCGTATTGCAACAACTGTTATATTAAAAATGTTTGTAATGAGAAAAACAGAAAAAAATAGTTCACAAGATTAAATCGATTGATTGCAACCGTCGCTATTTGTTGTTTATATCGTTAAAAAATTAATGAAAAACAAAACATTTCATAAGACTGAATGCGTCGAATTGCAACGGTCGCTAAGTTAGTGATAATGATATTATTATTATTATTATTATTAGTATTATTATTAATAATAATAATAATAATAATAATAATAATAATAATAATAATGATGATGATGATGATGATGATGGTTGTAACCGAAGACCATAAAAATGCGGAATTACCTTCACTGCGTTAGAATATTTGATCGTATACTACTTCTCTCTGTCTGTATGGTTTTATCAGTATTCGCACCCATGTAAAGAAAAATTTTGTTTTTTTTTATAGAATGGAAGCATATATTCCAAAGTGCAGTTTCACAATTATCTTTGTAATCGTGAATACTCTATCAACGTCTTACATAGGGACCGTTGCTTATTTACTAATTAAATGAGCTTTAAGTGAACGAAAAATCCAGGTAATAAAAATAGAATAATCACAGTGATTCGCAATGAGTTGAGACCCTGAATATTTCCTACCGTGAATAATGTTGTTGAATAGCAGGATATCAAAACGGGGATATGTAATATTAAGGGGGTTTCAAACGGGACCAAACGGTTATATGTAGTACACTGGTGGTATATATAAAGAGCGTAGCGGTATTATAACGAGCGTTTATATGTTCGTCTTATATATATATATATATATATATATATATATATATATATATATATATATATATATACTCGTGTCTACGAAAGGGGTATATTTCTATGAGTCACTTTTAACATATTAGTGTATTCTCTAGTGTATGTTTATGTATTTATACATAAATTAAACATTTATAGATATCGTTGTTTGTTGGAACACCAACAAAAACATACCCCAACTCTTCCTTCCATGCCTCATGCAATTAAATGTGTTTCTCTCCGAAAGTAAAAACACTAAACCACAAATTATAGTTTGATATAATCTTGTATGCTTTCCTGGATTCTTTTTCAGAGTTGGCACGCGTTGTATAAGATTTAATTTCTCTATGTCGCCCTCTTCTGGCTTCCATGGGCGTCCTATCATAAACCCCTTCCATCTGCTAACGCGTTGCGTATCGAACTGATTTACACTCGTAACTACCTCTGCATCTCAAAATCTATATTTTTATTACGTCATCACCACACGTAGCATAAGAATACTTAATCAGTTTTTTGTCACGTATATGTGTTGATATTATGGTTAGCTTAAATTCCATCAGTTAACCTTATATAAGACGAACATACTTCAGAAGTATTAAATGTTAATACTTAAACTTTACATAACTTTTTACATCCATAACATATTTCTATCCAACAGTTATACTTGTACCAATCATGATGATCGACTATAATGATGCCAAATGGACTGTTTAAATAGTTCCTCGTGTTTTCCTGTGGACTTACAACATAATAATGGAATATTGAAAGATGAAAATAATGAATGAGTAAATATCCTGCTTAAACCTATAAATATCATTTGTTTTGAAAGCGACCTTCGTCAGCACTATAACATAAATATTTGATCGCGAATAATATCAAGTGAAAATCTCCGCAAATTTTACATAAGATATAAACTGCTAGTGCAGCTATATTGAAATTTCATATAGCATTATTTGTATTTTTATATGATTTTTCTAGTCGGGATACATAATCTCTTTATTATAAATTATGAAGCTATATATCATAGCAGAGAAAATTTTGTTTTAAGTTTCTTGAATGTAACTCCCTTTACAAAGTATTTTTTTCTAAATGTAAACAGTAGTTCATTCTCAGCTTAGTTGGAACCCCATAAAATCACAATCTTGCTAAGATACACGACAACGGCTCAACGTGAGAATAACATTAACAAACATTGGCTTTTTTTAAAGAATTTCTTTTACGACTGATAACATTCTCTCTGTCACAACGTATATGCACTATATGATGAAGCGACTTAAGATATTTCATTCGTTTTTCCGTCTTGTTTTCTGTTTTGAAGAATTTGAATCGCATGCGTATTTTTAGACTAATCAAATATCCATAAATGCACGCATATTGTCTCGCAAGCAAATGACAAATTGGAATCCAATTTTAGAGCGAGGGGTTCATGAATACAGAAATATACGCAAATCACTTTTATCTTTTATTTAGATTTATTTTATTCCGTCGTCGGCGCATATTTTAAAAATAAGGTCAGATAAAGTTGGAAAATTATTCATAGATACGCAAGAAAATCCAAATAACATTTTTTTTATATTTTTTTATTTGCTTTCTCTGCTTCGATGATGGTGTTTTCCTTAAAGATATATTATATTACAAGCAATCGTTTTCTAGTGTTCGATGGAAATTCGATGCACCAAAATATCATGGACTCACATTTAAAAGATCATTTCATAATCGTGTTTCTGCATATGCCTGAGTATTTAAGTTATTCTTCGTTAAGGTTCACCATTCACAATATTAATAAATATTTACACGTTAATATTTTATTAATATTTTACAATAGCCTCTTATTACTTATATCTCTGTCAGTGTAGATTAAAAAGAATAGTGCCCGTACATAAACTCTGGCAGTAATGCACCATTGGAAATGAATAAAAGTGGTGTAAATGAAGTAATTTTTATGAGTTTTACAATTGAGCCCAACGTTTTATTAAACAAGAAAATAAATAAAATATAAAATATATTACTATTAGGAACAAACAAAAATTACTTATATACAAAAATAATGCAATAAGCATAGTACGTTTTATGCTATACGATAAAATATATTTGCAACATAAGCTCTAAGGTACTGACGATCACATAATTAAATATATCTCACGAAGACATTTTAATATTATTTTTCTAATGAGATACACCAGCGATCTATTCAGATTACTTATAATGTCATGAATATGCATTTATCCTCCATGTATAAGGCAATCACGGATATAAAACAAAAACAATATATGTAGTGCATAAACACATATACTCCTACAGCGTCAATAAGAAATTTAAATGTAAACGAGGATGTAAAAATTTGTTTTCACACCAATTTATTAATTTTACTAGCCGTGAAATTGCTGACTAAGATAGTATTTGACGAAATTTTACTCAATAAAAAAAAAATATTTAAAATATAATTATCCACTGACACGTGTTTCGTCGCCTACGACTAATCAGAGTGGCTAAATAAGTCGGAGACTAGAGAAATACGTGTCAGCGGATAATTATATTTTTAAAATAATATATATACATACACATACATATATATATAAATATATATATATATATATATATATATATATATATATATATATATATATATCGCTCCCCCTGTGGGAGTACCAAATTGGGTAAAGGGAAAATTATTCCCAACTCGCATTTTGGTAATAATGCACTTTCGTAAAAAATTTAATTCCTTGAAAGGATATCGCTAAAACTAAAACAAACAACATCTCTCTCATTCTCTGTGTGTGTGTCTCTCTCTCTCTCTCTCTATATATATATATATATATACACACATATATACACATATACATATATATATGTATATACCAACATATATATACACATATATATATACACACATATATATACACATACATACATATATACACACATATATATACACACATATATATACACACACATATATATATACACACAAACATATATACATATACATATATACACACCCACAGATATATACACCCATATATATATATATATATATATATATATATATATACGCACATACATATATACACACATATATATACACATATATATATACACATAAAAACACACACATATATATATATATATATATATATATATATATATATATATATATATATATAAATATTGGGCTGTTCTCGCTATCTCCTTCTTCTAACCTTTTCATATTGCCCTCAACGTCCATGGCACATTTGCGTGTCAAGCTCCTCCATTTTATCTGGTACCCGGCAGTCTGTACCCAAGAGAACGGTTGATGTTAGTTATTGGTAGGGTGCGCTTTAACTGGTCTTTATAGCGTCGTTTAGGTTCTCCTCGTGGTCAAGTCCCATTGCCGAGCTCGCCATTAATATTGTTATTTTTCTGTAGTCTGGAACGGAAGCGCTGGTGAATGATATATATATATATATATATATATATATATATATATATATATATATATATATATATATATATATAATTATTATTTTTTACTATAATAATTAAATACCTACAGACACTAGTGTTTCATCCTTTCGGGATTCTTCAGTGCAGGGTGTCACGATTACTACCAGTCGAACGATTCGAACCCCGCGACACGAGACATCTCTGGCTCGATTACCGGAGACCGTATCCATTCGGCTACTATTAACCGTGTGAAATAGCGTTGAATTTTAAACATTTTAATTTAAATGTTCATTACGTCAGACAGACAGTGATCAAATCGTTATACGATGATCTACGCATAAGAGCTAAATTGAGCGACTTTTTAATTCAACGGAAAGTGCTCAACGATAAAAAACGAATTTCTTAAAGGGGCTGTCATAATTATCTTTTTTTACTATAATAATTAAATACCTACAGACACTAGTGTTTCATCCTTTCGGGATTCTTCAGTGCAGGGTGTCACGATTACTACCAGTCGAACGATTCGAACCCCGCGACACGAGACCTCTATGTATATATTGAAAAGGAGAGAGAGAGGGTGAGTGTGTCCCAAGAAAATGTATCCTCTCTTTAAATGACACTGAAATTAACATTTCTTTTAAGAAATTGATTTTTCATACTGGAGAATACTGTCAACAAATATAGAAATCAGCTCATTATCGGAAGTGTTTAAATTGTTGGGCATTATCGTCCGTGAAGAGCTAACAAAGTGCATTAATTGAATCGAACACGTTTTTTATCAGTCCAAATTGTAAGTGGACACATCTTCTTTCAATGGTTGTTTTCAACTCTTCATTGTGGCTCGTTTTGTGGTGTCAGTCCTGTGTTTTACCTGCCCCCGAAAGTGAGAACATCTACGGTGAGATGGCAAATCTTGTAAGCGTGGATAGTACTCGATACTTCTTCTTTGTGATATGTATCTGTTTCTCACTATCAAGATATGACGTTATGTCATGATGATAGTAAGGAAGTGTTCCATTTAGCTGTAACTGCCATCCTGTATTCCTAAACACCTCTTGGGAACGTGGCATAACGTATTTTAAACGGTGTATACATTTTATTGGGAAACACACTAAACCACACACACACACACATATATGTATATAAGAGAAAGTGGCTGTGTGTGTCTGTGTGTGTCTGTGTATCTGTGTATATTTCCCTACGCAACAAGTCTGCCAATTTTTAGTCTACAGACTCGAAATTCGTTATACAGATTACTGAGATTTGGGAAAATCGAGGTGATCGGTTTTTAGCCAGAAATTTGGCGACTAAGGGGTCAAAGTTCAACGATTTCACCTTTGAGAACTCTACCAAACTCCTTCGAAAATTTTGGGTCTACGCACTTGAAATTTTAGATATAGGTTCCTTGGACATGGACCTAACTTAATCACTTCAGTTGAGCCGAAAACAATAGATGTTAAGGGGTCACAATAGTTGTCAATTTTTTTTTCTTAAATTGACCACTGCAGTCTCTTTCAAATTACTCAGACAATTTCTGGTCTAAATATTTGAAATTTTACATAAAGGGTATTCAAAGATAGGGCAAGCTTTTTAATCAGTTTGGGTCGAAAAGTTTTAGTTACCAATATATAAATGTATGTATGTATGTCTGTTTGCATTACTGCCTTAAACTTTCAATAGACGCGACGGATTTTACCAAGATCAGTATCGTTTGAAAGTTCGACCTTTAATACGCAAATATCGAACAATTGGCTAAAAACATCAATATCTTCCCCTTCAACGAGGCACTTTTCTACAGGAGGTGGTCACTTTTTTCGCCGATAAGTTTGTAAAGTTATTCTCTCCTTTAGATTGTCTAGCCTTGATTTTAAAAAAATGTCGCTTCCCGTTTGGCGGTGGTCGTTACAGCATAAACGTTAGGGTTTACCCCGTTTTTTTCATCCTTTGCGGTACGGTTTCGAGTCTCCCTTCCTACTACCACTTTTATTTTGCTCAATATACACATCCAAACACCCGGGCAACGCCTGGCGCCCATACTAGTAGGTGTATATTTTTATTTAATCTATCTGTATATATATATCTATATATCTGTGAAAGTGACAGTGTCTGTCTGTCTGTGTACATTTCCCTACAGGTGTCAAAGTTTTACGATTTGACCCTTGAGAACTCTACAAATCTCCTCCGACAATTTGGGGTCTAAGCACGTGAAATTTTAGATATAAGTTCCTTGGACATGGATCCTACTTAATAACTTGATTTGATCCAAAAACAATGAATGTTAAGGGGTCATCATAGGGGTCAAATTAAAAAGAAATATTGGCCGCTTTTTTCTTTTCTTTTTTTTGTTCAACATACACAGCAGAACACCCGGGCAACGCCGGGCGTAAATGCTAGTATACCTATAAAAGCGAACGTGTTGGCGTGCCTTTGTGTCTCAGTCTACAGACGCGGAATTTGATATACTGGGAACTGAGATTTGGAAAATATTATGTGATCGGTTTTCCGCCTCAAATTTGGCATTTAAGGGGTAAAAGTTCAACGATTTGAACTTTGAGAACTCTACCAAAGTCCCCCGACAATTTGGGGTGTAAACCCTTGAATTTTTAGATATAGGTTCCTTGGACATTGATCTAACTTAATAACTTGATTTAAGTCCAAAAGAATACATTTTAAGGGGTCATAATAGGGAGTAAGTTTTTAAAAAATTGACCGTTTTTTTTTTTTTTGGTTTCTTGTTCAAATTACACAACCAAACACCCGAGACACGCCGCGCCGAATTCCTAGTCCATCTATCTATCTATCTATCTATCTATCTATCTATATATATATATATATATATATATATATATATATATATATATATATATATATAAAAGTGAAAGTTCTGTGTATCTGTGTACATGTGTGTCTGTGTATCCGTGTGTCTGAGTACATTCCCCACGCAATAACTCTATCAATTTTTAGTCTACAGGATTGAAATTTGATATACATGTCCGTTTGCATGCCTGCCTTAAACTTTCAATAGAGGCGACGGATTTTACTAAGATCTGTATCGTTAGAAATTCGATCTTTTATACTACAAATATCGAAAAATTGGCTAAAAATATTAATATCTTCCCTTTCTACAGGGGGGCACTCTTTTCACCGATATTTTGGAAAGTTATCCTCTCCTTTAGATTGTCTAGCCTTAATTTAAAAAAATGTCGCTTCCGGTTTGGCGGTGGTCGTACCAGCATGGACGTTAGGTTTTACCCCGTTCTTTTCGTCCTTTGCGGTACGGGTTCGAGCCTGCCTTCCTACTACCACTTTTTTTTTTTGCTCAACATACACATCAAAACACCCGGGCAATGCGGGGCGCCCATGCTAGTATATCCATAAAAGTGAACGTGTCTGTGTGTCTTTGTACATTTCCCTACGCAATAACTGTCAATTTTAAGTCTGCAGACACGAAATTTCATATACATGGTACTGAAGTTTGGTAAAATCTTTTGGATCGGTTTTTGGCTAAAAATGTGGCTTTTAAGGGGTCAAAGTTTTACGATTTTACCCTTGAGAACTCTACCAAACTCTTCCGACAATTTTGGGTCTAAAAACTTGAATTTTAAGATATAATTCCTTGGACATGGATCTAACTTAATAACTTGGTTTGACCCCAAACACTAAATGTTAAGGGGGCATAATAGGGGTCAAATTTAAAAAAAAAATTGACCGTTTTTTTTTTCAACGTACCCCTTCAAACACCCGGGCAACACCGCGCGTAAATGCTAGTATATATATATATATATATATATATATATATATATATATATATATATATATATATATATATATATATTTAATTTTATAGAGGTAATAATTAGACCTGGAGTCTAAAGAGCAATATTTATTTTAATGTTTCAATAATTTAAAACAATCTTATTCATAATACTCTGGATATATAATAGGCTAGACATGGTATATTTCTCCTAGAACTATAATAATATTGATTATAAGGATTAATAAGTGTAAATTATTAATCACTTTCAACAGTAAAAGCAAACAAAATCAACTTGACTGTACGATCGTCTCGTCATCGATATTTATTTTATTTTAAAATTGATTATAATCATTGTATTGAAATATTCATCTCTTCATCATCAAAGACAGAGGGGGTAGGGTTAAGACAGCAAAATGAAACTAGCATTTGATAGTAAATTAGGTGAATGGTTCTTATTGCGATTTATTATGAAATTTTTTTTAAGTTGTTCAATAAGATTGTGTTTGCATGCTTCCGTGTTTTGCACATATGTATGAAACATAACAATTTTCAGCGACCGCACTCATATATCTATATACATATATTGGTGTTGTGACGGTTGATTGAAATCGGAAAGATCGAAACCTTTTGAGGTATCGGAATCCGTATCTGAATCGGAAAAATTGTAGTCTAATTTCCGATTCCAAACCAATTCTTTAAAATTAAAAAAAAAAAAAAAATCAAACAACCACAATTTTTGTTTTATTACAAAATAAGAGTGAGAGGAGCGGCAGAATAGGTTGTAAATCTCATTTACAGATTTAACATTGATTCACAGAGTTTAATTTATTTTATTTATTGGTCATTTATAATTTGCCTATTGCCTTTGTTATCGTTTAGCATCTATTTGCGAAAATATATTTTTGCCCTCAGCAGAGAGAGTTCATATAATTATTGACAAGTTTTACATGGACTGGGCGGGAGACATTGACTTCATCTGAAATAATGTTCTGTGGCAGCTTCTTAGACGCAACGACATCCTCAGACTCTTCAAACCCAATTTAATTTGATTTTATTAGTTTTTTATTGTAAGCAAAGGAGATATTTTAGAGTTGACTTGACTATTCAATATCACAGATCTTAGAAAAGCTTTCCGTACCTATTTGATTAATGGTCATCTGGTGTCTATTAGATACTTTGCGCTTTAATATCAAATATTTTACATGCTTGGCATTTTTTCTGGCACTGGTTTTGTGTGATAACTAAATCATTTGAAATATTCCATGTTTCTATATATTTGGGGGGGACACAAGTGAAAATATAAATGAAAATCTCAAAAGTTTATCAAAACTTTGGAAGAACTTTGAGAAGATGGTAACTTAACAAAACAACTTTCCTTTAGATTTAAAATACTCCAAACGTGAGATTCTACTTTTTTAGACGATTATGTGTGAGTACACTGAAACGTTATTTTAGAATTTATAACGGGGGTTCAGATGTGAATATAAATATAATGTAAACTGATCCCATTTCGGTACATTATAAGTTTTTAAGCGGCTAAGTAATGTTCAACACTAATTCTAAGGCTGATCACCGAAACAATAAAATATAATATAATTGCTATATTTTCCTATTGCCACCCGTACTCAGGGTTAGTAGTAGGAAAAGAGCGTGATTTTTTTTACTTTTTACAATACTATATATTAATACGATAACGTGTGCCTTATTTATATTGTGTGTCACTATTACCTCCGAGTGACTGTTGTTTAATTATGGATTCTAATTTTTTTATAATAAATAATTTTACCAAGAATTCCTCATAAGTTTTGCTTTTAGTTTTGATTATAGCTCATGGGACTGAAGTCATTTATTTTATTATAAATAATTTTACAAACAATTTTTCATAAGTGTTGGTTTCGGGTTCAAATATAGTTGATGGCACTTAATTCATCTATTGTTTTTATTTATTTATTTTTTTTTTTTTTGGTGCCCGAAAAACTCGTTTTTTTTTTGTTTTTTTTGCTAAGTAGGAAAACTGGTCACTTATTGAATAAATATCAATTGAAAAAACATTTTATGATTGTTTTTGAAGGAGATATTGTTTTTAACGGCGACTAAGCTCTCGCATAATATTTTTTAAAAATATTTTGGACTCTTGTTTTTAAAAAAAGATAAACTTGATCACAGAGTCAAGACACGAAAAACGAAACCGTATAGTTATTTAAAAAATACTTTAGTTTTAACACTTTTGTGTTCTTATTACTATACAAAAATATAAGAAAGAAAACACTTATCAAAGAAAGAAATTATCTTATTTAGAAGAATTAATTAAGTTGAACAATTCTTGTGTTATTAGGACAAGCCACAAAAAACACGTTACTTATGTATTTTTGGTACCGCGCAAAAATAATAACGTTCTTATTTTGAAAGCCATTCTTAACATGGGAAGGGGAGGGGATAATTTATAAAGCATTTCGGGGGAACTTCCACAGTATGCAGACGGGGGCTATTGTTAGGGGGGATAAGTCCAATTTCTTTTTGGCAAATAAATAACAAACAAGATTTTTTTCCGAACAGAAAAATATTTGAACACCAAAACATTTATTGTATATAAATGTATCAATATATAATTGTGAAAAACATTTATTGTATATAAATGTATCAATATATAATTGTGAAAATATTTATTAAAAAGTTTGTGTAAGAAAATATAATTTTAATAAAACAATTTTGTAATAAAAACAATATTGGATTTTTATAAAGTCAAATAGCTTCCTTTAAAAAAAATAATAAATAATAAAATAGAACATTTGGGGGATTAAAGCAGCTCAGAAGAGTCAACGACAAATTAATCATTTAAATGTTTTTTGACCAAGAACAGCCACTAGGCGATAGTTTAGTTAAATGCAACAAGGAAAGATTACCGTCGTCCGCATACTGCAGAAATGCCTTCTGTTGTTTAGGTAACACAAAAAAATTAAATCTTAATTATATTTCTAAATAATTTTTATTATTATTATTTAATAATACAAGAAGTGCTTGTTTTTTTGTTTTTTGTTTCGTAATAACACACGAAAAGTTAATAAATACTTTCTTTTAATAAATATATGATTGCTGTTTTCGTGTTCTCCGTTCGGTTTCGTTACATACTGAGCCGTATCTACTTCCGGTAGCTTAATTTTTTTTTTCAGCAGTGATCTTGGACATTACATAAAAATATACAAATTCATTTTCTTTTGGAGGGGGCTAGTTTTATAACTATATCTTCCTCAGTATTTTCTTCTTTTTTATTTTTGAGCGATTATCGAGACTGCTAAGACGTGATCCTCTCATGTCGGACATTTTTGTTCAAAAGTCACACTCAACATGTTTTCTTGATTTTTTAAACTAAATAAAGACTTTAAAATAAGTTGACCCACTAAAAATCAACAAGCTATGTAGAAAACGAACACTCAATTATTTTTTTTAAAAACTGTAAACAAGTAAAAATATTTTCAAAAATATAAATGGGAGTATAGTATTTAAAAAAATATCTCCTTCAAGAAAGTTTTGAAAATGTGTTTTCACTCGATATTTATTCAATAACGGATCAGTTTTCTTTCTTAGCAAAGAGGAACGAGTTTTTCGGACACGATTTTCTCTGATTTTTTTTATGATTTTACCAAGAATTTATCATTAGTTTGGTTTCGATTTCGTTATAGCTGATGTAACCCCAGTGATCCATTTTTTTAAATAAATGATTTTATCAAGATAGCTTCATAAATGTTGGTTTTCGGTTTGGATTATAGCTGTAGGAACTCAAGCTGATGCACTAAAGTCATATGAATAAATTTCCTTATTTTTTGAAATCGCTACTTTATAATATATAAAAATCGATAGAAAATTAAGCCTGTAATAATATATACGAAATCTGAAAGAATTAAAACATCTTATTTAAGCGTACTTAAGGATCTGGCTACGCCGGGCGTTCTTTGCTTGCTCAGAAAAATGCTTTTGCAGCTTAAAAAAGATTTGCAATAATATCAGTGCATCACTATTTAAGCCAGGAATACCAACATCAATATATTACACATGAATGAGTCCCTTGGGGAATTTCCACATGTCCTGCTAGTTGTTATTATTTGCATCTCGTTTTTGTTTTTATTCTGTTTGGTTTTTTACAGCAAATCAAATCAATTTAATAATCCACCTAATTTATATAATTAAAATAAAATTTAAACAATCACTGAAGGAAGGCGCATAATAATTAATGGAACACAACACCCTCACCATGTAAAAATCGTTGTCTAAATAGTAACATTATTATTTAAAAATGCTTTCGTAAGAATAGCGGCGTTGTTAATATTTTGTTCTTACATCGTTTTCACCATTTACCTTACAATCGTCGACTATTTTCAACTGTTTATGAAAACTTTCAAGTAGCGTGTGGTACACTAACGACGAACTGATACAGTTTTGATTTGTTTAACGTAAAAATAAAGCATTTGTTGTCTATCAATTTGCAATAAATTTCAAGGAAAACGTTTGAGAAAAAATATACCCGGATATTACCCGGGCGTTTATATAATAATTTGAAAATTTACGAAAATCAAAAACAAAGCAAAAAAACAAACAAATCTCTAATTAAATATTTATAAATAGTAAAAGAATCGGCATCAGAATCGGAATCGGGAATTTAGAACGGAATCGGTAAACATTCTGGAATCGCCCCACCACTAATATATATATATATATATATATATATGTATATATATATATATATATATATATATATATATATATATATATATATATAATTTTATAAAGGGAATAATTTGACCTGGAGTCTTAAGAGAATATTTATTTTAATGTTTCAATAATTTAAAATAATGCAGATTTCGTATTTATTATAATATTATATTATATTTTATTGGACCTATTATATAGTAATGATTTAGTAGTTATAAAAAATGACTCGCGAACAACCACTGAGAATCGAAACGCAATCGTTTAGGTAACTATTTGTTCTTTCCTTTGGATATAATGACAATGCTCTGAACACATGTTATCTACAAGGCTAAAAATTAAACATGAGCTATTCGCTACTACGTCATGCATGCATATTTGTATTCGACCGTAACCTGGCCGATTTCTTTTTTTCCCCACACTTTTGTACTAAATTTCCCGCGCTAAAATTCAAATATAAAGTTTCGCATGAGTTCTTATACCTTATGTATAAAGTTCCATGTCTATAGATCAAAAACTATAGCAGGAGTGTAGGGGGCAAATTTTTTATACAAAAATATCTACGTGCACATTATTTTACATGGAGATCGTTTTGTGTTTACTATAAACGTTTTACGAAAAATATTACGCAAGTATAAATCGTGTAAAATATCCGCAGTAATATAATTACAGGTAATAGTTAAGTGAAGATGATTATCCTGTATGAAAACCGAAAAACTATAGGAATTAATTAAAATGAATGTGTAAAGAAATATGCTAATTTGTTATAAAGTTTGCTACGACCGATAAATAACAAAGTTGTATTTTTTTTTAATAAATAGAAAAAAAATGTTTTTCATGTGTATCGCAATGCACAAAAAGCAAATTTGTAAGAGTATATAATATATGTACATCTATAACTATCTATCTATCTATCTATCACTTCCTATATATATATATATATATATATATATATATATATATATATATATGTATATATATATATGCACACAGAGTGTTTTAAAAGTGTTGAAAACATGTGTTTTAAAAGTGTTGAAAACATGTGTTTTAAAAGTGTTGAAAACATGTGTGATTTTATCATTGGTGATTTTGGTTCTCTATTTCAGATATTTTACAGATATTTTGGAAATGTATCCGTACGCAAGTTGTGAAACTGCTTTACGAAAATCATAGGCCACTTGCCTTGACTTAAATAGATTATCAACGATATTTTATGGAAGAGATAGGTTTAGTTACAACACAATTCGACACATTGTGCGCTGATTTAATGTTCAAAGAGCTGTGCTAAATCTTCCTCGAACTGACAAAACTCGAATCGTCATCACAAATGAAAATAAGGAAAAGGTGCGAGAGAGCGTGAAGCGGCATCCTGAAACATCGATTCGACGACGTTCAGAAAACTTGGGATATGTTGCAACTCACTGCACAATATTCTGCAGAGTTTAAAACTCTTTCCTTGTAAAGTGCAGCTTGTTTAATACTTAAAGCCTGAAGATTTTCAAGCGAGAGTTCGATATACAATTCAAATGCAAGAACTTGTCCTAAATGACAGATTTTTGGAAAAAAGTTGCTTATGCCATATGAAGCCCATTTTATTTTAAATCGATTCGATAACAAACAAAATGACATATTTTGAGAGCATGAAAATCATAGGGCAATTCATCAAATGCAGCTGCATCCCATAAAATGCACTTTACGCTGTGCAGTCACAGAGGAGAAGATGATTAGACATTATTTTTTTGACGTTTAAGACGAAAATGCTGTCACTGTTCCTGGAGAGAGACACAGAAGTATGATTACAGACTTCCTGCGCCCACAAATTCAAAATACGCCCATGTTATGGTTCCAACAAGATTGGCCAACTGCACATACGCCGGGAGACACCATGGTGCTTCTCAGGCAATGCTTTAGTGAACACATTATCTTCCGCTTTGGCAATGTTAATGGGGCACCATATTCCCCAGCCCTTTTATTACCGACTTTTTTGTGTATATTATCTTAAATATATAATCTAAGCTAACAAACACTAAACGCTGCAAGAATTGGAGGAAAACATTTATGATCCCCTCTTTATGACGTCATACATAACATCATGCTTATGATGTCATATATAACGTCATGTACAACGATAGTTTCCATCACGTCAGATAGAAAATCCATATTTATATTCATACTAGCAGGGAGAGGACGTTACCAGGAATTGAATGATGATCAACGAAAATTTCACACTCCTATATTTTTATTGTCATCAAAATCCACGAAATGACCCGGAAGGAAGCTTCATATGCCTTCATGAAGTAACTTACCCCAAAATATATGTTATTTTACATTGTACTCTAGAGAACATACTGTTTCTTTTATACAATTACTTTATATATAGACTTCTTTTTAGTAAGCGAAAAAAAAAACATTAAGAAATTTACTTGCGGGGCTTAAATATACAGACCACGTCATAAAATAAAAGAGTTAAAAATTTAGGTGCGGATTTTGAACCTACCGACCATGTCATACAAGAAAAAAAAACAAATAAAAACACGCTATCAACTTACCCACAGTAGAATATTCAGGACCCATTCGTCTATCGTTGTTTCTATGCGACGAAATGGAAAATGGCTTAAGAGATAACAGATGAATGAAAATAACGGTTTCGATTATCGATTAACGAGAATTATCGGGCGCATTCTGAGACAAAAGTTTAATATGATGACTCCCAGACTTATACACTTTATTTTTTTAACATAGGCGTCGTCACTTATCAAGGCCGAGAGGCCACTCAAGGATAAAGTATAAAGAGTGAACAATAGTCAAAAGGGCAATATAGTAATCGATAGTAATGGAAGTTCGGTAAATTTCTTAACTTAAGTGGAACGGCTCATCAGAAACGTGTTTACGTTGGACTTGAAGACATCCATATTATAGACTGCTGGGAAGCAGGAAAACGGAAGACAATTCCACAGACGTGCAGTTCTAAGAAAGAAGGTTTGCTCATAGAATCTACGTTTAGGTTTAGGCACAGATAAAGAGTGTAGAAAATTATTGATAATGTTTTCAGCTAGACGAACGTTTCTTGTTAAAGTTTGGCGAGGGGGGACCATAGATTGAAGCTTAGTCGAACACTTTCCATGAAAATTACGAGAAAGCAGAGACAAACTCGCAACATCCCTTCTGTGAGATAGAGGTTGCAGCAAAGAGAAAAGGACATCTCCGACGAGGCTACGAAGTATATTTTGAACCCTATCGAGACAGGACAGGTCCTTTCTAGCAGATTCTGTCCAGATGTGGCAACAGTACTCCATCCTTCTACGTACCTTGTTCTTATATGGATAGAGAATTGTATCAGCAGTGAGATATCTACTGGATCGATAGAAAGATCCCACAATTTTTCTTGCTGCCTTGGCTACAGATTTGATGTACGTATTCCATTTAAGATCAGGAGTAAAGGTCAAGCCCAGAACCTTGTCAAAACTTGAGGACTTCCCAAGACTAGAGCCATTCATTTGAATTGATGCCAGATGGGGATCAGAACGTTGATAATGTAAAGCTAGAAGCTTGGTTTTAGATGCATTAAAAGTAACCAGCCTCTCCTTTCCCCATTGTACAACGTGATCAAGATCAGAGAAGAGAGAATCGGAGAGAACTTGGTCGTTTACTGTCTTAGATGTGCAAGGTAGTGTCATCAGCAAAAATGCCTACGAATGATGTAAGGATGTGATTAGGGTGATCATTAATGTAGATCAGGAAAAGAGTTGGGCCCAGGATAGCCCCCTGCGGGAATCCAACATTAATACTGTGAACTTCTGGTTTTTGCCCATAAACTACTACTCTTATGCACCTATCAGAGAGAAATGATTTAATAATTGAG
The DNA here is from genome assembly GCF_053919585.1 of Euprymna scolopes. Lineage (NCBI taxonomy): Eukaryota > Metazoa > Mollusca > Cephalopoda > Sepiida > Sepiolidae > Euprymna > Euprymna scolopes. The sequence continues at coordinate 53,010,094 of NC_136492.1, read as the reverse complement.
AAGACATTTCCAGCTATACAATAACTAGAGATCTTGTGAAGTAAACCTTTATGCCATACCCTATCAATTGCTTTTGATATGTCAAGAGCAATTGCCTTAGAAAGGTTGCCTCTGTTGAGAGATTCGCTAATTCTATGAGATATAACTGTAAGCACATCTGCTGTAGATCTAGTAGAACGGAACACATATTGCATGTCACTAAGAAGGTTATTTTTTCTTAGATGGTTGATTACTTCTCTATTTAACACAGATTCCAGAAACTTACTCCTGATGCACAGGAGACTCATTGGCCTGTACTGAGAGGAGGATGAACGGTCACCTGAATTCTTAAATACAGGGCATACTGATGAGGTTTTCCAGGGTGATGGGAAGCAATTCTCCTTAAGACAACGTTATAACAGTTTTGTAAGTATGGGCGCTAGTTCTGATTGAAGTTTTTTAAGTACTATAATTGGAATACCGTCAGGGCCAGTTGCTTTATTGGAATCAAGGTTTTTTTATTAGCTTGGCAACCTCACGAACAGATATTTGTATTTTACATAGTGTGTTTTCTGATACAGGAGGAAATATTGGGGGTTGGCGGACTTGGTTGCAAAGGGTAGAATTAGCTGGAAAGATTAACTCAGGTCCATTGATGATAGTTGGACACGCTATTTGCCAAAACTGGTGGGAACCAAGCTGCTGCTCAGCTACTTTGACTTGACGGACTGAGCATACGACTCTCTTGCGTTCTTTATTACTTTCTTACAATAGTTGCTGGCAGTCATGAGATAGGCTTTACTTACCATACATCTATTACATTGGAAGTAGTGGAAAAAGTGATTTCTGTGCGCAATGGCAGCAGCACATTCTGGAGAGAACCATGGCTGGCTGTTAGGTTCTTTCTGGAATTTTTTTGAGCGTATGAAACGGTCTATACCTACAATTAACCATTCCGTCAGGTCTGATACTATAGAGGATACATCCTTTTTAAACATGGATCACAGAGGTACGTCCGATATAAATGTACGGAATCTATCCCAGCCAGCCATAGTGTGTCGATATACTGTATGATGGAGAGGAACAGCTAAGGACTTATAACATTTCGTTTTTATTTTAATTGATACAACTGAGTGGTCGGAAGATCCAAGAGGAGACAGAACGGAAACTGAACATAGTTCAGGGCAAGTTGTAAGAAAAAGGTCTGAGACTCGCATACTGGTCGTTATTGTCGAGCGCACGGGGGGGGGGTCGTGAACAATCTGAGTGAGGTCATAAGCAATGGAGAAATCATGACAGAGCCTCTCCTCATCACAGTCTTGTTTGAGAGGGTCAACCATTCCACATTGTGAACATTGAAGTTTCCACATACGTGAATGTTAGCTGAAGGATAAGCTGATAGAACTAGGTCAATTTTCTTAGATATGCTTTTAAAGATAGTAACTTCGCTGTTGTGGGGGCGATAGAGAGTAAATATAAATGCAGTAGTGTGAGCTAGTGCAACCCGGAAGCACATATAGGGTAAGTTAGGATATTCTCTGGAGATGTCCTTACCACATGGAAAGTCATCTTTAACTTAGGCACATATTCCATGCCTATGGCGATCTTGGGGGGCGGATCAGATTTAGAAGTTAAGTTAGAGTGTTCTTTAATTACAAACTGATTTAGGGAAATATTTTTGTTTAAATAAAATCTGACCAGTCGTTTCAAAGTCTATAAGGCATGAACTTACACACACAGACAAAGTTGTATTTTCCGAATATACAATGAGATGTACAGATATAAAAATATATACACAGTAATATGACGTCACCAATGACGTCATGGTAAACAAAAAAAGATAGGAATAAGGATTCATATATATATATATGTGTGTGTGTGTATGTGCGTGTGTGTGTATGTATGTGTGTGTAGAAAGAGAGCGATAGATTAGATGCAAGACAAATGTCTTTGAGGGTAGGCGTGACTGTATGAAATCAACATGATATCCTCAATAATTTAATAGGGAAAAGACACGCATATAATTTGAATTGACAAGCACTAGACATATACTCATATATTCTCACATATCTGATGATTATGTATTGGGGAATCTTGTAAATTACCTGACTGACGTACAAATTAACTGACTCAGGTAGAGAGATGGTCTCATGGTAAGAGAAAGCTACGAGGTGAATAAAATAAAATTGCAAGAATGCGTTAGGTAGATTCGAGCATTTCAGTCTCTGGAGATCATCTATCGATCGTTCCCCCTGAACGAAATGTGATATTGCTATGATGAATTATCCAATGTGAAATACTGTGTTTATTACGCATAAACACATCGACGCCACTTGCGATTTTTATCTCCATTGGATTATCCCCTCTTTTATATATATATATATATATGTATATATATATATATATATATATATATATATATATATATATATATATATATATATATATATATATATACGTGTTGGTATTTAGTAGGTTTCTTTCGCTTGTATTGATTTTTCTTTTGTTTCTCTCCTCTTCTTTCCATGGATTTTAGAAATGTTTACTTTCTTCTTCCTCCTCCCTATTTTCTGTATTACATTTTTGTTTGCACTAACTTTTAGAGTCGTTACGGTGGTAATGTATTCACGGAACGGACTGACAATCTGGTTGTGCAAATCCAGTTGATTCTCTCAAGCATCACTTTTACTAAGGATGTTGGCAACGTACCCATGATCCCTTTCCGTATGTATGCTTGGCATTTCTCAGAAGAATTCTGACTACTAAAATATAAGGTAAACGCATGACAATAGTAAAATAATTTGATTAATATGATAATAATACAGAAATTTCTCTTTGTCATTAATATTTAAAAAAAAATTAATATTTTTGCCGCATATTCGATTTTCTTCATTAATAAACTCTCCATTATTTTCCATTTAAGTGTCATAGTTTCTTTATCTTCTTTGTTTGTGCCCCCATTTTTATAGTTAGTATTTTACACATCGCATTTTACTCATACACACAGATGCACCCATTATATAAATATACACATATATATATATATATACATATATATGTACATATATACATATATATATATATGTACATATATATACAGATATATACACATATATATACATATA
>NC_136492.1:52964490-53004490 GCF_053919585.1 Euprymna scolopes | reverse complement strand
TACATTTCTCTACACAATATCTATGTCAATTTTAAGTCTACATACTCGAAATTGGTATACAGTGTACTGGGATTTGGGAAAATCTTAATGTTTTCGGCCATAAATTTAGCTGTTAAAAGGTCAAAATTCAATTATGTGACCTTTGAGAACTCTACCAAATTCCTCCGACAATTTTAGGTCTAAAAACATTAAATTTTAGATATAGGTTCCTTGACCATGACTATTACTTACTAATTTGATTTGAGCCCAAACCAATAAATGTTAAGGCTCATCATAAGAGTCAAAACTAAAAAAAAAATCTCTACAGTCTCTACCAAATTACTCAGACAATTTCTGGTCTAACCGTTTGAAATTTTGTATGAAAGGTATTCAAAGATAGGGCAAGCCTTTTAAATCGATTTGGGTCGAAAATTTGAGCTATCAATATATGAATATATATGTATGTATTTTTGCATGTCTGCCAAAAACTTTCGACAGAGGCGATTGATTTTCAAAAGATCAGTATCGTTTTGAAGCCCCACCTATCAGACGACAAATAACGAAAACATTAATTTCTTCACCCTTAACTGGCAACTTTTCTGCAGGGAGGGATCGCTTTTTTCTCCGATATTGCCCCTCTTTTCGATTGTCTAGCCTTAATTTAAACGTACGTCACTTCCGGTTTTGTGGTGACATCATGTTTTTCCCATGCTTTACCTTCTTTGCGCTTGCTTACTATCATTTTTTTTTTGCCCAACATACACCTCCAAACACCCGGGCAAGGCCGGGCTGAAATGCTAATATATATATATATATATATATATATATATATATATATATATATATATATATATATATATATATATATATATACTAGCAGAAGTACCTGTCTTTAACTGGCTTTAAAAAACAGCCAACAGAAAATGGGCTGTGATTGATGAATGTATGATAGGTTAGGAAAAGTTGGGAGTTGTAAAGAGATAGGTTTTGATACTCAAAATTTCTACCCGAAGGAAAATATGATAAAAGTAAAGATAATTTTCGCGAAAATATTCTTTTTATATCAACTTTGTTTCCATTCGTAGTCGAGAGTGACCAACAAAATGATGTTTCTTTGCAAAGAGAAAATGTTACATATATAATAATACAACTATACAAGAAATAATGTTACCATAGTCAACAAAAGTTACTGTTATGATAGAAACGTTCATTGGTTTGTATTTTTAAGTAGTGTGTAAGAAAAAAATATAATTCACGAACCGGCTTAAAAACAATCAAAATAGCAGCGACTTTGACATAGAGAGCCCCGTTTTCAATTTGAAGGAGGCGCACCTGGGCATTATGTGTTAACAATTTAAGAGAGTTCCGTCAACGTAAAAATGTTTATAAATATATTTTAATGTTTTCCGTTATTTTGTGCTTGAGGAATATTCGAATATAGCATATGTAGTTAATATAAACATTCATTTAAGTAGTTATCGCCTCAAATTTCGTTTTAATTTCGGTTCCCTGAAATTATTACAAGTAAAGAGCATTAAAAACTATTACTAAACAAAAAAATAACAGGAAATGAACTTCTATTGGCTATGGAAACATGCATTTTTTGTATATATATATATATATATATATATATATATATATATATATTATGTTTTCATGTAGTCGTTTGTTGACTTGTCTGCTAAACACTCTTACTAAATAATATCGACGAAAAATCGAAAAACAAAGTAACAAAAACAGCTTTGAAAAATAATGAAGCTTTACTTACTTTAGTAAAATACTCCGAAACAGTAAAATGGGATATTAAAAAAGTAAACGACTAATTACTTAAGATTTATTTAAAGCAAAGAATGAATATAAATATGAATATGGCAATTTTTATGAACCACCGTTCTGCCAGATGAAACATACCGATTCCTGATCCTCGATACATCTATCATTATAATTAATAATTTTTTTAAATAGTCAACCATATAGGAGCCTCTTCCTGACCAGACACACACACACACACACACACACACACACACACGAAGACTTTCAGCGTTATATATATATATATATATATATATATATATATATATATATCGTTTTTTTATATTTTCATAGCAGTATTGTTCGACTGTTTTTTTTTTGTTCTTATATATGTTTATTGCATATCTTAATTCTTTCTCGTCGTTGAACCTATCGTAGTATATTAAATGTGTCTTGATGTGACTGGGTCGGTGTGCCGAGAGAACTATTCCGGGGCGGAATTATTTAGCCTTTCACAGCGCCATATAATATCGTCATTCAGTGTATACATCTGTTTATAGAAGCGGTTGACCATTGTGTTGGACTCAGCCGCCGATATCTTTATTCATTAATCGTTATGCTACTTGACAGAACAGGCAGTAAACAGTCTGACTAGACTTTAGTCATTAATTCTCCTCATCTTTTAAAACATTTTGACTTCAAATACCAGCTGTAAATGAAATAATTTAGAAAAAAAAAGTAGACAAAACTTTTCATATCAAACTACTATTTGTTTTTATCATTACATATTGAAAATAAAATAAAACAATATCGACTATCCGTGCAGACATGTCCGTCTACAGAAAAACTACTTTAGAACTGTTTTTTTTTCTCTTTACGATAAAAACAGAGAAAACAGTTATCAAGAAAAACAAGAAAAATAATTAAAAGCTCCTGAAAACGAAGTAAACAACAAAATCTGCAGAACAAATAATCATACACATTATGTTTCTGAATGTTTAATATTAGGATCGATGATCCGTATTATTTGCATTAAACGGACTACTGTTATCACCATAAATATAATTTGCACAACGTTTTTCTCAGAAGGACGCGTAGGGGACTGAATACAATATTTAGCAACTTATTTTAAAAGTTAAATTTTCGTTTTTTACATGAGAGTCAGCATTTATAAAGGCCAATAAAACACTCGAGTATATGAGTAAAGAAGTGAACCGTAATCAATTGGACAATATAATCGTAATCGTTAATAGTGTTAATTTGGTAAATTCGATTACTTAAGGGGGACGGCTCATCGAGAAGCTGTTTAGTTGGACTTGCGACCGAGTATGTTGTAGTCATTTCGAAAGAGCGAAAACGGAAGACAGTTCCACCAGTGTACGGTTCGAAGAAAGACGTTTTGTTAATGAAATCTACGTTTAGGTTTAGGCACATCTTAAGAGTAGGGGATATTATTGATAGTGTTTTCAGAGACGAGTGTTTATCGTGAAATTCTCCTTTGCGGGAAAGATGTTCCAGGGAAGAGAAAAGGGTATTCATCACTAGGCTCCGAAGCTATTCTGAAGTCTGTCAAAGCAGGATAAGTTCTTTCTAGCAGCTCCTGTCCAGATACATCATTTTTGAACCTGGCTCTTGTATAGGTAGTGAATTGAATCAGCAGTAGATATCTACTGAGTTGATCGAATGATTCCACCATTATTCACGCGACCTTGAAAAGGATTTGATGTACGTGGTTCCTTTCAGATCAGGAGTAAAAGTCAAGCATAGTAGCTTGTCAAAACATAAAGCCTTCCCAAGACGAGGGCTATTCATTTCAATTGACGCCAGGTGAGGACTAGAGCGTTGATGATGTAAAGATAGAATCTTGGGTTTAAATGCATTAAAAAGTAACCAGTCACTTATTTCGGCATTGTACTAAGTGTGCAAGATCAGAGAACATAGAATCAGAGACAACTTGGTCGTTTACGACCTTTTATGTTCTGCCATAGATGGTCGTGTCTTCAGCAGAAATGTTTACAAATGATCTGATTTCTGCCCATTAACACCTACTTATGAATTAACCAGAGAGAAGTGACATGATAATTGAGAAAACATTCTCAGCTATACCGTATCTGGAGATCTTGTGAAGTTAACCTTTATGCTATACCTTTGCAAAGGCCTTTGATATGCCAAGGGCAATTGCTCTAGACTGGGAGCCTTTGTCAATAGATTCACTAATCCTATAAGATATAACCGTATGCAGACCTGCTGTAGATCTAACAGAACGGAAACAATATTGCATGTTACCAAGAAGATTATTTTTGCTGAGATAATACACTACATTTCTATTTAACACAGATTTCAGTAACTTATTCATGACGCACAAAAGCTTTATTGGTCTGTACTGAGAGGGAGATACCAATCATCTGTATTCTAAAATACAGGGCATACTGATAATATTTTCAAGGGTAAAAGGAAGCAATTCTCTTTAAGACAACGCTTAAACAACTGTGAGTATGTGAGCTAGTTCTGGTTGATGTTTTTCTTGCACTATAATCGGAATGCAATTAGGGCCAGTTGCGTTACTGGAATAAATATTTTTGATTAGCTTGGCAACATGACGCACATATATGTGTATTACACATAGCGTGTTTTCTGATACAGGCGAAAATACGAGGGGTTGCTGACCTTGGTCGCATAGGGTAGAATTAGCTGCACATTTCTTGGCAAAGAGTTTGGATTTGTCTGATGCTGACGAGATTACCTCAGTTCCATTGATGAGTGTCAGGATAGATCACGCGCTTCTGTCAAGGATCCTATTTTCTTTTGCCAAAACTGGTGGGAACCAAGCCGCTGCTCAGCTACTTTTGGACTTGACGGACTGAGTATAAAACTCTCTCGAGTTCTTCATTACTTATTTATAGTGATTGCTGGCAGTCCTGAAAGCGACTTTCGTCTGAGTATACCTATTACGTTGGAAGCGATGGAACAACGGATTTCTGTGCACAATGGCAGCAGCACATTCTGGAGAGAAACCCGTCTGGCTGTTCGGTTTTCCTGGAATTTTTTGGGCTTTAATTGGTCTATATCTGGACTTAACTATTTCGTAAGGTTCTGGTATCTGAGTATCAGGCGGATGTAGTCAGCCCAGAAAACAAACTTTACCTCTAGCACCCTTATTCGTGACATGGCTACATGGCTACACATAGAAACAGAAATATTCCGAAATCACTGGCGACTTTTGACGCAAAATACTGCCAACCTGAAATACAGCTTTTTACTCTCCCTTTGTTAGAAAAATCACTATTTTAAAAATGAGGACTGATTGACAAATTAGGAGCAACGATAGTAACGATAACGCAGACACAATGCATGGTCTATTCTCTCTTAACTCCGGAGGTTAAACGTTTAATCCCCAATGCGCATAAAAGTAAAATACAATAGCGTATCACTAAAAAATCCCACCCTGTCATAGCTGAGGAACAACTGCATGCAACATCCGTGGATTTAATTAAGGAGCCTGTTCAAAATTCCGCGCAGATTGCTAAGTTCGATCCAATACACCTTAATTAAGTCAGGGGGGGGGCTGGTCGGCTAAAACGTTGTGTGAATATGACCCAAGAGGGGAACAGTAGTGCGCACAATCTAAATAGTACAAAAAGTAACTTCTGGTAATTTATTCACCAACCTATATACCAAGCTGGCGATAGATCTTATCGAGCAACTCGCGTTATGTAAAACTAATCTGACAGCGGACGGGAAGATAAACTTGATTAACTAGGCGCCTTTTCAATCCGTGGATAATTATTTATCATTAGAAAAACAGTGTTATCACAAATTAGTCTCCGGTCTTAGGCCACGTCATAGGAGCGCAATTTCATTATTTTCTGCCAAACATATGACTTAGTTCTTTCTATCCTCAGATCATTCCAATAATCTCTTTCCGTATATATATATATATATATATATATATATAAATATATATATATATATATATATATATATATATATATATATATATATATATATATATATGCGCGTGCGTCTGTGTGTGCTTTTTTGTATGTGTAAGTGTAAATATAATCTATTTTATTATATTTCATATCGGATATAAAAACGATACACCACATAACTATACCGTCTCGAACTGCTTCGATCGGTTAACGAATTTCGATGCTCTTTAACAGTAAAATCGTATACAGTGACTTTTAAGTAAGCGTCTTTTATTCAAACACGCGTTTGGAGAAACAGTTTGCGTTTATATATATATATATATATATATACACTTGTGCCCGATATTATTCATACCCCTCGGATCTTTGAGATTTCTATAAGAATATTGCTCAAACCAGAAGGTAGACAATATTAAAGGGATTTCAAACAATAAATCAAGCATAAGCATTTAATTTAAACTCAACAATTAAATAAATTATGCAAGTTTGAAACATTATACAAAGAAAAACAATAATGGCACTAGTTCAAAATTATTCATACCTCTCTTACTAATAGTCAATAGCATGCCCTTTATTCTTAATAACTGCCTGTAACCGTTTTGGATATTTATCAACAAGGTTTTTACAAGCAACAACACTGATTTTTGACCATTCTTCAATGCAGTAGTTCTCCAAATCCCTCAAATTTCTAGGTTTCCGCTTTTTAACCTCAGTTTTAAATATGTGCCAGAGGTTTTCGATAGGGTTCAGGTCGGGACTCTGGCTAGGCCATTCCAAAACATTAATTTGATTATCCTCAAACCATTTCTTGACTATTTTGGCAGTATTTTTTGGATCATTATCCTGTTGAAGGACCCAGTTTGGTCCTAAATGGAGCTTCTCCGCATCCTGTCTAATGTTTTTCTGGAGTATCTCCAAATATTGCTCCTTCTTCATGGTTCCATCTATCTTGACCAAACTACCTGGACCACTAGCCGAAAAGGAACCCCAAAACATTAGGCTACCACCACCATGTTTCACCGTGGGTATGGTGTTCTTTGGGTTGTAAGCTTCTCCTTTCTTCCTCCAAACGTAAGAAGCATCCATATGGCCAAACAATTCAATTTTTGTTTCGTCAGTCCACAAAATACTTGAGAAAACGGACTCTGGAGAGTTCACATGGGTCCTAGCAAACTTTAGACGTGCTGCAAGGTGTTTTCCGGTGTGCAATGGAGTCCTTCTTGGTCTTCTTCCTTTCAGACCATTTTCATGCAGAGTCCTTTGCAATGTTTGCCTTGATATTTTTATGCCAGAAGACTCCAGATTTTCTAAAATGTCCTTAGTAGTGGTGGTTGAATTTGCATTAACACTTCTTACAATATTCCTGGTGGCTCTAGCAGACAGTTTCCTTTTCCTTCCTCTACCAATCAAGTTGTTTGTTGTGTGGTGGCTCTGGAATTTTTTGATGATGCTCTGTACTGTTGCTGTAGGGACCTCAAATTTCTTGGAAATTGACTTGTAACCTAAACCATCCTTATGTGAATTCACAATTTTAGTCCTAAGATCATTACTAAGCTCTTTTTTCTTCCCCATTCTAATAATTTTTATTCTTTTATTGGTTTTCAGTTGATATCATTTTAATTTCTGAAAAATGCAAAAAACGAAATGAAATTAATTAAAGGTTGTATAAAAGCATTCAAAATAAGAATCAAACAGGAAACAAACAGTCAGAAACTCGATTAATACTGAAAAAATAAGGGGGTATGATTATTTTTGAACATTGCAGATTTTATAAATAGCTGTATATTTCTTTTATTACAAGTATCCCGAGATTTTAAAATGACGAAAATGATCAGAAGAGGTTTATTAAGAATATGTATCAATATGGACGTAAACAATAAATTCTTACAAAGTTACACCTAATAAACTCAATTTTCAAGGGGGGGTATGAATAATATCGGGCACAAGTGTATATATATATATATATATATATATATATCCTAGCAGGGGTAACGACGTTGCTCGGGCGTTTCGAGATGTGTGTGCTCTTAAGTCAAAAAGAAAGACTGGGTGGGGGTGGGGGGTAAAATGTTTTGGTAAATAGGTAGAATCGAACCTGAATCCCTGAGGCGAAGTTGGAAAATAAAATGTGGAAAAAACATGACACAGTAACTGATCGGCCATCAAGACTGAGTTACTGAAGGAAGTTTGTAATTTATTTTATTAAGAAGAGAATTGACAGGTGCCCGCACTAAATGACGTTAAGTTGACATTGTACTGTTAACAATTTGTGGAGCGTTACGATGACGACGTAATTAATAGCTATTCAACAGTTAATATTTTCTGCAGGACAGTTTTTAATGAGGTTAATAAATCGGTTTGTTTGTTTTTACCCAACTTTGGGGAAAACCAGATCCTCGTTTATTAGGGGAGTGTCCAGACGAAAGCAATTGTTTGATATGACTCTAACAAAGCCGACACTGACCAAACGTTTACATCGCTGTCCGGAGACAACCGGGAAGTGCCGATTTGAATCTTGTTTCACCTTTTTTATACTGAAAGGCGAAAGATACACGCGACGATCTAAAATTCTGGTAAAAATAGCGCGTGAAATTCGGGCAAATAAAATACACACGCGACCGTCGTTCTAACCTCTTAGATATTATCAATTAGACAGCTTTAAAACAGTTTTAAGATGGAATGAGCCGACCGAGAAGTCCAGCTAAAAAAAAACCTTTACAGACATACACAAAAAGCGAACATACATACACACATTTTCGCTTTAATGTTTATAGATTACCATCGACAAAAATAGATGCTACAACTAGGCACTTCAGACGAAAGTTATTTCACTTTCTACTTGACGGACGAGAATTTATTTTTCAAAAGTTTTTAACTCTAACAGAAATAATATTTAAATGTTATCTTGTATGTCATTTAAAGAATTTCTTAAGATAATTTATTAGCAGATTTTAATGAAACGGCATCGTGTAACAGAGCGCGTATCGGTGTTTGAGAGAAAATCAGTAGCATCTGAAGGAAGCTGGCTAGAAAAAATAATAGCGGCGGCGGTTGTTAAAGCAAGCATGAAAATTAGCAAGTGTACCGGAGCTTGGATTACAAGAAATGAAGGAAAAATACACCATGATGTCGAAGAGAGAAGGAAAGTGCGCACTGTGCAAGGTGGATGTGTAAAAGTCGGGAGGGAAAAAGCGCTGCCAGGCACCGACATGGGGTGCCAGCGACAGTGACTTAAAAAAGAACATGTTTGCAGAGGGACATCAGGAAAACTAATAAACGATGAATAAATGCATTTCATCAGCACTTTAAAAAATGTCGAGTCGGAAATTTTGTCTTTTTTATTTTGTTTTATTTGTTAGCACATTTGGGACGGTGAAGAACAGCGTGTGGGTCTGAGAGGTATACATTTCCACGACCCAGATAAAGCAGTACGAGATCAATTCAACGACAGTATAATACATGGAAACAAGTGGTCCGCATAAAATATTTCGTGCATGGTAATTTTTCAACTTAATCGTGTTGATGTAGTTCCGAAATATTAAAGAATATATCAGAATTATTTTTGTCATTTTTAATTATACATGTTGGAGGATTTAGTAAAAATTTTAGATCGTATATACATGTATATCTATATATCTATCAAGCTATATATACATAACATAATATATATATATATATAATTATATATATATACATAATATGGATATAACATATATATATAATTTATATAATATATTTATAATATATATTAATTTATGTATGATACAATATATATAGGATATACACATAATATATACATAATATATATGTGATATATATATAATGTATACGTAATATATGTGTAATATATATATACATAATATATTATATATATATATATATGATATATACAAAATATATGCATATATATTATACATAATATAATATAAAAATATGGTATATATATAATACATGTAGAAAATATATACCCCTTATATATATTAAATATATATACTATATATAATATACATAACACATATATAATATATAAAACATATGTAAGAATATGCACAAAATATATGTATTATATAGCACATACACACACACACCCACACACACACACACACATATATATATATATATATATATATATATATATATATATATATATATATATATATATATATAATATAATATAACGTTCCATATCTTAGGTTGAGCACCTGAGAAGTTATATACTTAAATTACCATTAGCGTATGAAGCGATGCTCTTTGTGTAAAGTAATTGAGGTTAAGTAAAGTGGGCAATGTCAAAACATCTTAATTCACGGCCCGCAGAACGCATCGATTAGAAACGCCGACTGGGCGATCGGGTTTCGATCGTTGCTTGATGTAGTTTCTTATCTGTGAAACAGCGAAACAGTACTGTATGTGCATTACTATAATATATATCACATATCATATACATATATCATTCATATATATATATATCATTCATATATATATATATATATCTCATTCATATATATATATCATTCATATATATATATATATCTCATTCATATATATATATATATCATTCATATATATCTATCATTCATATATATATATATATATATATATATATATATATATATATATATGTATATATATATATGTAGTAATTTATAAAATATATATGGCGATTAAGCTACACTGAATATTCTGCGTTTCATCCACTGCAGGATTCGTCAGGCTTATGCGCGAATTCTGTGGTTGCTTCTTGTTTTTATATATGTTGACGATTTCTAGTTAGCCAATCAGCTTTCTAGTATCCACCACGCCCCTTCCTATCAGCCAATGGGCATGCATTTTATCGAACAAAGAATCTGTTTTTGAGCTAGGTTAGTGGTTTTAGGTAAATCTTTTCCTCCTTTTTTAATATATATAAATATACCTATGTGTACACACATACATGCACATATATTTACATATATATATGCATATGTGTGATCGTTTATGTATATTCATGTTTATTTAATTCATTTATTTGTTTGTTTTCTATTGTTATTGTTAGTTTTAAAGCTATTTTGTAACGCTATCCTAGAGTAAGTTTTATTTTGTGAACACAGTTGTTTGCTATTTCTCGTCTACTGTTTAATAGATTTTGAGGTTCTTTAAATTACAAGATAGCAAATTTTTCATGGAGGCATACTTTACATGGGTCGTCTAAATGTCTGCACGTGGTAGCTTGTCTCATTATTTTCCATTCGACTACCGGCGAATGTTCGCTTTCTTTGAGTTCCCACTATTTATTCGCTAGTGTTGTTTTTATACAAATAAATAAATTAAATAAACATGAATATACATAAACGATCACATATATGTATATATATACATATATATGTATATATATATATGTGCATGTATGTGTGTACACATAGGTATATTTATATATATATAAAAAATTTAAAAAGCAGGGAAAATATCTACCTAAAACCACTAACCTAGCTCAAAAACAGATCCTTTGTTCGATAAAATGCATGCCCAATGGCTGATAGGAAGGGGCGTGGTGGATACTAGAAAGCTGATTTGCTAACTAGAAATCCTCAACACATATAAAAACAAGAAGCAACCACAGAATTCGCGCATAAGCCTGACGAATCCTGCAGTGGATGAAACGCAGAATATTCAGTGTAGCTTAATCGCCATATATATTTTATAAATTACTAACTAGCTCTACCTACATAGTGAGCACTTTTGAAGTAAATACTTAAAGTTTACGCATAAATCTATACTTCCGTATATTAAATTTATGTAAATAAATGAAGTAATTATATATATATATATATATATATATATATATATATATATATATATATATATATATTTATATATATATATACATATATATATATATATATATATTACACATACACATGAGTGCCACCTATGTGTGGGATTAACCCAGATAATTTGGGGAAATCCAGAAAGTTTGTGTTTTTTACGTATTTCCAACGGGAGTATTCAATATCTGTATTCAAATGGACTAATATCTAAAATTATCATTTTTTTTCGTTTTATTTTTACATTTAATTATAATTTAATATATTAATCGTTTTGTTTTCTTCATTTTTTCCTTTAACTCATTTAGTTTATATTTCTAAGCGCCTGGTGAATATATGCTAAACCACATTTAACAAAATTGTTTTGGCTGTTTCCTAGGTACCTATATATTTTCGAATGTTTTCTCCCTTGTGATAACGTAGTTGTTCGTTAGTATGCACTTCTCATCACGTTTTCCTCCCTGCTCTACAGTAAGATCGATCTTCTTTTCATACTTAACCTTTTTACATTTCTATTTTTTTACCACAAACATTGCGTATTACCACTTTGGTAGGAAGTGGCAAGTATTTAATGTCATCTCTATATGGTGACTACTTGTCGTGTTGAGCATCGAGATATCTGTTCGCGTTACTTCAAAATGTTTGTATGAAGGTAGCGAGGGAAAAGAAAGACATATGGAATTAAACTTTTAAGTTTACAGTCCTTTACAATGATCTATTAGAGCATACTATTTTCTGATACCTAGTGACCTCAGCAGCAAAATTAATTGATTTTGCTGTTTTCTGGTTAATCGTATATACGTCGAAATGATATAAGTGAAAAGAGCACGTCCGATAAATACTTGTAAACGCACACACAGTTTGCAACTTTGTATTTTAATTTTTAATTAGATCATTTCATAATTCCTCTTTGTGTAATGTGCATCATTTACCTTCTATATTTTATTCTATAGTTTTCATGCATTACGCAAACGCTTTTTCATAGCGATTTCCTTTTTGTCTCCTTTTTATAACATCTATCATAGTAATTTTTTTCATTCATTGTAACTCTTATTCTCTTCATAATTATAATATCTAATTGTGACCCTACATTCCTTGTACGCATGATCTGCTGCCAGCGTATGTCTCAACCGACCGCTAATGCGCCATTTTTCTTCACTCAAAGAATAGTTATTGTAATGACTCTTAAACGAGCTAATCGGCTGTTGATAAAAGACACAGCTGCCACGTAATCCAGACTGAAGTATCATACGTTTGACCTCGACAAGGTCAAGTCAAATGAACCTCTCTGCTCGGTAGGGTCAAACGGTTCACTTTATTTTATAGTGGACCGATTTCAATACGATTGTCCGGGGGGAGATGTCTCTAAGGGGAAGGCTACTCAGACAGAAGGCAGAAAACTTCAATAAAGAAACCTGATTGCAGAAACAACTTCTTTATTAGTAAATGTCCTAATAATCTGAAAAAAGCTTGGAAATAGAAAGTTGAAAGCAACAACATTATTTTAAAATATATAATGGAAATATTAAATCGAAGTGAATATTTAGTAATAGTATTCTTTACACGATGAAATGTCTAATAAATACAAATTTAGTTAGAAAATTAAAGTAAATATCCGATTTAAAATAATAATTACAATTCTATGCAGTAATCTACAATTATATACATGCAACTTTGCCTGTGTCTTTGAGTTCGTTAGTTATAGCTTCCAAAAAACGGTTGGATCAATTTCATGAAATTTCACACAAGGTTACCTGGTGTGCCTTGCAGTGTTTTAAGCTAGGTTTTGGCATCGAAATATTTCCAACATGTATCGGCAACTGATATTTGCTATGTATTATTGTACTATGCAAATGAAAATGACCGACTATTTTTCCATGTCGTTGCTTTGCGTCGCGTCAGACCAACGCTGACATCATATTTATGTTATGGAATTGTTCGTACTACTACTACAACAACTACTACTACTACTACTAGTACTACTACACACTTCACAGCGTACGCACAAACGCACAGATGCACACACGACCGATACAGCGTGTTGTCTCTTTCTTTATTTTTGGCTACGTAACTTTTTATTGTTGTTCAGTTAATTGAAAAGAAAATAGTTATTCCATTTTTTTCATTAATCTGACTTTAATTAACACATTAAATAACATTTATTCATACAAATAAAAATTCATTAACTTATTAAAAATGACTTTTTCTTTTACTAACTAATCAAAACAAAACACCCCTCATAAAAACAAGACACCCACATTGCTTATACAATACTTATGCATTTACGAACACTTATTAAAAATTCTCTCTTTTCTCATTTAATCTTCTCATACATTTAGGTTGAGATTTTTTTTCCAAATTTTATTTTTTATATGTTTATTTTATCTCGCACTTCATAAGCTTAAAAATGGCATTACATCAAGGCCGGGTAATATTGCTAGTATCATATAACGCTGGAGTAAGAAATCTGTTCGATTTCTGTTGAAAACCAACAATATGTGGAGCACTGCGCTGCATGACATCAACATATATTGAATTATGAAAAAGTAATGGTATTATGTGTCTTCATTTTGAACATTTATTTCATATTTAAATGAATGGTGAAACTGATAGTAAACCTATTTCTGACTTGCATACAAAGGTATTTGTACAACAGTGTTAAATTCGAAGCATAGAAAATCATTATAACTAAATCACTTCGGAATCCTGTATAAAGATCCTAGTAACAAACACTGGAAATTGAATGCATAATCTCTCTGACAAAAAACAACAAAATTCAAAAAAAAAAACTCTCGTTTATGTCGAATTGCATTTACAATGCCTAACCTATTTACACACATGTTTACAATCAAATTCGCACGCCGCTTAGGGAATTTTACATAGCAATGCTCCTTATAAAAAAAAAACACCTATTTTCTTTCTCTAGAACGTCCTTGAAGACCCCTTTAATTCTAATCTTTTCACAAATCGATTTTCTATGGTATCATAATGTTTTCATTTATTAAAAGTAGATTTGTTTTGCATGACTAGAAGGTGCCAACCATTCTCATGCTTATTTGCTGTCTTAAATATTGTTCAGCTCGAAGCGTTTTTGCTAACAAAACGGTAACTTAAAATTCGTCAAAATCTTCTATTAATAGATATATTATAATAGTGAAGGATACTTACCTGGCACAGTACAAGTATATTTTATCAGAGGAAGTTGTAGAGGCCACTTAGGTGGTGGCTGTATTGCTGTCTGTCTAAGATATGGTTCTGCTTAGTTTCAAGAGATCAACTCTCTAAGGTTTTACCACCTCCTTGAGTAGAAAGTTGTTTTTGCTATTCGCTTCAGGCGTTACCGCTTGGGAATGCCTTCATTGCTGCACGGATAACTTTTGTATACTAGATCGTGTAAATTCGAGAGCGATTAGATTTTAAAACAATAACGGCTCTTGAATCTACGAAAGGAGAAAAAGAAAATACTTTAAAGCCCAATTCTGGATTCAGCTCCTTATGATCTTTCAGCATAAAAATAAAGTAAAATTTTATCAAATATATTGCGTTTCATGGTGAATTATATCATTGTTAACAACTATTAATAACCGACTTTCTTTTTAAATATATTAAACACCTATTATTCCCCTATAACGCCGTCATTGTAAATATATGCCTGTATTTGAAACACAGATTTTATAATGTGAAACGTCGTTTTCACTGCTTTTCCTTAACTAGAAGACATGGATTGAGGACAATCTTTTCGATTCTCCCTACATTCGGTCAACTGAAAAATCAAAATTAAATTTTCTTATTTTTATATAAGATTACAATTCAACTGCAACGAATTAATAAAATAATAAATTGAAAATGCAATAAAATATTGTGGCCTTTACAAAAAGTATTCATTTTATTTATTAACTCTAATGTAACATGATCACGCTGTTGAATAGAACAGAATGCGTAATATTCCAGCCGACGGACATGCTACTAAATATTATAATTAAAGTTTTGTGTTTATCGTAGCGTTGCTATAATCTTGGATGAATATTTAAAAGATAAACCTTTTATCACAAAATATAACCCAAGCTATACTCCCGGAAATTTTTACGTTGACTGATTTATAAGTAAATCGATTGGTGTGAAATACAGATTATAACAGCATTTTAGCAAACATTAACTCTAAAGATCCATTGAGAAAGCTGATGCTCACAAGCACTCCATCAAATTCTTTATATAAATTTAAATTTTATTTGATCATTTTTGTGTTATTTATTGTACATTGTTATAACTCGATTTTTCTGATGACATTTAATTACCAACTGAGGAAATTGGTCAAGCCACAAAAGTCTTAAGCCAACTGGAAGAGGAAGCGCGATTGGTGGGTCAGTACTACAAATGCCAAGAAAACAGTGATACAGGCCTTCAATCACGTTGAGACAATTGCAGTGATGGCACTTGATGGAACGCTGCTCAAAGTTGTCGAAAGCAAGAAAAGCACTGGCACGGAGTGTCTGTCACAAGTTGAGAAAGATATGTTCATCCACTCTGAGAAAAGTTGAAAGTAAGACTTCTTGTTGCCACAGTAGAAACACTCATTCTCTATACACACGGTTGTTTAGAATGGTTTTGATAAATCTAATTAAATAAACTAAAAAAAATTCACAATTAAAAAATAAGAATTGCACACATAGTAATAGTTACCGACATATTCTCTCTATATAATAATTGTTAATAGAGATAGCTAAGAGACAAGCCCGTTCTACAGCAAACATTCTAACTGTAGTCTCAGAACTTATATACGATACATTGGACAAAGCAGAGTAGTGTAGAGCGGTTATCATAGATATATCAACGTTTTGTTATAGGGTATAACCCGATGGTTCTTTCAGGAAAATCAGATCATACGGTATCATATGACGAATAATTAACCCAATTAAATCCTAGTTAAGTAAGAGAAGAACCCAGGTTGTCTTCGACGGTTGTACATCTTAATAATATATTATCAATGTGAGAGTACCTCTGGGGTATATCCTTGGACGTTTAATTTTTCGAATATTCATAAATGACCTCACTTATAAAATTGCCTTTGAGATGGGTATATTTGTGATGAATTCACGCTGTATAACAGGCACGAGGGGATAACAAAAGAACATATTTAAGAAAATGGCAGATACACTAGAGGAAAACTTCTAGTCTGGGGTCGAATGGGGACATATATGGATGGTCACATTCAATGCTACTTAGACTAAGCTTGTATCCTTCAATAATTATAAGAAAGCTTCTTTACCATCAATAGCAATGTCCAAAGACACATTACATGAAAGTATTTCTTTTTAACTCCTCAGCCTAACGTTCACAGGGAATATGAGTTCTAACAGATACATTGCGAGACTTTGCAGCTGCGAGAAAAGTAGGCTCTCTCTACCGGGATAGAAAGTTACTTACGCCTAAAGGTATCTTGTACCTCTATAAGGTAACTATTCGTGAATATATGAAGTATCGTTTAGTTGAAAGGAACTGACGTAAATATAAAGATGCAATATATAAATATAATCATATTTATAACCATATTTACTGTTTTTGTAGCTCTCACGTGGATTTTGACGATTAATTTTTTCCAGGGACTACTTAAAAATACATTCTCACTTCAAAGAGGGTTGATGTAGGAACTTGGTTTAAGTAATACTTTTAGTACGGCCTCTTTACCTTTACTTATTGCTTGCATAAATGCTCTGGAAGCTTCCTCATATAAAAATATGTTTTCTCAAGATAATTGTTGTGGTTGCAAGGTTGAACAATAATTAGTAAGGAAATACAATGAAGACGCAAACAACAAGACAACGCAATAATAAGTGTATTAAAGAAAAGGTATATTTACAATATGTACAAATGACGGTGTCGAGTCAGAGAGTCTTGGTGGGAGGACATGTACGCTCTTCGGCGTCACTTCTGGTGAGTAAGACACACCAAGGCCAACCTAGGCTTGCCATTTATAGTGTTATGTTATTCGCATATGCAAATAAGTGGTTGCCACCACTACACCCCCTCCCAAGATTTGAAGTCACACATATTTCAATATCTTTTTCTTTTTGGGTTTACCATTAATGGTTCATTCACTTTTCTTTTCCTACCTGATCTTCGGGGTTCAGGTGCATTTTGAGGCGGTTCCAAATTAAAAGTTTCGTATATGATATCTATGGTGTCCTCCTCTTCGACTGTTGTCGTATCATCATCATCTTGGATATTACGTTTTTTTTATCTGATTTAGGTGCATTTTATGTATATTCTGTGGACCTTTAATCATGTATGTACAATCACCAATGCGTTTATCCACTACTCCACATTCCCAGTAAGATGTGTTATTTCTGTAGCACTTAAAATATCCTCGATCTCCCGAGTGATATTTCTTTCTTCTCGTGTGTGTAGTGTTTCGGATAATTGCCTGCCTTGGCAATAGTTTGTCAAACGCTGATTTTACCTTTCTGGCAAACATTAGATCAGCTGGTGATATGTTTGATGGTGTACTAGGATGTGGTGTAATCCTATATACTTGCAAGAATTGTTGCAAAGCTTTTTCTGTTGGTGTTCCAATGGATTTCTTTAACGCTCGTTTTAGCGTGTCCACGAACCTTTCCGCGAGGCCGTTCGACCTTAGATGATACGGCGGAGTCGTGATGTGCTTCACTCGGAACGTGTCGCAAAATTCCTTAAACTCTGCAGATGTGAACTGCGTTCCGTTGTCAGTGACCAGTGTGTCTGGTACACCGAATCTTGCAAACAACTCGTGTAGGAACCCTATTGAGTTGTTCGTTGTTGGATTCCTGCAACGCATTACCTCCGGCCATTTTGTGAAACTGTCAACTACAATTAAATAATAGTTTTCACCTACTAGACCAGCGAAGTCCATGTGAATTCTCGACCATGGTTTGGTCGGTTTTCGGCCAAGGTTTGTGTACTATAGGTGGATATTTTGCCGCTAACTGGCATCCTTTACATTTATCAATTGTTGTCGCTATGTCAGTGCCGATGTTACGCCAGTACACGTAGCTTCTCATTAACGACTTCATTCGATTTATCCCCGGATGTCCTGTGTGGAAATCTCTTAACATCCTATTCTGCAATGTTTTCGGTATTACCACTCTCTCGCTGTACAGTAACACATCGTCACATATGGAGAAAACTTCCTGCACCTTTGTGCCCGTTATAATTTTCTCTTTTGTGTCCTTTATATATTCGTCTTTCTCGGCTTCCCTTTTAATGTCCGACAAAGTTACGGGTAGTTCCTTAATGATGTTTGCTACCATATTTTTTACTTCAACATTTATCCGAATTGCTGCAATGACTGATTCTTCCAGATTGTGTTTCTGTGGTATCAGTCTTGACAGTCCATCCGCATGGCAAATCTTTTTTGATGCTAGATGTTGTAGCTGGAAATCGTAATTAAGTAGTATTGTACCCCAGCGCAGCAATCTATTTGCGGTGTATACCGGCAATCCTTTTTTTGATCCATAGATCGTGACTAACGGTTTATGGTCGGTTTCAAGTATGAATTGTCTACCATATAAATATCAGTGAAATTTAGTCACGGCAAAGATTATGCTCAACGCTTCTTTTTCGATTTGTGAATATGCCTTTTCGGCTGGTATCAGCGTTCTCGAAGCGTGCGCTATTGGTTTTCTAGACCCATCCGGCATAATATGTTGAATGGATGCTCCTAAGCCGTAGGAGCTAGCGTCACTAGCGACGACTATTTTTAAGTTTGTGTCAAAGTGCGTTAAGAATAATTCGGATGTTAGTGCACTCTTTATTTTGTCAAAAGCGGTTGGACATTCTTGCGTCCAGTTCCACGGTGTATCCTTTTTAAGCAGATTATTTAAGGGGGCTCGCAAATTATGCATTCCTTCAATAAAAGATTGGTAATAATTTGCGAGGGTCAAGAAACTCTGCAAGGTTGTTACATTATCGGGTGCTGGCATATTTTTTATTGCCGCAGATCTGTCCGGGTCTGGACGTCGTCCATGTTTGTTTATTATGTGTCCAAGATACTTAATCTCGCTCATACAAAAGTCACATTTACTTTCTTTTACTTTAAAGCCGAATTCTTGTATTCGAGTAAATACTTGTTTCAAATGGTCCTTATGTTTTTCTAGGGATTTGCTCCTGACAACAATGTCGTCCAGGTATGCACATGCGCACTCAATACCACTTAGCATGGTGTCCATCGCTTGCTGAAAGATGGCAGGCGCTACTTTGATGCCAAAAGGCAATCGGTTGTATTTGTATAATCCCTTTAATCGTATTGATGCATAGTATTTTTTAGCAATTCTCCTCGACCGGTATTTGCAGATACGCGTCGCTCAAGTCTATCTTGGAGAAGATATTACCCCCATTCAACTTCGTGAATATTTCCTCTGGGCTTGGTAGGGGGTAATGGTGATCTTTTAATAGGGAGTTGACCCCGGTCGAAAAGTCTGCGCACACCCTAACTTCGTCATTCTTTTTCTTTACGTATACGGTGGGGGCTGCCAACTCGCTGTGTTCTATTTTTGATAGAATTCCCGTCTGTTCCAATCTATTTAATTCTGTATCAATCTTTTCCAACCCAGCGAACGGAACATTTCGCTTTTTTCTAAAAATTGGGCTGGCGTTTTCTTTAAGTTCAAACGAGGCCTTGAATTTATTGCAGCGACCTGAGTTAGTCGTGAATGCCTCAGGAAATAGTTCTTTTAAATCGTCTTTTATATTTACTGTTGTTGGAGAAGAACATTCTAATTTTTTACAGAATGTATTGATTGGCTTATCCCATAGTCCGAATTTCTCAATTAAATCTATTCCAAACAGATTTTCACTATTTTTTAGTACGAATATTTTTAATTTCTTCGAAATCCCTTACAATTTTATGGGGAGGACAACTTCTCCTTCAAATTTTATACCACCACCAGTTACCGTCCGGGCTGCTTTACTAGTTTTCATCATGGCCGGTTTTCCCAACTTTTTCCACGAATTCAGGTTTATTATAGAGACATCGGAGCCGGAGTCGAGTTGTAACCTTATAGATGTTTTAAATACTTCCACTTTTACGTATTTTCGCCGATCTTTGTCTAATTTTGTATTTGATTTTGTTTGCTGTACTCTCTTTCTGGTGTAATCTTTATATCTGCAGCAATTGCTTTTGTGTCCCACCTTCTTACAAATGTAGCATTTTTTCTTCTTATAAGGACAATCTGATTCCCAAAACTTTTCTGCACATCTCTTACAGTTATATCTAGGAAGAGGCTTGTTATATTCTGTACTATATTTATGGTTATTATCTTTAAAATATCCCATTCCATTGCTTTTTTTTGTAAAGTTCTTGGTTGGTGCGTATGCTTTTCTAACTTTTCTTACATATGCCACTCCGGATTCTTCTATATTTTTTGAATACTTTTTTAGTGTAATTCCCCCTTTTATAGTCCTCTGCTAGTTGCTGGAGGGTTAAATCTTGCTCAGATTCCAGCTTAGACAACACTCGTCTGCGTATTTCTGCATTTTTCGTGGAAACTAACCCTTGAGCAAAGATTAGACATTTAAAATCTTCTACCGTTAGTTCTGCAAGCTTAAAATTATCGCAGTTTTTATTGACAACTGATGCGTATGTCAAATAATCTTGGTTGTCCATCTTTCTTAGATTCATGCACATCCATCTTTTATGAAAAAGAGATATATTTGGATTAAATAATTCTTTTAGTAATTTTACAGCTTCCATGAACTCTAATTCCGCAGTTTTATTTAGGTAATATGTAATCTACGAATTTGCTGTGTTCTGATGTACCCAATTTTCTGAGTAAGAGGCTCACTTTCTGACTATTTGGCCAATTTTTACAGTCCAGTTGAAAAACATCCTCGTATCTTGTGTAGTATGCTTCAAAATTCTTCTCTTCCTCAGGCACATAATGAAATGTGTCCATGCTATTAAAAATAGTTGTATGGGAGAAATTAACACTATCGACATTTTCTCGATTACTCTTTAGTAGTTCCAGTGTTTTAGCAAAACGTTCCTCTTGTCTTTCTTCATATTCCAATTGTAGTTTCTTATGCCTTTCTTCCTGTTCCAATTGCAGTTTTTTCTGCCGTAATTGCGCTATTTTCTGCTTTTCTTCTTGTTCCTGCTGCCATTTCAATAATCTGTCCTCTCTCTTTTCCTCGCGGTCAGCCTGTGCCTGTATTTGTGTTTGCAAAAGCTCGTTTTGTGTAGCTTGTCTGCGTTCATCCCGCTCAGCCTCTGCTTGTAGAAATTGCATGAACATTTTTGATAAGTCTTCCATGTTTTTTTATTTTATTTTTTTTTTAGTGTGTAGTTAAAAAAAATATTGTACCATGTACACTATACACCGGTGTGGGTTACAACAAAAAAGCAAATTGCTGTAAGCTTCTGTTTTCAATAATAATATCGCTACTTGCAATAATATATTCTTTTTGCGAGTCTCGCTGCAAAAAAAAAAATAAAACAGGTGTATCTGGAATCACGAAATGGAATTGACTTTCCGTTTTTAGGCACTTACTAATAAGTAACTCTTTCCACAAAATAAATATTTTTTTTAAATCGAGTCACAATTGAATAAATGTATGCAGTACATTTAGTTCTTTGAGTTTTTTTCTCTAGAATTTTAGTAATTTAAATACCTCTTAATTTGAGATTACCTTTTTTTTCCGTGACGTTTTACTGTATTATCCGTTATTCAGTGACAACTTCAAGAAAAAAATCCTTTCCTTGAATTTTAGTTTTAGCTGTGGTATTTCCTTTTAGTACCGACGTCAACCAAAACATTAATTAAAAAGTCCTTTAGTTGTTGTTTTGTTTACGGAGAACAGTAATTAGAATCCACTGGTGAACTTTTTTCGTAGGTTACTTCCTTGCTTTTCGTAATACGGGTCTGACCTGTCGTTTTTGCGACAGAACAAAGTTCGCTTTTCGTTTACAAGTTGGTCCTTTTGTAAGATTTGTCGTGTAGCGACAAACAAAAATTCACTTTTACATTCGTTTGCAAGTCGGATTCCCAGAAAACGGCGTAAATTGTCGCTTTTGCCACGTTAGAGTTTTTTTTTCACTTGAGTTGAAACTTCTCTTTAGCGTAAAATCCGTTTGCTCGTCAACACTTTGCATTCCTTAAAAAAATGGTCAACCTTTGCGTTGTACTTTTTTTAAATAGTTCTTCGTCAAACTGTTATATTTGACGCTTCATACCTCGTCGCCAACTGTTGTGGTTGCAAGGTTGAACAATAATTAGTAAGGAAATACAATGAAGACGCAAACAACAAGATAACGCAATAATAAGTGCATTAAAGAAAAATTATATTTACAATATGTACAAATGACGGTGTCGAGTCAGAGAGTTTTGGTGGGAGGACATGTACGCTCTTCGGCGTCACTTCTGGTGGCATTTGAGTAAGACACACCAAGGCCACCCTAGGCTTGCCATTTATTGTGTTATGTGATTCGCATATGCAAATAAGTGGTTGCCACCACAACAATAATAAAAGACATGCCGATCTTAAAATCACTTTTTATTTTGAAGATTTTTCATCTGACCCTTTAAAAGTAACCGGTAGGCTATTTAAAAAAAAACAGCGCGGGTGGCTAAATCCAAAAACCCATAAATAAACAAATAAAAATAATGATGGGAGGAAGACCGAACTTGTCTCAAAGTGAGAAGTCTTAAAACAACAATAATAATATTGTGTGGGAGCTGAAGCTACCAATGTAAAATCCGGGTTGTAAATCGGTTCAGAAAATGGGGTACCGATGTACTAGAACGTAGTATGTGAAACCGAACCTCTTCCAAATCTTTAATATTGATGTTTCTTTTTAGAATCTTTAGTCTATTGCCCAATAATCCCCAGAAATAGTTGAACAAATAAGAAAAGAGAAAATAATTCTTAGAGTGCCGATTGTTCATGTTAACCTACATAGCTTTTAAAAATATTTTCTATACTCAAGTTGTGCGTAATTAAAACTAGATAAAAAAAATCGGCTTTTCGTGCACCAAATTATTTATTTGTGTTATTGCATTTGTATTTTTCATTGCAAGTTAGAATTGTTGTCAAACAAAATTAAACAAAGTAAATATGTTTTACTCATATAAAATATACTTGATCATCTTAGATACATTCAAACCTATTTGTTTTTTACGACCTAACCCAGCATTGTGTACCCCCTAAAAAAATTGCAAAATCTACGTTTTTTTCCTAATACGTTTCAACGGCGCATTTTTAAAAATAATTAAACGTTTGCAACCACACTTTTTGGTGACGTAGCCATACATGTAAGGGTTATATTTTATTTCAAGTTTGGTTGCGAGGGTGAATACAGAAAGAACAAACGAGGTAAGGGTGAGGTCATAATTTCTAAACATTATTAAAATACGTAGAAATATGTCAAACCATATGTGTGATGGTGACTGTTAACTTTTTTGAGGATTTATTTTGAAAAGGTATCACCGTAAAATATTGCTTAATCAGTTTATTATCTCCTAATAGTTTAATCTCTTAACATACACATACAAAAAAAGTAGGATGAGACTGTAAACGCACACTCTTTCCTTGTATTTTTTCCTTTTGTTTTATTTTTCATTTTTTTTCAAAAGGTTACACTCCTCTTATATAAAAATATCATTTGATCTAAGAACAATGACGTTAAGACTTTTATTGTCTTATGTCGTGCTTATTATTTTCAGTGGCGTTACGTAACCCCCATTGGGGAGATTTATAACTACGCTGAGGTAGCTAATCATTCCCGGATGACGTCAGATAACCCGAGGATTTGTCATAGAGAATATAAATATATATATTATATTTCATGTCAAAATAGATATTGTTTGAAACCAGAGAAATATGTTTTGCAGTTAAGTTGATGACAGGAAATTTCACGTATAACATTGTCTGGCCTTGGTGAACTCAAAGTCGGATGTCAGAATTGACATCTGACCTTAGCGAGTCGTGAGAATTAATAATTCAAATCCCAGATTTGGGAACTGCATACACGCAAAACCTGGAGCTTTTCGATTTCGTGGCGAAATCTTATTGGCTGAGGAGATTCCCACCCATCCACATACCTCACTATATATACGACTGCCGTGCGAAAATTAGTAAAATAAGAGCAGATTAGAACGGGGACCAGAAGAGAAGAATAAACCGTATAGAGACGTGACCTCTCTACTTCCTCATACACCCGTCTATCGCTGTCTGTGGAGAGATTTGAGACTTTGAAAAAACTTACTAAGAACTGAATGATATTTGTAAAAACATTTGTACATAAGTTTGAAAATTAACTCTTTAGACTAGAGTACATGAGTTTGTCTTTCTTCCAGCCTGTGGCTTTGATATTCGCTTTCAGCATAAAGGAGTTCAACGTAACAACCCCCAGAGAAGACTAGACGACACGAACCGAGATTTCCAGATAGAAAGGGGGTCTAACCACCTTCTTCACAAGAAGGCGTTCATGATCTTATGTCGTCTTTATTATTTTCAGTGATCGCCATGTTGTTTTCGTGCGCGCGTGCATTTAGGTTTTTGCGCGCGCGAAACTGCATATTGTGTTCACTGGTAACCAAGGTTGTTTTCACTGGTAACCACGCGTGCATTCAGTTTTTGCGCGTTACATAAAATCTGTATACTCATTAGTACTTTTATACATGAATTATGTATACTCACTATTCCATAGCTGGCTATAACATATACTGCTTCAACGGGTAATGGTTAGTCTAGTGTAAGGAGGAATCTTATTTCCAAATAATAATCACAAAAATGCAACATATATCAGAAACAACTTTGATACACACACCCACACCCACACACACACACATATATATATATGTGTGTGTGTGTGTGTATGTGTGTGTGTGCGTGTGTAAAACACATTTAAGCTAATGTTGATGAACAAGAGAATCTGTTACTTGTAATTACAATAAAATTGACTATTATATAAAAGAAATTGCCCATGTATGTGTGTTTATGTGTTCGTTTCCGGATTAATTCTAAACGGCTGAGCCAATTTTTCATTTCCACGTTATGTGACTTAAAGTGTTCTTAGACAGGATTTTCATCGGAATCTCTTCGATAAGTATCGAAAATGGATAATCTAAATATTCGGTTAATGAACACTCTAATGAGTTTAAAACTAAACACCCTTCATAGCCTAAATTTTCAAGCGCTATTGAGAAGTTTTATTACCGCACGACCAGATAGCCCCAACATATAAAAGCTTGTTGATATGACAGAGGCGCGATTTTTGTTGTCAGACAGCACCAGCACTATTCAGGATTTAATCGGGACACATTCGCGAGGCCATCTACAACTCTTCTATGGACACCTTTGGTAAGCAAGAAAAGAAGAATCCAGACTAATTTGAAGCAGAGATCACTGAACTAGAGCCAGTTATCTCAGCTAAACGCGTTGCGCTGCTTGAATATAAAATGCATCCTTCCGAGAAGACATGCTCTGCACTCAGGAAGGTCAAAAGTGACGCCCAGAAGGCTGCCAGACGCTGCGCCAACAAATACTTGTTGAACTTATGTAGCAGCAACCAACTTTCTGTTGACTCAGGAAACATTCGTGGGATGTATGCGGGAATAAAGGTGGCCTTCGGCCCAAATATAGTTAAGACTGCATCACTGAAGTCAGAATCAGGTAACATCACCACTAACTGCGGAAAGCAAATGGAGATATGTGCTGAATACTATAAGTAGCTACACTCACATCAGAATATCGTCACTAACGCAGCAATTGAAGGCATCCCCCCGTGCCATCCATGGATAAACTGCCGCCCTGGCGAACTCACTGAAGCTCCAGATGGTAATTGGATTCTAAGGCCCGCAAAAATACAGTTCTCCTTAACTATCTGCATCAACTTCTGCTCCAGAGCAAGGAAAAGGGTTTGGTTCCGCAAGACATGCGTGCCATCAACATTTCAACGCTTTACAAAAATAAAGATGATCGCTGTGATTGCAATAATTACCGTGGCGTCTCTCTGCTCAGCGTTGTCGGAAAGGTCTTTGCTCGTGTTGTATTGAAAAGACGCCAGTCACTTGTAGAGAAGGTTTACGCAGAGGATCAATGCGGTTTTAGAGCAGAAAGGCCATCTGTTGACATGGTATTCTTCTTACGACAATTAAAGGAGAAGTGTCGAGAGCAGAGGAAACTACTGTACCTCGCTTTTATTGATCTCACAAAGGCATTTGACATGGTTAGCAGGAGCGGCCTCTTTGTGCTACTACGAAAAATAGGATGTTCCCCCAAACTCCTGAGAATGATATCCTCTTTTCATGAAGACATATAGGGCTCCGTCAAATTCAATAGATCACTTTCAGAATCTTTTCACATCCTCAGTGGTTTGAACAGGGCTGTGTTCTTACTCCAACTCTTTTTGTCATATTTTTATCACTTCTGCTTTCATATACACTTTTCATGAAAGTGAAGTAGGCGTCTATATTCGCACAAGAGAAGATGAAAGCCTTTTCAATCTGACACGTCTACGTGCCAAAACTAAAGTCGGCATGTCCCTCATCAGGGAAATGCTGTTCGAAGATTATGCAGCATCAGCGGCCCATTCCGAGGAAGCCCTCCAACAACTCATTGAGCGCCTCGCCCATGCTTGCAACCAGTTTGATCTGACAATAAGCGTCAATAAAACAAATGTCATGACTCAAGATGTCGGCAGCGTCCCCTACATATCTATTGGCGACCACACACTGGATGTCGTGAACAACTTCACCTATCTAGGCTCTATTGTTTTCAACAACCTCTCACTGGACGCTGAGCTAAACACTCTCATCGAGAAAGCAGCAACAGCTATGGTCCGCCTAACAAGGAGAGCGTGGAGTAACAACATGCTGACCATAAACATAAAGATGAGGATATTAGCATATTATTCTACGGCAGTGAGACATGGCCCCTCTACAAACATCAAGAGCGTAGACTAATTTCCTTCCATCTGCGCAATATAAAAAGATATTAGGTATTACATGACAGGACTGCGTTCCGAACAAAGACGGTCTTGCAAAAGTAAATCTCCAAAGCATGTTTTCCCTCCTCTCCCAGAGACGCTGCGCTTGCTGAGGCACGTCGTTCGCAGTCAGGATGGCCGAATCCCCCAAAGATATCGTGTATGGCGAGCTCTTAGCTGGTAGTAGACTAACCTGTAGACCACTCCTCAAATTTTAGGATTTGTGCGAAAGAGACTTCAAATCAGGCAATATCAACCCAGTTGACCTTGAATCCTATGCAGCGGACTATAAGTCCTGGAAGGTCAAAGTCCAGAAAGGTGTTCGACTGAGCGAGTAGAGAACAGTTGAACAGTGGGAGAAGAGATGCAGGCGCAAGAGGGGAGCATACGCATCAGCATGGGCAGAGCATGACAGAGGGTATTCCTGCGGGAAGTGCAACAGAATCCGCCGCTCCCGCATCGGTCTACTCAGTCACAGCAACAGTTACCACCATTCATGACAACCTTCAGCCGCGATTCTCCATTGTCTATCTAGACGAAAGGACGCCAACAATATACACGAAATCTGCAAGAATTAAATAATCATATTTAAGCGTACTAATTGACCTTGCTAGCTTAGAAAAATACATTTTCAGATTTAAAAAGAGTTACAATATCAGATCATCTCTATTGACGCCATGAATATTAACATCAATATATTACATATGAATGAGTCCCCTGGAGAATTTCCACAGGTCCCACTAGTTGTTAGTATTTGAATCTCGTTTTTGTTTTGTTTTTTTTACATACAAGCAAATCAATTTAATAAGCTACCGAATTCATATATTCAAATAAAATTGAAACATTCATAGAAGGAAGGCACATAAAAGTTAACGAAGCCCAACGCCCTCTCGGTGTTATAAAGGTGTTTCTAAATAGTATCGTTATTATTTAGATAGCCGTTCGTAATAATAGGGGCGGCGGTGTAAATATTTTGTTTTTACATCGTTTTCTAATTTTACCTACCAATCGTCGACTATTTTCAACTGTTAATGAAAACTGTCAATACCATGGTGTACACAAACTACGAACTGATTGCTTTGTTTAAAATACAAATAGGACTTTTTGTTGTCTTTCAATTTGCAATACATTAGAAAGAAAACATTTGAGAGAAATATACCCGGAATTTACCCGGAGATTTATGTAATAATTTAGAAAGTTTTGTAGAAAAACAAACAAAAAAAATATATAATAATCAATAAAATAATAGATTTCTAATTATAGATCTATAATTCTATAATGTTATTCATTTGTTTCGTTCCTGATGCAAACTGCGCTAGACGTCGCGTCCGCTATATGTTACCTAGCATCTTCTCCACTCTTCTGATGAGAAGGATTAGGCTTTACAATACCTTGGCATAAAGAGTCCCCCTCTACCCCACAAATACATGTTTGTATACCCGTATTGAATAAATAGGCCATTCTAAATTTACCAATATATAGATTTTGTGACTTCATTTTCCATTCTTATTGATTTCCTCAAATTCTTCTCTTCTATCTCGCTAAGCTATATATATATATATATATATATATATATATATATATATATTTCTGTGGTATAATCTATTATTCAATAAATAATATACTAATGCTACTATTACTAATATATATATATATATATATATATATATATATATATCTGTTGCATAATTCTATAATACGGCATAATGACGTTGACACACCGGTTCTCGTCAGATCACCGAAGTTAAGCAACGTTGAGCCTGGCTAGTACCAAATGTTTTACGATTTGGGGATTCTATGCGCTGTGCGTGCTTTCCGCTTATCTCAGCATTGCTTCCAGTCGTTCTGAACCTCCACTGTCCACTGGTATTCAACAATGTCGAATCAGGAGAGGTGTTGTTGGAGATTGTTCAACTTTTGTCAAAATGATTTCACCCGCATGCACCCTTAACGTGGGTATCTATAGTCTGTCAAGTCTGACGGAACCTTTTTTTTATTTCTGTGGAAATATACGCTATTTCTTATATTCTATGAAAATCCTTATTTAAGAAGTTCAATGTAATTACAGAGCAATATAATGAATGAATAACTAAAGTCTATATTCTCAAGTTCATGATGTTGATCATCTTTCAATTTATTCTTTATTCAGTTGACATTTACAAATCTTTACACTAAGTGTTTCGTAACACAAAATCAACCACTTAATTAATATATCAATCAGTGAATCTATTTTACCCTTTACTCATCAGAAGTAATAGTAACAATGAAACTATCCAAAGATAAAGTGCGTTTTTATATGACAAAATCTCCGAAAGTTGGAAGAGAAGCTCTAAATAGCTTATGATACGTTTACATTACGCATTTTTTTTCTAAATTCAAAACTGCGTAATGTGAAATATCTATTTGGCGATCCTATCCTTTAATTATGGCATTTATAGTTAATGCTTAATTATTTGCGTTTCCATTATAATAATCCTTCTTTGAGAATTCACACATTTTATTTTATTTTATAACTCTGTCTTATTGATAATTATAAGTCTACGAGGAGATATCTTTTAGAATAAAGACAATATTTCCAACAGTATAGCAAATCTTGTATGAGATGATAACGGAGAAAATATAGATATTTTCTTGTGATATAAACAAAATACACTATCTAAAATTATAAAAATACTGAACTAAAAATTAAAAGTGTAAATTAAACATTCCATTTGGTTATTGGAATGTAACTTATCAGTAATCGTAATTGCCGTTTACCGAAATACTCTCTGCCTAAAATATCAGGAAATTGAAATTTATTAGAAATTGCTATTTACCGACAAAGATTATTGCGCGATTGATTGTTTTATTGATACTCTGTGGTAAAGAGACGCCATAGCTTATATAAGGTCGCGTACTGGAATTAATTATAGGTCGGAAATGTTTGCGTTCAAGAGCAATTCATGTAGGTTTTCATCTGACCGGTATCGTCGGATTATTTCTACAACGCTTGCCCCTGAGGAAACATCGCCCTGTCTTTTTGCCTTACAGGTGCATACTTTACTTTGTATGCTGCTCTACAGTTATATTAAAGATATTTCACCAGATTAACTCAATATCTCGCGGACGACTACATAAAAATCAAGAAGTACACACGCTCGAAAACGTAAAAGGAAATCTTTATAATTAATGTGACTATGTATAGCTTTATCAAAAGTTACAACAACTAACCTTTGTTTTCTATATATAGACGTTTCAACGTATATATATATATATATATATATATATATATATATATATATATATATATATATATATATATATTAGAGAGAAAGAGAGGGGGTGGATAGAGAACACCAGATATTGTAAAAAGCATGGAGTGTTTTTGCTTACTTATCTTTTTTGTAATTTTTTTAATTTTTCGAATATTCATAGTTATGCTTTGGCCGAATTTGTGTAGGAACGTTCGGTAGTCGTTTTCGTTCATATGTTTGTTGTTTGGCAAGACCTTTCCACTGATTTCTTCAGTCGTCTTCAGGCAGTCTTTGATAACTGTTTCGTAAAGAATGTGGATGATTTAATGCGTTTCAGTTTAAATTATATGAAAATTACTTGATATAGTTAAGCATCTCATCTGTTAAAAAACATTGTCAAGACAATAAACCATACACATTAGAGATACAAGTTTGATTTACCAACACCAAACAATCATGGCTGCTTACATTCCCAATTAAGAAAAATCCTAGTTCAAAACAGAAAAATCATTTATGAGTCCAAACGTTAATATAGTTCAAATAATTGAGGAATTTAAATTCCGAGAATAGTAGTATCATTTTGAAGTGTGTGGGTACACATACATACACACACACACACACACATATATATATATGTATATATATATATATATATATATATATATATATATATGCGTGTGTGTGTGCTGTTTTGAACAAAGAAACAAACGAATCAATTTACAAAATGGTGATCAACATTTCGCCCCTATTGAAGGAGACATCCTAAGGATATTACAATAAAAAATGCAGAAGACGTGTGATATATGATCGTTTTCTACTTCTGCATTTTTCATTTTAATATCCTGATAATATCCCCTGCAATAGGGACGAAACGTTGATCACCATTTTCTAAATGCATTCGGTTTTTCTCTTTTTTCGAAACAACATAACGTCAACCATCGTTGGTACTTTTATTTTTATTCATATATATATATATATATATATATATATATATATATATATATATATATATATATATATATATATATATATACTAGAAGAATGACCCGTCGTTTACTGTGTTCAAAAACAGCCTACAGAAAATGGACTGTGATTGATGAAAGCATGATAGGTTATGAAAAGGAGGGGGTTGTAAAGAGATGGGTTTTGATACTCAAAAATTTTACCCGAAGCAAAATATGATGGAAAAAAAACCCTTGTTAAACTTTGTGAGATAATTTTCGCGAAAAAATATTTTTATATCAACTTTGTTTCCATTCGTAGCCGAGTGACCAACAAAATGATGTTTCCTTATAAAGAGAAAATGTTATAATTATATAAATATACAAGAAATAAATGTTACCATAGTCAATAAAAGTTACTGTTATGATAGAAATGTTCATTGGTTTGTATTTTTAAGTAGTTTGTAAAAAAAAAAAATAATTCACTAACCGTTTTAAAAAAAAATCAAAATGGTAGCGACTTGTAAATGGAGAGCCCCGTTTTCAATTTCAAGCCACCTGAACATTCTGTGTTAACAATTTAAGAGGGTTCCGTCAACATAAGGAAGATTTATAAACATATTTTAACGTTTTCCGTTACTTTGTGCTTGAGGAATATTCGATAATGGCATGTGTAGTTT
This sequence comes from Euprymna scolopes, assembly GCF_053919585.1. NCBI lineage: Eukaryota > Metazoa > Mollusca > Cephalopoda > Sepiida > Sepiolidae > Euprymna > Euprymna scolopes. The sequence goes on along the minus strand of NC_136492.1, from coordinate 52,972,211 downwards.
ATATAAAAAATCATTTAAGTAGTTATCGATTACAATTCCGTTTATTTTCAGTTCGCTGAAATGATTTAAATTAAAGAGCATTAAAAACTATTACAAAACAAACACCTATGAACTGAACTTTTATTGACTATGGTAACATTTATTTCTTGTATATTTATTTTTTCGCGTAGTCGTTTGTTGGCTTTTCTGCTAAACACTTACTAAATAATATCGATGAAATATCGAAAAACAACAGCAGTTTTGCAAAATAATGAAGCTTTACTGACTTTAGTAAAATAATCCGAAACAGCAAAATGGGATATTATAAAAGTGAACACGTAATTACTTTAGATTTTAAAGCAAAGAATCGATATCAATATGAATAAGAAGAAAATGGTGCCCTTATCAAGCAGAACAGGTTCGTTACAGTTTTACAGTATTGAACAGTGTAGTATTCCGCCGTCGGATTACGTGTTGTACTACTGTAATGAAAAGAACACGCATAAAGGATTGTAATCAACTAAATTCCTTCTAGTACAGTTACAAAAAAGCTTTAACAGATATATAAATAAAGATAAAGAAGGTTATGTAAATGTTTTTAAGAAGACACGTGAGCAGGACATTTTCGTTCTTTTGACACGATAACAAATAACGTTCTTTTTTATTATTTATCTATTTTCAAAAGACTGCAAAGTGCAAATGGGAAAGGAAAAAAAACAGAGTTATGCAAAATGTGTGTCGAGATTTGTCTAAAGTTCCGACTTTTTTTTGTCTTTCAATTAAATAAGGACGTGAATTAATGAGGTGAATTTATTCGACACAATATGATTCAACTCAGAAAAATAAATATATGCTAACGTGAATTAAGATTAAAGTTAAGGTGTTATTGTGAACCCTTACCCCTTTTAAAAACCCTTGTTAAACTTTGTGAATATTTACATTCTATGGAATTCAGGCGCGAACGAACACTCTATGATATTATTATACCATATTTCCTCAAACTGAAACATAATTATCAAAGTATACTAACGCAAATAAGTATGAAAAGTCTTTGTTAAAGTTTGTGCCATATTTCCATGGAGTACAGGCGCGAAGGCAGACCCCACAATTTTATTATACTATCCCTATTTGAGTTGAAACATATTTATTAAAGTATTCTTATGTACATCTATATCAAAAAACTCTTGTAAAGGTTTTTTTTTTCATTCTTTTTTTCATATTTTCGGGATCAGGCGCGAACGCAGGCCCCACAATTTTTATGAACCAGTGTTCTGCCAGATCAAACATACCCATTGCTGATCCTTGATACATCTTCTATCATTATATGTAATCAGGTTTTTTTTAAAAAATAGTCAACCATATAGGAACCTATTCACGACCAGACACACACACACACATTCAACTTTATATTATATATGTGTATATATACGTGTGTGTGTCTGCATGTGTTGGAAAACATAATTACGTATGTATATCTCTATATATGTTCTAATATAGAGTTATTAATTATTATTAATAACTAAGAAAACTGGAAATTCTATACGATTTTGTAAATTATACATTTAAATGATCGTACATTTATTTAGCCACATTTTAACGCGTATATATATACATATATATACATACATATATCCACACATACATATATATATATATATATATAATTATTTGCGATAATAATATTTTAATACCTACATACACTAGCGTTTCCTCCTGTTGGGAATCATAAAGGCAGGGTGTTACGATAAACATCGGTGACAGAAGCCATGCCTGGCTTTATTAGCAAATACCTACTTCATTCGGCTACCGTTAACCGCGAGAAATTTTGTTGAAATTTTAACATTTATTTTTTTCAAATGTTCTTAACGTCTTTCAGAGTGATCTAATGATTATATGATGATCAACGCCTATGAGCTAAATTGATCAACTTTTACTTCATCTGAAATTGCTCACCGGTTAGAGACGTGTTTCTTAATGGGCTGATATAATTTATGTTTACATACGAGACGCTTCACTAGTTCAAAAAATTTCAATGCAATTAAAACTAAATCAGATAAAAGCATCCCGATTTTAAACGAAAAGTAATCAAAACCTGCATGGAGACGACTGTTTAAACTCAGTTAAAAGTACTTGAAAAAAATAACTAAAGGAAAACTGGTAAAAATGTCTTGCACAGATTCGAACAAGAAATGAGAACGACAATTGGAAAAATGAAAAAAATTAAATAAAGCTCATTCAACATAAACACTCCTTGCTGTTTAACAATACTTTTGTGAATGAGAATATGCTGTTAAATACAATGTACACACACACACATATATATAACTACTTCATTTACTCACAAAAATTAATATACGAAAGTATAGACTTATGCGTAAACATTAAGTGTTTATTTCAAAAGTGCTCAATACATAGGTAGAGCTAGTTAGTAATTCATAAATTATATATGTGTATATATGTGCATGTATGTGTGTACACATATGTATATTTATATATATAAAAAAGGAAAACGTCTACCTTAAACTACTAACATAGTTCTAAAACAGATCCTTTGTCCGATAAAATGCATGCCCATTGGCTGATAGGAAGAGGCGCGGTGGATACTAGACAGCTGATTGGCTAACTAACAATCCTCAACATATATAAAAACAAGAAACAACAACAGAATTCGCGCATAAGCCTGACGAATCCTATAGTGGATGAAACGCAGAATATTCAGTGTAGCGTAATCGCCATATATATTTTATAAATTACTATATATACATATATATATATATATATATATATATATATATATATACATATATATATATACATGTTCGCCCAAAATCTTGAAACAGACCATTTTTTAGACAAAGTTTGTTACTTGTCTCTACTTATTGTGATCAAGTTTTTGCTATAAATTTAGATTTATTTAATCATAATAATTACAGTGTATTTTTTTTTATTCAAACCATATTACTACATTACTGCGGTATAAATAGCAAGGAAAAAAGATATTAGCATTGATAAAATATTTCAGTTGTTTTATATATTCTTAAAAAAAAAAGATATTCTAAATTTGTTATTCTTAGAAAGCTTTCAAAAGATTACGCGTAATATTTCCTTTAACGACATCGTGAAACTGAGATAAATATGGACAAAACATTTTTCACAACACTGACTTTGAAATTTCACTATTTTTATAAAATATTCAATTAAAATTGATATATTTATATAAAATACATTGAAAGAAAAGTAAATACATGAATTATAATTTTAATTATGAATCACAACTAGCAAAATATCTGAACTTTTACTGCATTGATTAAACAAAAATTGTTAAAAAAATCTAATTAGCAACTAAGTCTTTTAAATTTCACTATTCAAAAAAATATGTGGAGATGTATTATACAATATAACAATTTGATACAAGTTACAGAACCATGTATTTTAATTTTTTATTAGAGGCAATAATATAAACTTATAACAGAACTAAACTGTTCTGTATCATTCCCTTTGGAGGAAATTTAAGGTATGATTTTCTAGCACGAGGCCTTTGTAAAAATGTGTCTATGTCTTGCTTGCTGCCCATATACAACCTTTTGAGAAAAATCAATCAAATTTGACCAGTGTGTGGCTGCAAAATTGATAGCAGTAATCTTTTTCATTTTGTTTTGTTCACTATTTCTGGAAAAAACCACACACAAAAAAAATTATTTGAAAACACTTATTTTTTATATTTTTGCGATTTAATATGAATAAACCTAACTATTGTTTTGCTAAATAAAGAAAACTAATAAAATTGAATAGATAAAAATTGATTTACCTAATGGACAAAATACTTCGAATGCCCTCTTCTCTCACATCTAGTTCAGCTGAGTTTATCATCGATATTATATTTTCCAGAAGTAGTACAAAAGCACTATATTTTGAACAGTTTAAAACAGTAATTTGGATTTCAGTTGGCTGTTTTGTTCTCTGAATCATATCAAAATATACTGTTGTTGGTTAAAAAAAATATTGTCGGTTTTGATCTCAAACCAACTAACTGCATACATTTGGATGATAAATTCGATCAGAATGTTTAATCTATCATAGTGTTTGAGGATATGCAACTATAGTCCATAAACACATTAATCTCGTGGCTTATGTTAGCCATCTTCCTTGATTCAAGGGCCCAATTTTCTAAGTTAATTTCTCCACAAAAATGGCAACAGCATAATCAAAAAGTAGCCTCTGGTCTTCACACTTAAATTATTTGTTTCTTCTGCGGTCAGATAATGATGGTCGGGAGGGATAATTATTTTTTAGAATTCTACTTGAGGCAAATTTTGATAATTATTGACAGAAAGTTCTCCCAAAGGACCAGTAAATGTTGTTAGGCTTTTTTCTTGCTCCATCAATTAATTTAACAATTGGAAAATTTGCATGTTTAATAATAGAGCCCGATTACATAATAAAAACAAATATATTATTTTAATTTCCACAAAAAGAAACATAATTGCAGGCGCGTCTATAGAATTAATTTTACCTCAATAGTAGGACAAGTGCAGACTATGTGCCTTATTTGATAATTTTCTCTCTTACACTTTACTTCAAAGGCATCACATCTCAATGCAGAAAGTTTACAGCTACAAGAAGATATATCAAACAGTGTGTCTACCTATTCTTTATTCTTTTCACTTGGATTGCTGCAAGAGATTTCCTGTAAATCTGTTTAGCCCTCGTATAGAAAAATATATTGAACTTCTGTCCTATATAATGTTACCTTAGCAAGGGTATCTGTGGATTAACTGCTTGCTGAATACTAATTATTTCCTTGGCAATTAATTTAGAAATCTTACTATTTTAAGTGGAATAACTGTTTTCGAGGAAATACCTTAACTGGATGAATTGTCGTGAAGTGTGGGTGCTGTTTCACCAAAATGACAAGGTGGACCAGCAAATTTTGTGTACCACGGGTTAACACTTAACGTCGTGCTTTTATTGACATTCTAATCTGGAAAGTAGAATAAATAAATGGATTATAACTGGAAGAAACTGTCTTAGGCTATCTTCCAGTTTCATACGTAAAACAATAAGTGCTAGTTATAAGAAATAAGGAAAAACTTTGTTAGAGTTGCATTAGATGTATTGAAGAGAGAGGACCAAACCAAATCAGAGGCATAGTAGTGTTTAGTTTAGACATTTTTAGCAGATGTTAGCTCCTCCTTCGATAACATGAAGTTATCCATAAAGAAATCTGTTCTGTCTGTAGTTGTGCCATTTTTAGAGTTTAAAAAACCAGTGCGTGTGCATCTATGTTACTATGCTATTTTTAATTGCATTTTCAAGTTAAATTTAATTTTTATCAAATTTTTGTTTATTAAATTTTTAGGTGAAAGTACAGATTAGTTACAATACAATACTTCCCATATTAAAAATTGCTTTCTAAATAACAAATTTATTTTAGCACAATAACATAGATGCACAAACAACGAAAAACCTCTAAAGGAGTTTCATTATTTACCCGCATTAATCTTTGTGGGCTATCTGATTTTAAAACTATAATTTTAGAAGAAAAACACTGCTAAAAAACAATTACTCCCTAAACTAAAAGAAATAAAAATTTGATACCAATTTTCTGCAAAGTGTTTTTATTAAGGAGAAAAACTTGAAAATTTACGTAGTTATGTTTCGTAAAGAATGTGTAGAATAAAATTGTATGGACTATATTTTTTAAATATAAAACTTGAGTATTACCATATTTTAATAAAAATCTCAAATAGAATTTGATGTGAAATATTAGGTTGGCGCAAAAATAATGTTTTTGACGTTCATTTGAACGTCAAAAAGTGCCATTATTTGTGCACCAACCTAATAGAAAAACACACTAAAAAGATAAAACAAATATGTTTAAATTAACTGTAGACACTTGAAATATATTAATGTATATTTTAAATAAGTATTTTTGGTTTTTCCTTTTCGACATAATTAAGCCTAAATCGTAAGGTTTTCAAATTAAATAATAAACAAATCTTAATTTTCAATATCAATAACAAGCGTGTTTTGCGACGGTGAAATCTAAAATGTTTTCATCCCAAAAACGTTCCTGAAATAAAAAAAAGCGAACTTGTTTACGTTGGACTTGAAGACAATCAGATTTTAGTTAGCTGGAAAGCAGGAAAACGGAAGACAGCTCCACATGCGTACAATTCAAAGAAAGAAGCTTTGTTCATGGAATCTACGTTTAGGTTTAGGCACAGATAAATAGTGAGGGGAATTATTGATAGTGTTTTCAGCTAGACAAGGGTTTCTTGAGTAGGTTTGGCGAAGTGGGACCATAGATTGAATCTCAGCCGAGCACTTGCCATGAAAATAACGATAAAGCAGAGACAAACTCACAACCTCGCTTTTGTGAGATAGAGGTTGCAGGGAAGAGAAAAGGACATCTCCTAAGAGACTAGGCAGTCTATTTTGAACTCTGTCAAGGCAGGATAAGTCCTTTCTAGCAGCTCCTGCCCAGACGATCCAACAATACTCCATCCTTGGACGTAACTGGCTCTTATATAGATAGATAATTGCATCAGCAGTAAGATCTCTACTGGATCGATAGAAGGATCCCACCATATTCCCAGGGGTCTTGGCAACGGATTTAATGTATGTGTTCCATTTCAGATCAGGAGTATATGTTAAGCAAAGAAGTTTGTCCAAACATGAGCCCTCCCCAAGACGAGAGCCATTCATTTCAGTTGATGCCAGATGGGGATCAGAGCATTGAGGATATAAAGATAAAAGCTTGGTTTTGGATGCATTAAAAGTAACAAGCCACCTCTTTCCCCATTGTACCACGTGCTCAAGATGAGAGGAGAGAGAATGGGAGAAAACTTGGTCGTTTACAGTTTTAGATGTGCTACCATAGATAGTAGTGTTATTAGCATAAATGTCTACAAATGATGTAAGGACGTGATTTGGAAGGTCATTAATGTAGATCAGGAAGAGTGTTGGCCGAGGATAGACCCCTGAGGGACTCCAGCATTAATACTGTCATCTTCTGATTTCTGCTCATCAACCACTACTCTTATGAATCTATCGGAGAGAAATGATTTAATAATTGAGAAGACATTTCCAGCAATAGCGTAGCTGGAGATTTTCTGAAGTAAACAACCAGATCGAGAAACGTGTCGTTCTTGTTGCGTAAGAGAAGGTAAGATAATGGCGTTTCTTTTAGTTATCGATCAATTTTGATCAATTCCTCTCAAGTTTCTGTGTTTTTAAATCTCTCTCAAGTGGTTGAAAATCGTCGTATACGTTAAATCTGATTCAAATGCATGTTCTCGAACAATTGTGCATGGATTGCCTTCCACTAAGGCTCTTAATTGATCGTTGTTCATACCTAATGACTGACAACTAGGTTCATCATCTCTAAGACTCTAGTCACCACTATGAAATTTCTTAAACCCCCATTGTGCTGCTGGTTCAGTAAAAATTCTTAGGCCAAACGCATTGTTGATATTGCGAGTGTTTCACCTGTATTTTGGTCTATCTTCAATTAAAATAAGGAAATTGTGCGAATTTGATTATTTTCCAACTTGTATTTATTGATCTGAAAATAAAGCATACTTGTTCCAAAACGATTTTAATTTAAACGATCAGATAGAGCGAACTCATTTGTAAATACAGCATTTCTTAAAAAAATTTACAATTCCGCAAAACTTTCTTTTGAACCTAATATAAAAATCCCAAGCACAGCTCAGAATTATGCGAAAATTATATAAAAA
>NC_136492.1:52939490-52959490 GCF_053919585.1 Euprymna scolopes | reverse complement strand
TGGGGCAGTGGGTTAGTTGAAACTCCCTAGTATCAAATCTCCACCGGAAAGCAATTCGGAAGAATGGTGCACGCTTGATCATACAATAAGCAATGTAAGACTTGGATACGAAGAAGTATGATCAATATACCGTTTTTACATTGCATTGTATGGGGAGAAAGCGAGGTCAACTAAATACCTAGTACAAAAAACAAAAACAAAAGAAAACAAACCACAGCTGGAGATGGCAGATCTAAGGAATAAGAAAATACATGTAAAATAACTCCCCGTTTTAAATCGTAATGAAAAAACAATGATATATCATAGATCTGGAAAGACCTCAAATATAAACATTGTAGCATTTAAACGAAACACACTGCTGTTACTCGTAAAATGAATCGCTTAATTACCAAAGTCATTTTTCTTGTATTGAGCAGTTTATTCGAATGCAAATCAGATTATTGGTCTCGCATACAACAACAAGTCGCAGAGAGGGATGCCCCAAAACGGTTCGTATTCTATTCTCATGAGCCGATATTATCTGGCGGACTCTGTGAAATACGCACCCCAAAAACATTATTGCATAGTGCACGATTGAATAAAGTAAGACATACACACCACCATAACGATACACATCATTCTATACAAGACTACGAGAAAAAGAAAAAAAAAGCAGAACAAGAGGAACACCCTTAAACAGCTCGTTTTCTCTCTTGACGTCATTAAATGTAAGCTGAAATGAATTACTTCAGAAGTTTAAACAGCCGATAAAACATCATTTTATATAGGCCTAAAAGGTAAGCTGTTTCTTTCAAAACACAATGTCTCTACTGTTCGCTTGGTTCATGGTGAGTGTCTGCTACTGTTCCGGGAGTAATATTTATCCCTTTTCCCCTCTATAAATGAAACACCGGGGACACTAGTTAATATATACAATAGAACCCCGGGATACGGTGCCCCAAGAAGACTTTTTTTCCTTCCGATTACGATGTGGAATACGATGTTTCTTTCAGCTCCTGGGTACGCTGTTTGCCCGCCTTACGGTGTTTCTTATAATGTTATTTGGTGTATTATATACTGCATTGTATTTGGATACTAATTTTTGATGCTTGCCCCGGTGTTTTACTGGAAAACATTATGATTATTATTGTCATTATTTTTATATGGTAACTCGTCTCCACGCTATTTCCTACGAACGAAATTGATATAGCCATCGAAGCCAACATGTTTCACACACATACACACACACACACACACACACACCCACACACAGGGAAAGAGAGTGAGGGATAGTATATATAGATATAAATATAGTTATAGCAATCGGGGATACATGCGACTGTACAGGAAAGTATATGTTATGCTATTCTTTTTCGTGCTTTAAAAGAAAATACGCAGCATATTTTTATGATTCTCTCCAAATGTTTGAGATGCATTCGATTTTGCATATCATTCGTGATCCCAGTTTTACATCAAGTTACTAACAACGACATCTGGCATCGAATTAATTTACTTAGCATAGTTTAAGATGGCAAATGTCCATTGGCTGCACACGCAGTGATGAACAAATTAACTTTACCAATATCTATGTAATAATCCCGTCTTTTCTCAGATCGAAAATTGCTGTCCAAACCATTTGTGCCTGTCTGGCTTAGCATATTGCTTCATGTGTAAAAGTCTATGCGCGAGTTTTCGCTCAAAAATGTGTGTTTAGTGTAATGTGTCGATGGAGAATACAAACCAATTTGGCCATCGTCGGTTTAATAAAGTTTTCACCGTTATTGACATTAACATAATTGCATATTCTGTATTGGCCCGGACAGAGAACATTCTCTAAATTAATTTATCATCTTATTGTCTCTCTGTAATTAAAATTTTTACTATATTCCCGACCATAAAATACCTGTCCATAGAAATTAATTTAGTAACAATTTCAATATAAATTACTCAATAATCTGGTTGTTCCCCCTCTTAATATAACTGTCACGTATGTAACTTGCTGCGAAGTCTTTAATTAGATATAGTCTATCTCTATTTATATAAAGTTACGTTATGTGTATATGTTTATATATTTCAATGTGAAATAATCGCTTTTTACTGTTATTAATCAAACATGATTTAATTTAACCCACTCTTTCTAGGTGTAAGAAGAGAGGCTATATTTCGTTTACTAATGTTTTGTAAAGGGATTCAAATGAAGATGCCAAATACTTTCGTTTTCTTTTAAGATATAAATAAATATAATGTATACATTACTATAACATGAATTCCAGTTATAAGGCGGGGTATTACCAAACTTGGGGGAGGGGCATAATATGGGAATAAACTGAAAATTTAAAAATTTGAATATTCTAAGAGTTTTTAATAATACATTACATTTCATTCATAGTATGTACAAGCAGCTTAACAAGTTCCACTAAAATTCTAATAAGCATGTGTATGCCTGCCATTTCGTAATCTTTAACATATTACATTGAAAGCCACAGATATTTCATTAAAAAATTGCATATTTCATTGATATTTTATAGTTACTTATTTGATGACTGGTTTAATCTAAGTATTGTCTTCAGTTGTATTTACATATTTCTGCATTTCATATCGTTTATGCAAGGAACTTCTAGCACACAACTATATACATATACATATATATATATATATATATATATATATATATATATATATATATATCTTGTTTTAATCCTTCGACTAGACACAAAAATCCTTGTCTACCGTGCTGTTGTTCTTTCCATTCTTCTTTATGGATCTGAGTCATGGACCCCATACAGACATCACATTAATTAGCTGGACGTTTTCCACAAAAGCTGTCTACGCTCCATATGTGGTCTTAGCCTCCGCGACAAGGTATCAAATGCCGAATTATTCACAAAATGCAAAATATCTGGCATTGAATCATTCCTTATTCAATCGCAATTGCGGTGGGCTGGTCATATATTGAGGATGCCCGATGACAGAATTCCAAAAATTGCGATGTACAGTAAATTTGAGGGTGGTAAAAGAATTGTCGGACGTCCTTGGCTTAGGTACAAGGACAAATTGAAGAGTAACTTGTCTGCAGTGAACATACCATACAGGAGTCTTGAAGATGAGGTGAATGACCGAAAAGTATAGAGATCAAGGTGTTTTGAAGGTCTCCAGAGGTTTCAATCTGAAAGCTTAAGGCAACTGAAAGAAAACAGAGTAAGAGCAAAACAACTAGCAGCCGCACCAATAACTGCAACGTTAAATCCACATTCATGTTCTGTTTGTGACCTTGTTGGCAAGTCCCTTGCTGGACTAATAAGTCATCAGAGGAAAAAGCATAAATGAGTTTTAGAAATATGGGTTGTCCGAACCTCATACGTCGAAAAAATCGACGGGATAGTCCATCACATATATATATATATATATATATATATATATATATATATATATATATATATATGTATATATACATATATATATATATATATATATATATATATATATATATATATATATATATGTATAATTGTTGTGTGCGTGTGTGTAGGTGTGTGTGTATATTTCAATTTTCGGATTTTAATTATGTCAAATCACACTTTATTTCCTTATGCCCGATTGATTTTTGCTATTTTTTCTGATGAGTTAAATGAAAATTAGATTCACTGATTGATATAATAATTAAGTGATTTATTTTGCACAACGAAACCGATACTCTACAGAATTGTAAAAATCAACTGAATTAAAGGAATAATTTATATGATGGTCAACATCATGAATGTTTTAATGAAGTTTGTTGTCATTTACTCTCTAATTTGCTCTGTGTTATATAGGAGTCTTATTCAGAGAGAGAGAGAGAGAGAGAGAGAGAGAGAGAGAGAGAGAGAGAGAGAGAGAGAGAGAGAGTCTTTGAGTCTTATTAGTCTTAGAGAGAGTTTAGAGAGAGATGTTGAAAGAGAGATTGTTCTAAGGGATATTTTTTTTCGTTTTATAAAGAGTGTTGTTATTTCTGTTATGAAGCGCTTCTTATATATTAAACTGTTCATACATTGATGTGTTGAAGAAGGAGAAGTTCTTCGAGTGAGGAGATAGTGTTCAGACAGTCTTAGTGTTGATATGAGATGTGTATGCCATGACATTTTATAACACCGACATATAGACATATAATAACAATTCAATTTACCTTTTTGTAGAATCACAACACAAGACGACGTTTTACAAAAACACACATGATGGTTTATTTCTTCTCACGACCGGCCGTGGTTTTCATCATCAAAAATTCAAAGCTTCATTCTAAGTTTCAAAGTGATCGTCTCGCTTCTAGACGTTCGAATCCTCAGACGCTCTCTGAGTTTCTCACTCTGCTTCTGTCTGCTCAACTCTCAAGTTTTTCTAACTATCTCTAGAACTTTCTATTTTCCATGACGTCATACACATGTTAAAACAGGTGCCTTCTTTCACGTGTTCTGGACATGCGTGCCCAAAACTTTTCTATTTTTACAAAAGGAATTTTAACCTATACTCAGTAACCTATTTTCCCATATGTTAAAAACATTATCTTATAGCTACATTCTTTTCTAATTAAATTTTCATAACAAACTTGACAGTGCACATTCTTTTCTTGAAATATTTTATCTCTATTCTAATCAACCGTTTGCTTTACATTCCTTTTTCTAATTCTCACACGTAATCTATTTCTAAACCTTAATTACGAGGTTCGAATTTTGTCTCTTGCTATTTCATTTTCATTTTAACTAAATCTCTCTATTTTTATACTTACATGAAAGGGGGACAGCTCTTATCATGTAACATCTGTATTTACATTCAGCTTCTTAAATAAGGATTGGTCTATATTATAAGAATATATATATATATATATATATATATATATATATATATATATATATATAAACTATGTCTGCGTGTGTGCTGAACGGCGGTCACTTCAAAACTGTTTTCCTCAATTATCAATCAACGGAGTTTAAATTTGATATATACGATTCTATTTGTTTTTTTTTTTCGTGCTACTTTAAACTTTTCAAGTCTAAATATACAATTCCTATTACTTTAGTGCATACGCAAATATACGTTAATAGATTAAAGTGGATTAATATGTTTGTTTTCTTATCTATAGTTATCCAACAGTTACGGCTGAAGCTACATAATTTTTTTTTGTTTTTATTGTAGCTAATGGCACCCAAGAATTTTAAATAACTACACCTTTTCGGATACAATACAAATCCTGCACTATAATTATCAACAGGGAATCAGCGTAAATTTAAATATATATAATTATTAAACTCAAATGACCTTGTAACGATGTATGTAACCTACTTTCCAGTTTACGACATCCGGTTGCGCATGCGGACATAAAAATTAACCCATAACAACGTAAACAAATAAACACACATCGTTTCTTTTGCAGATTTTGGCATGAGCACTGAAATATTAGCGTTATTATTTCGAAATTCTTATTTAACATGGGAAGAGTGGGGTTTAAAATAACTTAAGCGTAATACAGAAATGAACGATGTAAAAAAAAAGCAGACAGTATTAACAATTGATTATTTGGATAATTTAAACGCGAAAGTTAGAACTTAAAAAAAAAAATGTAAATTAAATATTTTCACACATCCGACCGTAACGACTTTTATACTATAAATAGATAGGCACTCGACCAAGTTATCCGGAAGGTAGAGTTTGAGAACTTGGAGAAATATAGCCTTTTATATATTATATATATATATATATATATATATTTATATATATATATATATATATATATATATATATATATATATATATATTTATATATTAGATTTTATAATGATGATGATGAATCGTAATTTTCTGATAAAAGTCTTAACGACAAATTGTTATTCAAACAAGTTTTAGGTTGGGTTTGATTAAGCTCAGTAATACTAAAAAAATAAATTTCCAAGTTATGAAATATAAGCATTTACATATGAAGCATAGGATCAATAATGGAAATGCTTAAATGGAAAGATTGTTACAGACGCAAATATGTACACGCACACACGTAATCATATACATACATATATATATATATATATATATATATATATATAAGAAAAATAGGGAGATAATAATTAATGTAACGCTATAACTTATTTACATTATCATGCCAATTACAGTTAGGAATATTACAATATATGAGAAGAAAATGAGAAAGATCCCTCTCTACGCCATGCCATTTTGAAGTTAAATGCTTCTCATCAGAAAAGGAGAAATATTAATATTATACAAGAATATATATATATAACAAAGACTGCTACGATTGATATGAAAATAAGAAAGCAATTCATATTTTTCTTGTGTAATGCTCAAGTTTCCTCCTTTACTAATGAGAAACATTCAGCTTTGAAATGATATTGACTCCCTCATTCTCCATTCTCTCATTCTAATCGCCTTCATAGTTATTGATACGATAATGCCATATAATTCCAATGTAACTTTGATCATTATCTTCTCATCTTTTCTCATAAATTTATCCTTTTAATCGCGTAGGCTTTCTTCTTTCTAGATTGGTTAGCCTTCTCTCCCCGATTTTCACTATGTCTCACACACAATGATAGTGAACAAAATAGTGACACAGTGAGTAAGAGTAAAAGACTGGTACAATGAACAATCCGAATTGCATGTTCTATGAGAATCAGTTAGGATGTAACGAGAGCGATGATTCTGGGTGCTTTTCTTGCATCAATAAGCTTTTGCAAATTCACTTTTACTTATTTCAATTAAAGAAAAGCTGAGCGCAACAGCTAACGAAAAAGGTCACATTTCCATTAAAAATAAGAACATTAGACTTTGTATTTTGATTATGGTTGTTTAAATTGTACATAAGATCATTTCCCTCAACAAATACGTAAATTCTGTTTTTTATTATCATGTCAATCGTGTATACATATATATATATATATATATATATATATTTATACAATGTTTCGATGACGCTAATATCGCGCTGCATAAAAAAGAATTAGTTATTATAGAAACATTTCCCTCATCATTAGCATGCATGTGCAATTATAGGAGACATCAGTTGACAGTTATATTAAAAATATACGTGTAATTATTTACACGCCTGTGATAATTATGCCGAGTGTAACTTCGTAGCAATTCTGATATCCAGTGTGCCGTTTTTGATTTCCGATCTCAGTACGTGAACATCCGACATCATGCTTGCAATTTCACGAGAATAGATGCGTAATATGTTAGGCGAGCGGTATTGCAATATCCTTATTTAAAAAGAAATCTACGCCGGAGTCAATGAGCGCAACCATTTTCTCTTATAGATAACTACATTTCATCGACCAAAGCCATTCTAAGATAATTCTAAAACACATTATCAGTGGGATAATTATCGTCATTACGGAAACAATCGGGAATATTTTCCAAAGATTATATAAAATGAATCGCTCAGCAAGTTTTTGTTGTCGTATTTTGTGAATCAACCTCGTTTGATTTTGTTTAAATATATAGTTTTTGATAGAAATACAGAATGGAAATCTACAGTTAATTTTATTTAGATGATAAAGATCTAAATAATGGCAACATTCCTTTATTTTTTAATTGAAATCTATTATGTGATTAGTAGGGCTAGGATAACAGAAAATTTTTGTTCATTTTTTTTTACTGTCGAGTTTATACCCGACACAGTTAAACACACATAATCAACCTAGAACCACATCACTCTACATAACAACATAAGATAGCTATGGATATATACCTGGGAGTACAAACAAGGAACAGAATATGCTTTTTCTAGCCTTACTTTTTAGTAATTAAAATCTTTTTAAGCTTCAGTTATAAAAAGAAAATATATATAAGTTCAAGATATAGTATTTTCCTTAAAAATGATTACCGGTAAGCACTATATTCTTATTACAGATAATGTATGTAGATGCTAGAACAAATTCATTCTTTTGAAATTCTTATTCGATCTAATGACTTCCGTTCGCAAATTTTCTTTTTAACATATACAATCCATGTGATTAACCGTATGCCATTTTATTTTATGTAGAAACCTAATGCTTAAACATAAATTAATAACTTGTATTGCATCCTGTTTTATCTTAAAGAATGATTCTTACTGGGTTAATTTTTATTAAATATATTTGTATAAATATTAATGTTTAAAGAGGAATAATTCTGACTTTGTACTGATGTGTTTATTTTTGTTGGAAAAATAAATAATTTTTGGTTAATAGAACTTTTATTTTGAACAAAAATGTACAATCAAGCAATAACGATGAATAAACCGTTATTTCATGCATTGAAATATCGTGATTTATTTCGAATTGGTAACAGAAATCAAAGATATCAGGCTATCACTAAACAGAAACGGACAAGGTATGCGTTATCTGTATTCTTAGAACAAACGTTTTATCAAACAAGATAGTAACTAAACTTTGTATAAGAAAACTGCCTATAAATAAAGAATAACAAATCACGATTCAGTCGAACGCGACCCGGAGACACACCTAATGTTTTCTACTATACTGATTATTTATCCTCAGGTAGTAATGCTAAACACTTAAGAAAGAAACACAATGTGCGACATTGTAACTCTTCCACTGGTTGGAACAAGGATAACCCTCCTGTAGCTTTATTTAAAAATAATATCATTACTTATTATATAAGGGGCACACCTCCGTTTTTTGTTGTGGTTTTCTATTTTATTTAAGGTTAAACTGAGGCATCCGATCGGATGCCAGGCATACACCCACTAAAACATATATTCTACCCAACGGATCTGTTTAATATCCCAACCCCTCCTTAAAGTGAACTTTGAGTTACTTTTGCACTTAGTTAATCGAATATAAAATGTCCGGTTGATTTTTGCAATTCATTCTTCTTAAGCCAGTTGCTTATATAATGACTAAAG
Source organism: Euprymna scolopes (assembly GCF_053919585.1). Taxonomy (NCBI): domain Eukaryota; kingdom Metazoa; phylum Mollusca; class Cephalopoda; order Sepiida; family Sepiolidae; genus Euprymna; species Euprymna scolopes. The sequence goes on along the minus strand of NC_136492.1, from coordinate 52,950,624 downwards.
TTCTTCCTACGACACTTGCTTCTTTTTATGTCGTACACAAGACCTTTGTATTTCATTATATGATCCGTCTCAACGATGCTTAATCCAGTAATATTCAAGCACTAACTTCTATTAACGTTGCTTTTTTCTCCTTTTTGACATATCGCTTTTACGGATTTTATATTCCGTTTTAACGACACGGAGCTGTAGGAATTGCATAGTCATAGTGGGGTGTGTATGACTTATTTCTATCTTCTCCTTCTGGTATATAATCCTAGGACTGACTTTTGAATTCGATATGAAACATTTTACAAATCGTATAGTAGGGATATTTACAAACTCGATTTTGTCGAATTGTAGAATGGCCGTCTCACACGGGGACTGGCCCAGTACCTGTCGGACTAAGGTACACTGATTGAGTATCACCAAGGAGATCAATCCTCACATAACTTGCAACTTGGCTTTCGGGTGGAGCTAATTTATTACTTGTCGCCAGAGGTACCCCGGAACCTTACAGCTAAAAGTTAGGTGACTCACACCCTCAATTTCTGTTTGAGAGACGCTACACTTGTCGTAATATCTGATACTTCTTATCTTTTAAAAGCAGTGTTCATAGGCAGCTGGTCTTTTGCAAACATTATACTTTCTTTTCCTAATAATGATAGCGCATTCCTTTTTTAGCCAGTTTCAAGGGCGGTTTTTTTCCATATAGTTCTCTGTAAATTCATGCAGAAAATACATAAGACATTCCTAGATTACCTTACGGACAGTGTTAATCTATTTCCGTCTGGCTGAGTGTCAAGATCTGATCCTTGACGAGTACTCTAATCTTTCTCCTAGCAGACAGAACCGCTGGGAGACACACACCATCATGAGAGATACATAATGAGGTAGATATTTGTTTGGTGTCCACCGCACCAAAATGTGACGCAACGTTGGAAGATGGAAAATAGGCAAGCTCCCCTAAAGGAGAGATACTCTTGCCTCAACATAAAATTGCACAGGCACCCAGTCGGCATTCCTGTTCCGGAGTACCTCTGGCGACAAGTAATAAATTAGCTCCACCCGAAAGCCAAGTTGCAAGTTATGTGAGGATTGATCTCCTTGGTGATACTAAATCGGTGTATCTTAGTCCGACAGGTACTGGGCCAGTCACCGGGCCCAAACCTGTCGAGCTGAGTGTTAAGAACGGATCTTTGAGGAGTACTCTACCCGGTCTCCCTGCAGCAGAAGCCGCTAGTAGACACATCCTCACCATTACTAATGGTTTATGGTCCCTCACAATTGGGAAATTAATGATGCTACTAGGAATTGGCGAATCAAATCAATTTACGTTCTGCAACCAACAAAACAGAAACCAGAATTGTTCCATAAAAATCAACCCCCTTTTTTTAGCATAATTTGTTTTACGTGTCAATTCGGGAAAATGTCTTGCACTTAGGTGACAAAATTATAAAGTCAGGAACCTATACAAAACAACTGTCTACTGAGAAACACGCCCAATTAAACGAAGGATAATCTATTTAGGATCCTTATAAGAGTAGTTCAATCATTCGGGAGTAAGATAGATTCTGACAAGTTTGAGAACTAAAGGCTTTGTTTATCAAATAATTAATGCCCTTAGTCTTTCTTTGTATTAACCGACATGGCCCATCTGCGCGTCCTAACTTCTTTGACAAAATGTCGGTCATATGCAAGTCGTAAGTTAGTAGGATTGTTCCCCCACGTTTGAAGCCTGTTTATCTTATGTGTAGACAACCCTTACTTCGAACGAAAATAGAAGTCAGCAGCTCGTTGTCATTTTTAAGTTGAAAATGTGGTTCATGGGGAAATCTTTCAAATCTTGTAACCGGGAAAATAATTTCTTTTCACAGGTAGTAAGTTTTTCGTTACGTGTGCTATCGGTTTCGTAGAACCGTCGAAAATTTTATACAGGATACGCCTTTTGATTCTATATGAGTTCGCGTCACTTGCAACGATCACGTCTTAAGCTGTGTTTTAAGGGGTAATGAATAGATTTTTAGCTTGTCGACGTCACGTTTTTCAAATATATATTATGAAACAAAAAGGCTTCTTGCAAAGAGGAAAATTAAGATATGTGCACAAGCAGAAATTGGCCAGCCCGCAGGAAAAAAGCTTGATATATTTTCTTTTGTGTCCTTTAAACCAAAAGTGTATACTTTCAACGAACAGTCTAAAAGTAAAAGTTTTTGATACTGAAAAATATTCTGGGGCAATAAAATATCTTATTTCAAATTTTAAAACTTTGCAATACTTGCGCAAACAAAAAGTTAGAAATATATCAAGTTAATTCTTTCGCAACAGACAACGTTGTAGATTTTTTTTGACTCGCGTCTTTTTGAAAAAAAAAAAAACTTTTCCGAGATAAGGTCGTTTTACCAGGTGAAAATCGTTGTTGATCCAATCTTTACTTGTATAAAACAGGTTAAAAAATTAGAGTTTCTTACAAGGAAGGTCTGTGTGTCCTTTTCTCGAATCCAGACGTCGCCAATATTCAGTCCTGTTTAGAGCGTCACAATATTTAAGTGAAACTGCTGGTGTTCACTTCGAGCGGTTAACCTACCCGTGTGCTATCTGCTCGACGGCAGTAATATCTGGCCTACATAGAGCCAGACGAATCCATAATATCATGGATATAGGGATTTATACTACCTTAGAACACTTACTTGTGTTTATGTGTGTGTATATGTCAAGCTACCGGAGAGGTTACATTTACCGATAATAAAACATCCACACCCTGCTGCTGTTTATTCCTCTTACTATATCACATATCACATATAGTCTCTCTCACACACAAACACAGCCATAATATATATATATATATATATATATATATATAAGTGCCTGTTAGTAGTCGGTTAAGTATTTATTTTCATAAACAAATGATATTTGTGTTTGATATTTCATAGCTACATTGTACGATTACATACAACTGTTCATTAAAAATATTAAAAAGGAATATACATTTTGTGATATAAAACACATTTTAAAACATAAAAAAAATAATCAATATAGACTTAACTTTTATAATAATGAATCAGCAAAACCTAATTGAACTTAAAGAAGTGATCGGTGTTTAGATAAAAAAAATAGCATAGAATATGTACAATTGTAAGAATAAAAACAGGAAACAATCCATTTGATTAAAAAATTAATGATCAATAAAAAACAATATCCAGTGCTTCTGTTGGTTGTGCGAGTAAGCTAGGTATACCAGTGCAAAACCTTCGAGATTCTTTGTAAATAATTATGTTAGCATAAGAAGCTTATCCCAGAAAGGCTGTATTTGACGAAACAAGTACATGTAACATTCAAACACACATCAGTAATTGATCTATTGGTAAGATTTAGAAATTTTCACTTTTGTACTGTATACCGATACTCTATGGCTGACTGGGATAGCTTCCGTACATTCATATCTGATTTACCTCTGCACTCCATGTTTAAAAAGGGTGCGTCCTCTATAGTATCAGATCTGACCGAATGGTTAATTGCAGGCATGGACCAATTCATACCATCTAAGAAATTCCAACAGAAACCTAACAGCCAGCCATGGTTCTCCCCAAAATGTGCTGCTGCTATCGCGCACAGAAATCACTTTTTCCATAGCTACCAACGTAATAGATGCACTGAGACTAAAGCTGCTTTCAGGTCTGCCAGTAACCACTGTAAAAGAGTAATAAAAAATGCAAGAGAGCTATATGCCCAGTCTGTTAAATCCAAGGTAGCTGATCAGCGGCTTGGATCCCACCAGTTTTGGCAAATAACAAATAGGATCCTGAACAGAAGTGTGCGTTCTATCCCAACCATTATCAATGGACCAGAGGTCATCTCGTCAGCGTCAGACAAGGCCAAACTATTTGCAAAGAACTTTGCAGCTAATTCTACACTATGCGACGAATGCCATCAACTCCCCATATTTCCTCCTATAACACAGAACAAGCGAGGTAATATACAAATATGCGTGCATGAGGTCGCCAAGCTAATAAAGAACCTAGATTCCAGTAAAGCAACTGGCCCTGATGGCATCCCAATTATAGTGTCTGAAAAGCTTCAACCAGAACTTGCTCCCATACTTACGAAACTATTTAAGCGCTGCCTAAGGAGAAGTGCTTTCCGACTCCCTGGAAGACCTCATCAGTTTGCCCTGTATTTAAGAATTCAGGTGATAAGTCATCTCCCTCTCAATACAGACCAATAAGTCTCCTGTGTGTTATGAGTAAGTTGCTGGAATCCATATTAAATAGAGAAATAGTCAACCACCTCAGCAGGAATAACCTTCTTAGTGACACACAATATGGTTTCCGCTTTGCAAGATCAACCGCAGATGTGCTGACGGTTATATCCCACAAGATTAGTGAATCTCTTGACAAAAGGCTTCCTTTCTAGGGCAATTGCTCTCGACATATCAAAGGCCTTCGACAAGGTATGGCATAAGGGTCTACTTCACAAAATTTCCAGTTACGGTATAACTGGAAATGTTTTCTCAATCATTAAATCATTTCTCTCCGATAGGCCCATAAGAGTAGTGGTAGATGGACAAAAATCGGAGGCCTGCAATATAAATGCTGGAGTCCCTCAGGGGTCAATCCTCGGCCCAATTGTCTTCCTTATGTACATCAATGACCTCCCTAAACACATACTTAAATCATTCGTTGACATCTATGCTGATGACACGACCATCTACGGCAAAACATCAAAGGCTGTAAATGACAAAGTTCTCTCTGATTCTCTCTCCTCTGATCTCGAGCGCGTGGTTCAGTGGGGGAAGATGTGGCTGGTTACCTTTAATGCATCCAAAACCAAACTCCTATCCTTACATCATCAACGCTCTGGTCCCCATCTGGCATCAATTGTGATGGATGGCTCTCGTCTGGGTGAGGCCCCGTGTTTTGACAAGCTTCTGGGTTTGACCTTTACTCCTGATCTGAAATGGAGCACGTACATCAAGTCTGTTGCCAAGGTCGCTGGAAAGCTGGTGAGATTCTTCTACCGCTACAGAAGATATCTCACTACGGATGCAATTCTCTATCTATATAAAAGCCAAGTACGTCCAAGGATGGAATACTGTTGCCATATCTGGGCAGGAGCTGCTAAAAACAGCCTATCCTGCCTTGACAGAGTACAAAATAGACTTCGTGGCTTAGTGGGGGATGCCCTTTTCTCTACCCTGCAACCTCTCTCCCACAGAAGAGACGTTGCGAGCCTATCCTTGTTTTATCGTTATTTCCATGGCAGATGTTCGTCTGAACTCCAATCTCTGATCCCCTCTCGCCAATCTTTCACGAAAAACACCCGTCTAGCTGAATCCACTGTGAAAAATTTCCCCCACTCTATATCTGTGCCTAAATCAAAACGCGGATTCCATGAACATAGCTTCTTTCTTAGAACTGCACGCCTGTGGAACTCTGTTCCGTCTGCCTGCTTCCCTCCAGAATACAACTTGGTTGTCTTCAAGTCCAATGTTAACAAATTCCTAATGAACCGCCCCCTTAAGTAAACATTTCAGCTAATCTCCTCACTAACGTAATGTACTTGCAATAACCCGTATCCCTGAGTGGCTTCCGGGCCTTGATAAGTGGTGATCACTGTGTAAAAAAAAAAAAACTACATAAAGCGTTTGGTCCTCAAAAAATTATACATATAGGGCCGACAAGACTGAACAGTAATTAAATTAAATAATTACATAAGTGTTGATGTTTCAACATAATTATGCCACACACAATGTCTAATAATATAATGCTCCACTAGTTCTTTATAATTAACGATTTGCCTTTAATCGCAGGCAGTTTTATCAGAAATAGGTTTATATGCTTTTACAAAATATTGCATGGACCCGGATATTCTTAGCTTTTTTGATTTTGTTGAAATATGTTCTTTGAACGTTTTCCTTTATTTCATTTATTGTAGCTTTGCAAAATTCGTGTTAAAAGAAATATCATAAGGGGACTTACGATGAGTAGATCGAACGGAGTTTTCATATGCCAGCTTTTTCATATTTCACTCAGCTGATACAGGGTCAATTTCTAGTCATGTTTGTACAGAACATTTGCGTCAGCACTATTCGTTCCGATTTAAAAGACAAACATCTGAATCATGAATAAGTCGGTAAAGACATCTCAGTATATTATTTAAACTGTCTCATATTAGACAGTAATACTTCCTTTCGACACTATCAACAGAAAAAAATGGAAAGAGATTTTTCATTAACCCGTTATCGATCATCCTTGAAATGACATCAAATTACGATTCCCAGATACGGGATTGACAGGGAAGTCTAACAAAGATGACTTCATACAAAACGAATGGTTGATTACATAACCTCTGTTCAACCTTGTCAAAGGTATATATAGTTCAACAAATTTCATTGAAATCTGTAACGAGACCTCTTGTGTTAAATGCATAAATAAGAACATAAGAACGGACAACCTGTATTCAACCCGTCCACTTAATACATCAACAACTGACCGATTCGCTGTGTAAAACCGTAAATAAACAGTCACTTCTCACCGCTGTGTCAAAAAGTTCATAGGATTTATGGCGTATTGATACGTAGACCAGAGTCAGGATGTCTACCTATAAGGAAGCAGACGGTAGTTGGCTGCCACTGATAAATCAGAGACTCACACGACCCTGACACGTACTCATAGTCAATTATATGTCGGTATGGAGACAAAACGGATATAACTCTTCTATTTATCGATGGTACAGCATTCTCAAATAAAATGTTTCATTAACGCTCGTAACTGTTGTAATAGAGATGAAAAATTCGTATGTATGTGTAAGTGTTAAATGAATAGTTTTACAATTTATCATATTTATATTAACAGTTTGCATTTGAGACGTGTATAATAAAAATATTGATCCCAGAACGGCATTATTAAGAAACGCGTTTTCTTTCCACACATAGTTCGCCCTCTCTAGTGAAAGAGACACAGAATGCCATTTAACGTAAATACATATTAGCTTTATTATTAACTTTTCTCGGTCATCGGTAATGTCTACAAGTATTAAAAAAAACAACAAAAAAACAAGCATACTTACTTTCGTGCCGTTATTAATTGCTTATTATTAGTGTTGGTACGATGAACTAGAATCGGAATAGGGGATCGGAAAAATCAAAACTGTTGGTAATATCGGAATCGGTGTCGGAATCGGTGTCGGAATCGGAAAATATGTGCCTATTTTCTGATGCCAAAAACTGTTCCTTTATTTATCTCCTTTTTTATTTGATTTTGTTTGAAACAACACTTTCCACTGCCGGTGGAAATAATAAAATAATAAATATTTAATAATATTTAATAAGTGTTCTTTTACGTTTAGAGAAAATCTAAGCATATTTAACACGTTCTTTTACTGCAATCCTGACAAAAACACAACTTTACAGTTAAATATTTAGAGATTTATGAAGAATCGGAATCGGTAATTGTATCGGAATCAAGAATTAAGTACGTAATCGGTAATGGTATCGGAATTGGGAAATATATTAGAATCATCTCATCAATACTTATTATTTATCGATTTATGTACAAGAGATATGGTTTCGAATTCCAGCTAAAATACTCGTCACATCAATGCACACACATGTTACGTGTTATGGTAAAACAGCTTTTTATGAAGTACAGACACTTGTCCTTATCTGTCAATTGTGATATTAAAAATTGAATAATTACACTTTTATGTATTTGTTATACAAAACACATTTTAATATACGTAAAAATAGCAATTCGCTTTTCATATCGATTTTAATAAATGAATATGTAAATTTGATCAATAGTTATGTCAGTAATAAAGATAGGCGGATGAAATATAAATACCACACCAAGAATGCTTCGATTTTTCCCATGGTAAACGAATGTTGTAATGTTATCATAAACAAATTTAATAAAATACATTGTTTTGAGATTCACCGTATGAACGATATTTGATTTCAAATAGAGAAAATGGAATTTATGGATCATAGGAAAACAAAAAGAGGGGAAATGTGAGGGGGGAGTAAGTAATATCTTTAGGAAATAAAAAGAGGGGAAAAGTGAGGGGGAGAGTAAGAAATATCTTTAGGAAACAAAAAGGGGGGAAAAGTGAGGGGGAGAGTAAGAAATATATTTAGGAAACAAGCCAGTGAACAAGAAAGTTCTTTGCTCTACTTTGATGCTTGTTTGAACAAATCTGATTCTGCTTTCAATCTGGCAATCTTCAACCAGTCTGGAACGTAAAAACAATAGCATTTTTTATTCCAAGTGCACAACCCTAAACGAAGACTTAACCCCGTACATTTTTTATTGTTTAATCAATCATTCTTGCTGTCCTTTTCTATGTCTTTTTAAAATATTATCTTTAATATATTTTCTATGTATGTGCTATACAGCAAAACCATATCAATCCATTATAGATATTGTGCTAATTACTTTCCTCTGAGGAGATGAAAATTACATGGAAAATCTATGGAATAAGGAAAGCACTTTATATCGTGTATTCTCATTTAAACAATAATTTGTTGTTTTGATCATTATATTTTCTGACGGAAATTTAAATATAAAACCTACTATATATATGCGTGTATATATATATATATATATATATATATATATATATATATATATATATATGCATTATGTATGTATGGATATGTATGTAGCCAGACAATTAATTGCTACGAATGTTATTGTACATGATGTGTAAGCATTGTATCTCAGACAAGCACATACCGTGTACATAATCCGAAGTAAATTATATAACCTATAAAGACAATAAAAAGGCAGCACGGTATCTACCGAGATAAAGGTGACGCGCTCCATTTTACGAGGAATCTGGTTCTAATTAAATCAATGAATGGCATGACGAACCAGATACTTTCTAAAAAAAAAAAAACTTTGCAACATGTTATTGTAAAAGTAAATATCGAACGTCGATTGTCTCAAAAGTGGTTGTTTCGATAACAATGTCTCGGTGGTTCTGTCTTATATGTATCTAATATTAAAATAATATTTAAAAAAAAGTTATCCGTACAGTAATACATTCACCCACGTTGTATGCAGGGAATGCGTTTTGTATTCCATTAAAATAAAGATCTTCTGATCATCAAAAAAAGAAAACGTTACAAAATTATTTGGTGGGGCAAAATTAAAACATAGATTTTCGCATTTTGAGTTTTTGTTTTTCTGTTTTTCATTCTGAAGTTCTACCTTTTATACCACACATCTTATACACATATTTCCTTACGTTTTTGAATGGTTAAATAAACGGTGTCATCGTTTCCTTTGCTTACATGATATATACTTGGCAATGGTAGTGAGTCAGAAAACAACTAAATACTAACAATAACCCTATCAAACCGAGTTACCCATATACTGGTAATTTCCAAAAATGCTATATACTGAGTTACCGCTAAACCGGTATTTTCTTTCCGACCACGCGTTCTTGTGTTGTCAGGGAGCTTAAAATAGCTACCCACTCGCTGTTTACCCTCGATTTAGCGTAGTCATAACCGTGTGCAAATGGCTTCTTTTATTTTGGCTAATGATTTTTTAGACGTAAGTAGCTATGAAGCGAGCTAATTAGTTTCACTGTTGGATAAAATGGCAAATTCCGATTCAGACGAAAGCTAATTTGATCAGAAGTATGTTTCTGAATCAAGTAACGCAAGTGATGATAGATATATCAATGAAGGCCAAATATGCTGTGAACCACCTAAAAACTAGATGTGTTTTACCTATCCTGCAGAACAGAAAGTTCTCTCCGAAGTCTCTCAAGGCAGTCACGAAACTCCCTCGAGGTGAATGTAGCTACCTGTGTCAGGACAACATCATATATATATGGTATAGTAGAGCAAGCTAATGACGTTCACCTCCAATCACCATGATCCTGTATAAACGGGAACTGTCAACAACAAGAAGAAGGATGTTACTGTCACTGAAGTGAACATTTAAAGCTTGCCTTGGACTACAACAAGTACATTAGAGTTTGCGACGAGAACGATCAAATGACCCGCATCCACGGGTAATTACGCCATTACCGCTGGCTCCGAGGCTTCTCCATTATATTTTTCATTTTTGCTATAACTCCTATATGTTGTACCTTTCTATACAAGGGGATGCAAGGAAACATCTGTACTTTACAAAATACATTTAAACTGTGTCTGGAATTGGAAGGAAACTACCGGTCCACTGCCGTTTGCAGAGGACAACAATAACCTTGTGCTCAACGACTAAAGCAAGGCAACCCCTTCCCTGAAATTCACCCTGACACCTCATCTGACCACATCTATGTTGTGTGCATGGAGAAACACCCGAGATACAACATACAGCACCCTGAATTAGCTAACAAAAATTAACCCCCAAAAGATGTTGAAAACAAGGATCTGATGCACCCACTGCAGAAAGTACATGTGCATCAAGAAATACTCCATCTGTTGGACGGACTGGCGCACGAAGGCAGTACTACTGGCGGTAGATGAAAGGCAAAAATCACTACTGGCGGTAGATGAAAGGCAAGCATTACTAACGTGTTTTAATTTTTTACAATATTGCCCAGAAGGCCTGGTACAGGAAAAAGTAGGTTCACTAGCTCAGGTCTGGTAGGAATAATATCTTCAGGCATTCGAATGTAGACAGCTATGTTTTTATCTCATCTGATTTTGCCATAAATAAAAAAGGATCAGATGCATCAATATTCTATAATGACGAATCTGTTTTATATTCTTGAACTGTAATTTTTAAATGAAAAATAATGTTCGCCTTCGTACCATTCAAACAATACTGATTCAATTCTTTATTTACATAGAGCTATTAGTACTAAGCGTATTTCCTCTTATATATATATATATATATATATATATATATATATATATATATATATATATATAATATACCGCCATAGAAGATACAAATATATTACACTATCTTATACGGTTGCTTCCATACTATATCCAAAATGGTATTTTCGTATTGTTTATACTTTTATTATTTTGGATTACATTTGGTATCACTAGTTTTTGTATTATGAATATAAATCAATACTCCCAAATATAAATTTGCTACGTTTATTTTAAAACACGTGCATTTCTTACAAGCTATCAAAAGATAAATTAATTTTACAAACTAAAAAAAAACAAAAAAAAACAACACAACTGTAT
>NC_136492.1:52916990-52934490 GCF_053919585.1 Euprymna scolopes | reverse complement strand
ACTAGTGATACTGTCCATATATTTATATATTTTATTAGGTTTCTGCTATATAATTTCGTTTCCAGTTTTCTTGTTCTCTTGAGGTATTCCTTTCCAATTTTCTCTTTATTTTCTATTGCTCTGATTGTGTCTACTTCCAGAATTCCCAAGTATTTATAGTCGTCTTGTTCCCCTAGTGCTCTTATTTCTGTTTGGTTGGGTAGTTCCATGCCTTAAGTCGTTTCCAGTTTTCCCTTTCTTATAACTAGTTGTGCGCACTTTTCCATTCCAAATTCCATTTGGATATCTTGGCTTAAGATTCTGGTAGTGTTGATTAGTGTCTCTAGCTCCATTTCGGTTCTTGCAAAAAGTTTCAGATCGTCCATGTACATCAGGTGGTTCATTTTTTCCTCTGTATTGCAGAACTTATGTCGGGCTTGGCATTTTCTCAGAATACTGTTGAAGGGCATTATGACTATGATTAACAGTAGTGGTGATAGTGAGTCTCCTTGAAAGATGCCTCTTTGTATGTTAATTTCTGTTATATGTTGTCCATCATCTGTCAATTTCAGTCACCATCTTTTCATTGCATTTTCTATTACGTTGGTGATCCCGCTTGGTAGTTTATACATTTTTAGGCATTCTATTATCCGTGCTGGGGGGATCTTGTCGTACGCTTTTTTGTAGTCGATCCATGCCATGGCTAAATTAGTTCTCCTTTTTTTAACCTCCTTTAGGATCTTTTGATCTATATATAACAGGTCATGTGTTCCTCTTTTTCCTTTTTGGCGTCCTTTCTGCTATTCGGCGATGAGTCCACGGTTATTCGGGGAGTGGTAGATTTGTTCTCTCAGTTGCGCTGTCAGTATGTTCCACATAGTTTGTAAGCACGTGATTGGCCTATAGTTGGTAGGGACGGTTCCTTCCTCAGTGTCTTTCTGTTACAGTGTAGTTCTACCTTTTGTCATCCAGTCTGGTACACTTGCTTCCCGAATACATCTCCTAGGTTTTGGGCTAGCCTTTCGTGTAAGGCTGTGAATTTTTGAACCAGTATGTATGTATCTCGTCGAGCCCTTGTGCTCTCCAGTTTTCCATTTTTCCCATATTTTTTAAGGATTTCCTTGTTGATTTCATTCACTGATCCTTCTTCTAATTGTTGTAGCTCTTCTTTCATGTTTTTCAACCGTTCGGCATTTCTATTGTGATCTCCTCGCTCTTCCCATATTTTACTCCAGTAGAGTCTTGTTTCTGTCGGATTTGGTTGTCCTGTTTTTGTTTTTCCTCCGTTTACATTTTGGTAGAATTGGCTTTCATTAGTTTCAAATGTTCTGTTTTGTTTGCATTGTTCAGATTTATATCTATATCGTCTCAATATCGCTTCCTTTGCTTTTATATTGGGGTCCAGTTCTTCATGTTTCTTGTTTAGCCTCTTCCTGTCAGTTACATTTACATTAATTCGTTTTCTCCACATTGCTTTCTTCCTGTTGATCATTTTGGCTTCTTTTTTATGTTTGTGTATTTGCGTTTCTAGTCTTATTTCCCATCCAGGTTTTGTCGGTCCCCTTGTCCCCGGTTGTTTGTCTGATTTGAGATTCATACTTACCATTTTGGCGCCTGCGTAAATTAGGTTGTTTAAGTCTGTGATTGTATTTGTTGGGATATGTGGGAGGACCTTGTTAACCTTCTCTGTTTCGGTTTTTAGTTTCTTCTGCTCTTGGTTCCTTAACGATAGGAGCTTTGTTTTTTTTTCTCGTTCATCAGCTGTATTATTTTATTTACTTCATTTGCTTCGTTCTCTGTTAGTTCTGTTTCATTATGTTAGTTCTGCTTCATTGTTCTCGCTTTCCACGTTTGTTGACTTCGTTCTTTGTTGGTCCTAGGCCTTTGGTGTTTTTACTCGTGGGGCTTCAACTTGTGGTGTTGCTCTACGTGCGGTTTCGTTGGGGGATGCTTCTTGTTCAGTTTCCTTATGTAATTTTCGCTGTATTTCTGTTAGTTCTAGTTTAGAGAGCCAACCTTTCTTGAGTATCAGTTTTGTTTGGTCCGCGATTCTTTGTTCTGTCGTATGGAAGTCACTGGATAGGTCCCATAGTTCTTTCCTTCGTTTCCGATAACCTCCATGTCTATATTTAGGATGCCTTCTATAGTAGCATTCCATTACGAGTCTATTCTCTTTTGTTGTCAATTTCTTTTCTCGTTTGTTTTTCCCTTTTGATGGTTATCATGGCTATGCTCTCTTTGTTCGGTATCATTTTGTTCCCTGAAATTAGAGGTTATACTTACCTGTTCAGCGTCAATGTTATTTGAGTTTCTGAAATTAGAAAGTTGGCCAACATTCGCAGGATGACGACCGGGTCCTCCATGCTGGCTACCGAAGGAGCACTTGCCGATCATGACACCCAGATCTTTCTTCTGGGTCCCACGGTTTGGATTATTTGTAATTGACATTTTTCATATTTTGGAGTTTGTGGCAACACCGGGTCCAGGATTGTTTTAACTGTGGTTCTGCTGCAGTGATACTGTAACGCTCCCATGTATACAGGAGGTATCGTACACTATCACACATACATATGGGACATGAACAAAAAAAATTGAAAATAAAAATTAAAAAAATTAAGAAAGAGGTTCAAAGGACTTATTAATATTTACTTAGTATAGGTCCGTAGTTGTAATTCGAAATTAAAGATATTTGACGATAGAGTCCCCTCCCATATTTACAAGTGTATGTGTATTGTGGATTCGTCGTAATGCCGTCAGATGGAGTTACCGATTTTTTTCCTTTCCCCATTGACGGGAGGGATATTTTAGATACATTTGCATATAACCACTGACTGGAATTAATGTTATATTTGGCAGAGATTGAGTCAAAATAAAGATCTTTAATAAAACGAGAATTTAGCTAAAAAAATACCGATTATTATTATTATCATTATTATTATTATTATTATTATTATTATTATTATTATTATTTGTAGTAGTAATAGCAATAGTTATTGTGGTGATGGTGGCACTATATTTCTTACAGGATCAATCTACTTGTTAACTCACCTAATTTTGATGACCGAATTTGTGGATTCTTGCCAATTGTTCGAATCTAGATAAGTTTTATTTTACTATTAAAATGCTGAATTCGTTCTAAATGTTTTCACTTTGAATATTTCACTATGGTGTTTCTAGGTAAAATGCACTACAAAAAAAAGAAACAATCACATGGTAATGAAATCATTTTTAAAGTAAGCTGAAGGAAGAATTAAAACGCTGTCGGAATTTTGAAGCGTGCGAATGGATCAAGCCAAGAGGCCGTATAATCGTGTATAAAAGTTCAAGTGGCACTGTAGGGCACTTTACTGCGATTTCGAGATGCTTTACGCATCATAAACACGCGATTATCTCGTCAATCAATGTCAGGTTTACGGCGTCCTCAGCGTAACATTAATTTCTTAAACAATATCGTCTCTCATCGAGACTAATGACATCAATACGAAAGTGCAATTTCTATCTTCACCGTCACATCAATTTGTATTGTTATTAATAATATCGCTATTGGAATTCTTATTCATCTTATAACGATAATTCACAAAGTTTTACTAATTCCAAATGGAAAATTTTTAATTTCCCACCAATTTTATTCTAGATAAATGCTTTGAACATTTATAAATTTAGAACATTTGGAAAATTTAGGATCGCAGATAGCTCCGAATCAATATTTTCATCATAATTAACTGTAACATTTAAATAATAATAGGGGAAAATAAATTCAATTTAATTATCAATTCGCTAAGGAAGTAGTTAAATGATACACCGATATATATTTCGTCATTTATGTAACATATATTTTAACAAAATCACTAGAGTATACTGGGAAATTAAATTTCAAAGCATACTTTACATTTTTCCAGATGTAACACAATATTTTATATCCAACATTTACAGTGAAAGCGTTTGACAAGAAATATAAAACGCAAATACAAATATTCATTTGGTGATGTATTAAGAAATTGTATTGACTACTAGGATAATAATTCAAGGTTAATAATTGATAATTTGAAATTAAATACTAAATGGTTGATTTGTTCATAATTAACAATGCACATTTGGAAGACATTAAAAGTGACTAATTAGAGTAATTGCAGAGATCACTATTAATTATAAATACTTGAATTCAAATCTAATGAAAACAAATATTTAGAGAATTTACGAAAAAGTACGTTTACAAAATAAGAACTGTATTTTGCACTCATACTGAGAGATAATTTTTATTTAAAATATATAGTCTTAAAATAAATGAGTGGTAACATTTGAACATAATGCAATATGCTCACAGCCATTTTAGATATCTGAAGAGTTAGAAAATCATATATATATATATATATATATATATATATATATATATATATATATATATATATATATATCAAGCTGAATGTGTGTATGTGTGCCTGGTAACGAATAGGCTCCTGTATGGTTGACTATTTAAAAAAAAAAATGATTACATATAATGATAGAAAATGTATCGAAACATAGGAATGGGTATGTTTGATCCTGCAGAATGGTGGTCCATTAAAATTGTCGGGTCTGCGTTCGTGCCTGGTCCACAAAGTATGGAGATAAAAAAATTAAAATTAAAAAAAAAAAACGTTTACAAGTATTTTGATATAGCTGTACATAAGAACACTTTCATAAGTATGTATTAACTTAAATAGGGATGATATAATAACATTGTGGGGTCTCCGTTCGCGCCTGACCCCCATAGAATGGAAATATGCAGAAACTTTAATAAAGACTGTTCATATCTATCTGCGTAAATATACTTTGATAATTATGTTTCAGTTTGAAGAAATATGGTATAATAAAAGTGTGTGGCGTTCGTTCGCACCTGACCTCCATAGAATGGAAATATGTCACAAAGTTTAACAAGGGTTTTTAATATTGATCCACAGAATATTGTGATAAGTGTTTCAGTGTGAACAGCTATGGTATAATAAATTATGGGGTTTATCTATTTTATTTTTACTTGCATCATATTTAGCTTTGGTTTTGATACCCCCAAATTCAACCCAAATTTACAACCCTTCCTTTTCATAACCTATCATACTTTCATAAATCATAGTCCATTTTCTGTAGGCTGTTGTTGAACCCAGTAAACGACGGATACTTTTGCTAGTATATATATATATATATATATATATATATATATATATATATATATATAACTTTATTCGATTAGCAAAATTTTAGAATAATTATAAAAAAGTGAACCATATCGTAAATTCAATCAACTAAAAAATGGAAACCGGGGTGAGGAAAAGAAAAAAAATATATATATATAATGGGGCAAGTTATATGTACAATTAAATAAAATAAATAAGTCGATTAAAAAAGGTCGTTAAAATATACCCAAAGCGCTTTTCGTTCAGACAAACATTTTCAAGGGTCATAAGTCTGAAAATTATTATTTTTTTAGAATATTTGGTAGTGATATGGAATACGAGCGGAGAGGTTAAGAAAAAAAAAAAAAAAAAAAAAAAAAAACCTGACTACCCAAATAATTCTAACTGAAGCCGGAGGTTTCTCTGCTGGCACAAAGTAGGGGGGTTAGCAATGATGGTAAGTGCTTCGAGGACAGACAGATGGAACTTTGTGCGTCCTCGGTGCAAAACAGAAAAACACTCCGGAGAGAAAACAAGACCGCATTCCTTTTTATCGACCAAATGTTGGCCGATGGACGATTCTATCAGTTGGGATTTTCTGGTAGTAGCTTGATGATCCCTGATGAAACGGGGGACATGTTGGGCGATTCTAACCTGAAGACGCTGGGTCGTCTTGCCTATATAGACGGCACCACAAGCAGAGAAACCTCCGGCTTCAGTTAGAATTATTTGGGTAGTCAGGTTTTTTTTTTTTTTTTTTTTTTTTTTTTTTTTTTTTTTTTCTTAACCTCTCCGCTCGTATTCCATATCACTACCAAATATTCTAAAAAAATAATAATTTTCAGACTTATGACCCTTGAAAATGTTTGTCTGAACGAAAAGCGCTTTGGGTATATTTTAACGACCTTTTTTAATCGACTTATTTATTTTATTTAATTGTACATATAACTTGCCCCATTATATATATATTTTTTTTTTCTTTTCCTCACCCCGGTTTCCATTTTTTAGTTGATTGAATTTACGATATGGTTCACTTTTTTATAAATATATATATATATATATATATATATATATATATATATATATATATATAGTCCTGGTTAAAATCATAAGTCAACTTAAGAAAGAAAGCTTTTACGCATATTATCGAATTTTTAGTCGAATATATATATATATATATATATATATATATATATATATATACATATATATTAGCTAAAACTACCCTAACTCTATATACCTTTATGTATAATTTCGATTTACGATATTGCTAAGTAAGTGATAACCACTAAGAATGCCATTGCCATAGGTAGATTTAACATAATGTAATGTTGGATATACTTAGTCGAATAATATCGTACATACAAGCTTATACGTTCAAAGATGAAATACATGAATTTGTTTAAACGGCAAATATATATTGATATTCAATTCCGTGAACCTCAACATCTACTCTTTAATTATTTCTAAATAATATACTTTCCAATACTACTTCATAAACATTAATAAATTTAAAAACCGAAAACTCATGTATAGGTCTCAAATCAGTTATATTATTTCAACATAAATAGAAAATGAGGTGCATTGTACAAAACTATCGCATAGTAGGAAGGTAATTAAACAATTTTTAGCGAATCACTGTGAGAAAATATATATAACATTAATGCTCCATGGACGAAACCTGGTGTGATGCATTTGTTGACATAAACACAATGCCTAACTCGACGGAAAATATGCGAAATAATTGTATAGGTATTTCAATTATGTTCGATAGTCTGAAGTAAATACTTTATGTTAAAAATCTCGAAAAATTGTTTTATATTACGGCAACAAATTAGCATGTGCTTCAAGTAAAAGTGTAAGTGCACTTTGTTTTAATTATGGAGAGTCATGAGTTCCTAATTAGTGCAAAAGGGTTTAAATTTGTTGAAAAAATGTAATTTTCAAGGTGAAGATTGAACGCGACATAACATAATATCTATTAGTTAATGTTTGAAGTTTTAGCTTTTCAGCAAACATGTCTTAATAGCTCAGGTACTAAGGTCAATGAAAAAAGTAAATAGTAAGCTAAACGATTTGGTTTCGCTTCTGCACGGTGGCGCACGAGTGATATTTTAAGAAAAAAACTCATTGAAACATTACTATATCTTGGGACGAATATATTAATAAATAGAAATCTGCATTAATAAAGTATCATATTTAGTTGTATTTAACGTCTGGGGCATGCGGGACAGCGTGCACCCACACACACACTAGGGTCGGTGTCTTCAGAGCTAAGTTAAACAATTCTTATCCCTAACTGTAAATCTCATTTTGTCTTAATAATAATAATATATCCATTAGCTGCATACTAGGGGAGGCCCCGAAATGAAAAATGCATGAGTGGTCAAACCTCAAAGAATTATATCGTCGACGCAGGGAGATGAGATTTACCAACCCTTCACAAAAAGAAAAGATCAGTGATGAAGAAAAGAATGGTACCCCTCCGACTATATGAAGGGACACCGATGCTACACACTCCTTAATTTAAGAGGAGAAAGCATCACACGGTAGGACAATAGGCTTCGTATCAATCCTTAGAGTTGGAGGAAAAGCTATTAGAATATACCTGAAAGAAGTGGAATTCATAACGGGGAAAGAAGGGAACAGGTAACAGTCGGAGTAATGAAGACACTCTTTATTAAATATGTAGACATTTTACTGGGAAAGGAAGCGTAAATTGAACTACCACAGACATACGAAAGAGGTGAACATACGTATAACCTGCGAAATGCAAAGCAAGTTATGAAGAAAGAAAAGAATCCGTTGTTAAATATACCACGAGAGAAACTGAAAAAAAGCACAAAGGTGTGAGAACAGCTTAAAAATATTGTATGACTATATGGACAAAGCAATTGATGAAATACACGCTCAACAATATTACATTGAAGGTGGAATATTGAAAAGGAGCTATCATGCTGCTTAGCAGAAAGGGGATGAGAAGAACAGTACCACCAAATAGTCATGCCAACAGATAATCGTGAACAAATGCTGAAAATAGCACACGAAGTTTCATTGGCGGGACACCCAGGCATAAGCAAAATATACGAGGAGTTACGAATGCATTTTTACTGGCCAGACATAAAAACATGTAACTCGGGTAACACATGTAAGGGGTGGGGAAAGCCCAGACCAGAAATACTCCCAGCATTGCTTAAGCCAATAACCATCACAAAGAAACTTTTTGAAAGGGCAATCATAAACTGTATTGGTCGTCTACCAAAAAACGATGACAGGGCATGATTATCTGTTCGCGATACTATTCGCCAGCTCTAGATTCCCTGAAGTTGTACCATTGCGTACAATATCCACGTAGAAAAACAGAATAATCCTTACTAAGTTAGTTTTTTAACATGGGAATACCTGAAACCATCCAAACGAACAGAGAAACGAATGCCACGTCGAACCTGTTATAAAAGAGTAACTCGAAAGCTATCTATATAAATGTCACATCGAGCCCGTACCACCCGCAGTTCCAGGGCGCTTCACAACGGTGCCATGTAGCATTAAAAGCATGCTTAGAGTCCACTGCACGGAGAGGCAAGATGATTGGAACAAAGAATTACCGTCCGAACTCTTCGTTGCTAGAGATTCAATTCAAGTATCGCTACGAACTGATCTATGAAGGAGAAATGCGGAATCCACTCAATATGGCGAGGTTACAATGGGATAACCCGAAGAAGTCACCCCAGCCAGCATTGAATTATGTCGAGAACCTGTGGAAAATCTTAGAGGATGCCAGAAATATAGCGGAAACCTACCGAACCAAATCACTGAAGATTATGCAACGCATTTAAGATAAAGGGTCTAAGGGCAGATAATTCAGGGTGGGCGAAAAAGTTATTATTTTCCTACCAGCGAGAAAATCACCATTCGACGTCAAATTACAGGACCCTCATACAATGGCGGAAAACGTCGATGCCCTTAACTATGAAGTAAAAAAAAATCCCAGACAGACGGGATGGGATACAATTGTTTCACATAAATCGAATAAAAAAATATGTGGAACGAACAAGCGAACCTGAAATACTAGTAGGGAAAGTAAAAACGGTTGTAAATGAAAATACACTGATCGATGAGAGTGTGGTGATTAAAGGCATTTAAACGAAGTTACGTAACTCCAACATATTGAAGAACTTGGGATAAAAAAAGTGCAACTTATCGGAAAAGGAACAAGATGAATCATCCGGTATTATAAATACATTTTTAGGAGTATTCTCTGACGTTCCTAGAACGGACGCTATATATCATGATGTTGAATTGTCCAGGAATAGACCCTGTAAACAGACTCGATATACAGTGAAGTCCAAAAAGAGGGAAGTGATATGCAAAGAAATCCTTTATGCTGGGGAATGGAATAATCGACTCGAGCCAAAGTACATAGGCGTCTCCTTGTGGGCTGGTAGACAAACCGGACGGATCAGTTAAATTCTGCACCGAATACAGAAAATTAAATGACGACCCCAAAGAAGACTCCTACCCTATCCCACGAATAGAGAACTGTATCGATCAGATTGGAAAAATAAGTTAGACGTATTAAAGGGATATTAATCTGTACCTTCGACGTACCAAGCGAAATTTAGATCCGCATCTGCATTGCCCGAGGGGATATACCACTAAAACATGTCATTGGGGATGAGAAATTGTTAAATCACCTTTATGATGAACAGCTTTTTAGCAAGGGCGGTGTTTATATAGATGATATTATCATCTATAATGAATAACGAGAAGCACACCTTAAGAGCATAAAGTTTGCAGTCGGTTAGAGTAAACCAACTTAACTATTATTCTGGAGAAGTGCGAATTTGGAAAAGCAGGAGTACAGTACTTGCATCATATTGTAATAAGTCAGTAATAATGAATTAAGGAACATCAAAGAATATCCGAGACCAAAAATATGAAGAGAATCCAATAATTCTTAGGAATGGCGGGATATTATCGGAAATTGTGCCATAATTTTTCTGAGACAGACAGCTCTGTGACGAACATTGTGAAGAAAGGGAACTGATTCCAAAAGGCAGCGGAATGCCAATTATCCTTCGAATTATTAAAACATATGTTAAGTAACGAATCTTTATAATTAGCATCGGATTTTGAAAAAAACAAACTTTCAGCCTACACGCGGACGCTTGCGAAAATAAAATCAAAGCGGTGTTTTCTCAACATGACCATAACGAGCATTTGAGACGCGTTAGTTACTTTTCTTAGCAGTTAAAAAAAACCAAAAAGCCTATTCGACGATAGAAAAGGAAACCCTAGCGCTCCTGCTGGCAGTAACACATTTCGAGATCTGCAGGAAAATACCATAGCCAAGTCCATACCGACCACAATCCAATTGTTTTCCTAAACGAGATGAGAAATACGTATAGATGCTTACAAAGCTGATACCTCGTTCTACAAAAAATACAATTTGGAGATTAACTACGGGAGAGGAACGGAGAACTATGCAGCTAACTCTATCCATATGCCAGGAGAACAACTAAGAGAAATCTGTGACTTCCCTAGAACGATCAAGGAAAACCGAACACTGCATTAAGCAAACACTTATGTGGAATCCGTATCTTCGTTTGTGACCGTTTTTACTTGCCTTACGGATATTTCAGGTTTACTTATTCGTTCCACGTTTCTCTATTTGATTTATGTGAAAAAAGTGTATATTATCCCGTCTAACACACAGAGACAGACAATTTCACTTTTATAGATATACTACCAGTTCAGGCCAGCTTTGCTCGGGCACTTTGTACTGTTTATAAATCATGTGCATAGGTATATGTATATGTCAAATCTCGAGTCTGCAGACTGGAAATTGGCAGAGTAGTTTGGTAGAAGAAGTGACGCACACAGACACACAAGCACAGGCAAACAATTTCACTTTTATATATAGATATATACAATCCTATATTAAAACATATATATATATAGACCTATAGTCATATAGATAGACACATATAAACCTATATATGTGTATATATTTTTGCATATATTAATGGAACTGAGATTTACAGTGTGTGTACTTTTCTCTACCAAACTACTTTGTTAATTTTCAGTCTACAGATTCCAGATATGACATAATAGGTACTTAGGTTTGGGGAAATCTGTTAAATTAGTTTTCGGCCAGAAATTAGGCTGTAAAGGGGTCTAAGTTCAACGAGTTGATTTTTGAAAACTCTACAAAACCCCTCGGCTAATATTGGGTCTAAACATTTGTAATTTTAGATGCAAGTTACTTGGACATCGATCTAACTTTTTAATTTGATTAAAGCCCAAAATATTAAAGGTTATTAAGGGGGCAAAATTGGGGTCAAAAGTTAAAAAAAGTTTTACATCTGCGGTCTCTATGAAATTACTAAGACAATTTTTTGTCTCAAAATTTGAAATTTTACATAAAATGTATTCAGACATAAGACAAACATTTTACTCAGTCTTTCGCTGAAAATGTTGATGCTAAAAAGGATCAAAGTTTAAAAGATGTTACTTCTTGCAAACTATTAAACCAGTTTTGTTGTCTAAACAATTGAAATTTTACATAAATGTAGTTAGTCATGTAGCAAGATTTTTAATCAGTTTTTGGCCGGAAATTTGGCTGCCAAGAGGTAAAAGTTGAAAGAGGTTACCGTTGTAGACTACCAAACTTCTCCGTCAAGATTAGGTTTAAACAATTGAAATTCAAGATGTGCATTACGTTGCATGAGTCAATTTTTTAATAAATATATGCATATGCACATAAAAATATACACAGTACATAGGGACCGATCAAAGCCGGGTTGAACTGCTAGTGTATATATATATATATATATATATATATATATATATATATATATATATATATATGTATATTAGCAAAAGAACCCGTCGTTGCGTGGGTTCAAAAACTGCCTACAAAAAATGGAGTCTGATTTATGAAATTATGATAGGTTATGAAAAGGAAGGGTTATAAAGAGATAGCTTCAAATTTGAGTGTATCAACACAATAGCAAAATATGATGAAAGTAAAAATATCATTATATGTGATCAGTTTTCTATAATAGGCAACCATATAAGAGCCTATTCGTGACCAGACGCACACACAGGCATTCAGCTTTATATTATAGAAGAAGAAGAAGATATATATATATATATATTTCATACATATACACAGTAATTGAAGCAATAAAAGTTTTACTGCATAGCTGGTTCTACTATTCTACATGAAGTTGAGTAGCTTTGAGTCTATTCGTACACCTTTGCATTGTTTTGGTTCATACAAACTTAAATTTCCTCTTATGTACTCTCTAGAAAATACAGGTTTATTACGTAAATATAATATAAATCTGCGGCTTTATACGTAATCAATAAATAAAACAAATATGTTTTTAATACGAGATTTTATACGTCTATTTGGGTTTATATATATTTTTGATTTTAGATGTAATTTATGTATGTTATTTAGTTTGTATATATTCAATCATTTCAATACCGATTCTCTGTATTTTACTGAGAGAATTATAGTTATTTTATTATTCCTCCAAATTTATATACATGTACAGTTTTAAATCGACGTAAAGAGATAATTAGATTTTTATACAACTCGTTTAAAAAATGAGTAAATCGAAATTTCTCGCTAGTAATCTATACACGATTTTATTTAAGTTTTTTTTTCGGAAATGGGATTACACACATATTTTCATGAAATGGTCTAAGGATATTTCTATTATATTTATGGAAATGCAAGGTAACTTGGTATTACAAAAATAATTCTGATAAAAAATGTTGAATATACATGTTTGCATATTTTCCTGAAAACAAATTAATATTCTTTAAGATTTTAATATTTTATTTTCAAAGTTTTGTAAATTGTTTAAATATGAATTATACTTCTCGAAATTAAATCTCGACGCAGACATGTCAGATTAATTTCCTGAGAAAAAAGTATTCTAATTAAAAAGAAGTCTAGATTACATTGATTTGTTGTTTGTTTAATCAATACGTTTATAAATATTCAAATAAAAATAAAATAAATGTCTGAAAACCAGGTCATATTGCAATCAATCTGATCAATGTCAGTTGTAGAATTAAAGTCTTACTGAAAGCAATAATTGTATTTATAAGGAATAACTGTATAAAAAAGTAAAATGAATATTTTCCTGTGCATTGAAAGCAACGGAAGTGTGAGATGAAGAAAAAGTATAATAAGAAACAGAACTAAATAAATATAATTGGAAACAAACAATTCCTCTCGCAAACTAAAAGATCTGAACAGTTTATTAGAAAGGTATAAATCAACACCAAGATAAATATATTCCTGGAAATGTGTTTATTTTTATGATTTCATATAAACACCGTCTTAACTTAGATTACCACATTTACAACGTTTTATTTATAAAATATTATTGACAGCTGTTTATCAAAGAAATATATAATCATATATTTCCCTCTTTTAAGAAAAACTATAGGTGAGCTTATTTCACACTAATAGGATCATATATTATTTTTTTTAAATATTATTGTTTAGAAAAGTGATTAAAAGTAAGAATATATTAAAATATAATTTGCAACAATGAAGGTTCAAATTCAATTTGTGTTCTTAGATTGTCAATTCAATCCGATTAAAGAGCATCGATAATTGCATATAAAAGGTCTTTTTTAGTTTGGGTTAAAATAGTTTTAATATATATATATAAATGCAATTTACAATAAACTATCAAGACACCCAGCGTTGCCCGCTCGTCAAATACGCTTTAATATATTTTAAGTCGTGCTTATTTCCGAAATATTATTGTAGACCAAATTCTATTATGATTTGTATTATATACTCAATCCATAGTAGCAAATACACACAAACACAAAACCACAACTATATCTCTTTCTGGCTCTCTCTCTCTCTCTCTCTCTCACACTTTCTCTCTATTTGTGTCGGCAAAAGAATGTTCAAACTTATCGTGTTTTAAAAAACTGAAAATGTTAGCTAAATTGATTGTTTAAACAATATATACCTCATTTGATTCACATTATATATTTCTATAATTTTACTTATTCATATTTGATTTTCAATTGAAGTATCGATGTTTAAATAAAAAAATCAAATTTTAATCGAGATGCAAAAATAATGCTGGCATAATGTAAAATTGTTTTCTTAAATGTAACATTTGACCATTAATCCAAGATAAATGAAACACAATAATCTAGTTAATATTTTGTGGCATAGCTTTTCTGCAATTTGAGAGTTTGCGAATTTTGAGGCATTATCTTGAATGAGTCTGCGGCAATAATTATGTGTAATGGATTCCCGCTTCTCTCTATTTTTGCTCCAAGTTATTTCAGATTAGAAATTTCATCATTGCGTTGCTATTGCTTGATTTAATGCCAAAAGTTTTCGATAAAATTTAGGTCCCGAGATTGTGCAGGTCAATCCTAATATGGAATATCAAGATTTTTATGGAACCGCTTGACATTGCTAGCTGTGTGAATGGGGTATTATCCTGCATGAAGATAGGGTTATCGTCTAAATTTCGGCTAAATTAGGGTAGAAAATGCTCAGTAACATATTAATGGACTTGGTCGAATTAATTCGCCCTTGCAAGCAACCTAGATACCCTGGACCATTAGCACTATTAACGTCCCATGCCAAAACCCAACCTCCACCATATTGCAGCGTTGAAACTGTGCACCTAGTATTAACTTCTTCGTCCTTCCTTCGACGGACGTATTGCCTACCGTCACTGCCTAACCTATTGAACTTGTTTTCGTCATAAACATCACTTTCGACCAATATGAAGAGGCATGATCTTCTTTGCAACTGACGAATTCTAGATGGCTCTTTATGTCCTTTATAGAAATCACTGGCTTGCATCTCGCAACACAACCTTGCGGAAACAGCACTTTCTAATATTACACTGTAGTTAGATTTTGGGAGCCGTTTCAAATCAATTTCTGAGGCTGCAGATTTAGATGACTTTGCCTTTTCTCTAAGAAGTAACTCTAGGACGACCAAATTGTGCGGAATCACGAAGACTACCGGTGTTTTACTGTTTTTGCCCGGTCATGCGACCGATTACCCGATCAGATAATCAAGAAAGGTCGAGATTAATGAGCTCCTGCTGATTACTAAGAGAGACTCGAATATATGAACTAAAAGTAACGTTATATTACCTAGGAACAATAACAATTACTATCAGAGATGATACAAGGTGGATATTTTACCCTGGGTTTAAAATCATTTGTTACTGCGGTGTTTCTGTTTGGTTTCTCGGTTTGAAGCGACTTTTTTAAAATTCATGTGAACACAAGAATACTTAAATTAAAAGTCAAATATGAAAAGAGAAAATATAGAAGAATAAAAGGCAAATCCAATGACGTATAGGTTTTTTTACACAGTTACAGTCAATTTATCGACTGTAACTGTTTAAATAACTGTTACTATCTATAGATAGTAGCGATGGCGCACCTTAGAAAGTAACGCCAAATGACTTTAATGTTCACCATAAAAATTCGCTTGATTGCTCAGTTTACACAGATGTAGCTAGACGCTCTACGTATTGCTTTTCTGTAGCTCACTTTTTCTTAAAGACAGTAATGTTCCACACCCACTTGCCAGATCCTGAAACCCAGAAGGTTTTACTTCTAGACCTATTTCCCACCACGGTACCCGAGGATTGTGTGACTAATGCCCATAGTTCACTTGGGTATGCAGACCAGCTAGGGTTTCAGCCATCTCTCAAAATAACAACGTACTACACGCGGACTGACTGGGAATCCTCTAGAAAACACATAAAACATACCCCATGTACAGATATCTTCTAGCTTCTAGCTGACCAGTGTACCAATGAGAAATCTGAATGGTGTAAAATGGGCGTTGGAACATGTTTCCTCACAGAAGTATTATAGCAAGCTCCACCCAACCCCATGATTTACTAAATATTGTGCGGATGTCATTGCGCAAAAACAGGATGCATTCCGTCGATTCATACGTCATAAGTCAAATACACATATGCAAAGATTTGTAGATGCTAGAAGCTATTGTAAGAGAGAAATGGTAAACCCCAACAGACACCAGGCTAAACATATTAGGAAACGCATAGAATCGGAAAAAGATAGAAACTCGTGATTTCTGGAAAATTCATAACAGCGTAGTGGATAATGGGTAATTAATAACTCCTTCACTATCTAACAAGCAAAAGGTTGCATGCAAGCACTACTCAATAACCTCGCAAAAGCAAATCTTTCCTCTTACAAACAGTATGGATTTAGGCAATGTCGTTCTATGGCCGATATTTTAACAGTCATCCCTGAACGCATATACCATGTACTGGATAAGCCGAGACGCATGGCCGAGGAAACGTTGGAACAGACATTGCAAGTATCCAAGGTGCTGAGTTCAATCCTGAGCGAAAGCAGTGGCAGTGACAACGCAATGACAGCAACAGCGATAGACGCAGCAGCAACAACATTGAACGGTAGCAGCAGGGACGGCCTGAATGGAACGAGAACATGGTACCCCTATAACAATAAAAGGTTGGGTTCGAAATACCCCCCCCAAAAAAAAAACAGTTTCCGAGTCCGAGATACACCTGAAGAAGGCCGAAGGATAGTACGGCCGAAACGAGTGGAAAAAACACCCAAGATGAGCAAGTTAGTCGGAAAAACGAAATCCATTATGAAATGACCTCATCCCAGAACTATAGACAACTAAAGGTTCCACTTTGTTAAATAATCTTTTAACTCCTATCCTATCGTTGCAATGTTGAATCGTTGTACCTGTTTAAAAATAATTTAATGGAATGTGCTCTGACGAACTTGGTGCATTTGTGCCCTCTCGACAAACACGCGTAGCAACAAAATCTCACCTCTTCACTGTTGAGATCCATAAATGCCGGAAAGCTTTATATTCTAATATTTTATTTCCTCGAGTAGCTAATCTTTAGAATTATCTTTCTGCTACCAGCTTACCAGGCTGTACTAATATGAAGAAGTTTAAATGCAATGTAAACAAATACCTTGCAAATCTTTTCCAGTCATGGCCCTAAATAGTAGACCCTTACTTCCAAGTGGCGGTAGGGGTGAACGTGAGTATATAATATATATATATATATATATATATATATATATATATATATATAGAGAGAGAGAGAGAGAGAGAGAGAGAAAGAGAGAGAGAGAGAGAAAGAGAGAGATTATATATAGAGAGATAGATATCATATATATATATATATATATATATATATATATATAGAGAGAGAGAGAGAGAGATATTATCTATATAATTACAAAACACAAATGACCTTGTAATGAGTGATGTCACCCACTTTCCAGTATACGCCATCCGGTTCCGCATGCGAGCATAAAAATTAACCCAT
>NC_136492.1:52869490-52914490 GCF_053919585.1 Euprymna scolopes | reverse complement strand
TAAATCTCACGGCAGATTTATGATATTACCTTTTCGTTTAGCATAAGTCATCATGTTCTGAAAAGCCCAAAACGAAGACAACATTTTTGCTATATAAATCAATCTAATAAAACAACATAGATAAATGTTTGAAGATATGAATAATACTCGCATTATAAATCACCCAAATGCTCGAATTCGGCAGTAAATTATCCGAAAACGTTTGCTATAATCTAAAACAATGCCACTAAATCAAACTAATCCAATAAAAATGTGCCAAACTGTAAGCTTGGGGGGGAATCATTTTGCAGGTCGTCAGACGCACACCTAGATTGTAATTATTCTGCTTGTCTGTCAGAATAAATATATTTGTATTAAAAAAAAAATTTCGAGAAAATCAAGAAAATACAAAGACGGAAAGGAAAAAGTAAGCGTTATATGGATTATTTGAGCAACTGTTCTTTTCTTAGATATAATTTTCACATTTCAGCCGATATACCAATATAATTTATTCAGCTTCCTGTCGACAAATTTATGTCGAAATTGACAAGCATGCCCACAATAATAGTTGGCGGAAGAGATATAATTGTTAAACAATAATTATTTTTAGTCACAATTTGATGGCAGTTGAAGAATGAAATAAACATTACTAAAAAAAGAAACATCGGGTCATGGTGACCGTACGCGTAAAACGTATCCGTGGCTGCAATGGAAGATTTCGTTCGAAATCTAAATAGATTAAATAGAATAAACGCACACAGATCGGAGATTAGTTTGTTCTCAGATATATACACAATATAAAAAGCATACTTAGAATACATAAAAAAATAATCGATCGTACTCTAAGAATACGAAACAAAAAAATAACTATTTTCACTTCAGGCGTGTATTAATCGTTATAAGACCGTAGTGTCAGCGAACCACGACACTTGTTTGTGCTCCAATATAAATGAAACCTCGTTTATTTAAGAAAAAAAAAAGAAAACAGTCCAAGAAACTATCAAACAGATAGATATCATTCGTCTCCCAAGTAAAAAAGAAAAATACAAACTAATAGACAGACAGAAAGTCTGTTTGGTTACATTTTGTTTAATTGTCTGCGCCTGCTTCTAATTGCAAACAGCATAGCTGGCACGACATTTTTACTTCAAGTCTCACTGATTCAATATTGAATTTGTATACTTTCCTCATTATCTCACGCATCTCTTTTATAGGAAAAAAAGACTCCAGCAATGTAACATATATCAACAGGAAAATCGAGTTAACTTATATGCTGGATATGATTGGCTTTTATTTACAAACATAAGTTACTGCTTACTTAAAACCAGAAGAGGGCGCTAGTAATAACTGTTTAGACTAGGAAAAAAGCAAAAAAAATACGCTGTTACTATTTACTGTTAAACCTTTATACGATTAAAAAAAGTATACTTAGAATCGGGCAGAGAAAAATAAACGAATGAAGGAAATGACACTGTTCTAATTATGAGGAAAGATGTTGATGATGAAAGAAAGGGGGAAAAGATAAGTCAACGTGATATAATAAATAAAATGTAAATCTCTTTGATATTGTTTTTTTTTACAATTATCTTATCATCGCTATCATATTCAAAATGAGAACTGCAATTTTTTTTTAGCATTCTTGGTAAGCATATATCTAATTGTATAAGAAAGGTTTAACAATACAGAAAACAGTGTGTTGACGTGATTCGACGTACAAACAAAAATAGTAAACCCAATGAACGAATTGTAGTATTTTCTTTTAATATTTCTTTATATCTCACAAATACAATTATTAGTATTTCTGGAATACTCTCCCTTTTTATACAAAAGAAGTATCTAGCAGTTGAGTTATCAAACAGATAATAGATGATATCATATCAAACAGATAATAGATGATATCATATCAAACAGATAATGGATGATATATCAAACAGATAATAGATGATATCATATCAAACAGATAATATATGATATCATAAAGTCAATTAGTTAATATTCTTGTCACTGTGTTATTTTTATATATTGCTGCATGTTTCAATAGTTATATGATATTTAAAATAACGCTTGTCGCTACGACCGCTATCATACTAGCCACATCTAAGAGGAGAATGGAATATTATAAATGACTAATAAAACAAAAAAATTTGGTGTCGCTAATAAGATAAAACCTAGCTACATTCTGATTGGATGATTAAAAACTTAGCAATATTTTTTTTATTCAATCAGAGTTGCTTAAAAGCTAAACAAGACCGATAGTCATTTGTCGCATGCTCTCGTGTGATGAATGAATGCGTGAATGTAGGATTGACATGAAATTCTTAAAAATTAACTAAAATGACAAAAAAATGGGCTGAAATTACTTAAATTAATATAAAGTAACTGACTTAGAATGACTTAAAAATGGATTGAATGACCTTAGGAATAACTTGAATGCTTGTAAAATAACTGGGATCCTTCAAAAACAACTTTAATGATCTGGAGAATAACTTGATTGACTTTGAAACTGACTGGTTGTAAAGTGGGTAATCATTTTACATTAAATAATAACAGAAACGTGATCCCCCACTTTATATCACAAAGTTACAAACATAAGTACAGCATGTAGTAAGAACAGATACTACACTTTAATCTTGGTCAAAAGACCAAGAAAAGGTTTTTACTTGCTCCCCCACAAGGCCGATTTTTAATGTGAGGAGTGATGGGGAAATTGGGATCAACCCTCGGGGAGTCTGGGAGCTGGATGCTGAGAATTGGTATGAAGGGTTTCCCCTATATTGACCAAGGTCTTATATGTGGGGGTTGGTATTTATTTGCTCCCCCGCCGAGCAAATAAGGCACAAGGCCGATGTTTAATGTGAAGGAGTTAAGGGGAAATGGGAACCAATTCCTCGGGGAGTATGAGAGCTGGATAGTGAAAATTGGTATGAAGGTTGCCCCTACATTGACCAAGGTCTTATATATGGGGTCTTATATATGGGGTTTTCCCCACATATGGCCTTTGCTATATGTGGGGAAAGATAGATAAATTTCTATGAGTGGTTCTGTTTATAATTGTTTATTTTTGAAAAAAAAAAAAACTTACACCATTGAATTTGATATATCTTTTTATTTAAACGCGAAAAAAAAAAACAACAAAAGCAATTGGGACGTTGAAAACGTACACAGTAAAATAATAAGTTTTCTTGTCGCGTAGATTATTTATTTGTAACGCAAATTAAAAAAGAAGATACTTGTGCATTTAACGAACCAGACGTAACTCAGCATTTGCTCGGCTTTGTCCGACGCATGACGTCAACAGCTCGAGTTTTGCTGCTGTCTAACGAAACATGGTCATTAGCCAATCAAAACGCTGCGCGCTTAGTTTCAACCAGACTTACATGCGTACGCGTCGAGCAGTAGACGAGAATTCCGATATGGGTGTTCGAAATGGCGGCGACTAGGAATCTCCAGCGCGAATGCGGGTTGCTGTCACGCCACACAATTTTGGACTGGAAGAATTTCCTGCGAGATATATTTTCTCAGGAATCCCCGGCAGATAGGAGGCCCAGCAGGCCATACGGTCGAAATCGACGAGTCTGTGTTCTTCAACCGCCGGAAACACAACGTCGGCAGACGTCTAACACCGGTCTGGGTACTGGGTGGATACGCCGACCTCACCGAAAAGGATTTTTTTTCTGCTTAACGTAGCAAATAGGTATGTCGAAACCCTCCTTCAACTAATGAGAAAATACAATTTTCCGGGGACCACGCACGGTCGTATCAGACTGTTGGAGCAAAGTGGGAGGAGAGGGGTATCCGTATTTAAGGTGAACCACGACAGCCTTAATTTTGCAGATCCCGTAAAAAAGTTTTGTTCCTTTCCTTTTTCTTATGTTTTTTTCTTTTTTGTACGTAAATAGTTGAAAAAAAAAACGTTTCATAAAACACAATTACTCACTAATATTTGTTAAAAAAAATGATCCTACAAATATCATTTTTGTTGGTCATTTTACGTAATTATTTGAAAAAAAAAACCCCAAAATAACGTCTCTTTAAAAAAAAATTATTACTATTATTTGTTTACAACAAATGTTTTATGTGTATTTATTTTGCAAACAAAACAACTTCAAACAATAATACGAATAATAAAAAAAAACATAAATGAACGGTAGGTTTTTGCTTTTTACTTATTTATTTTTGGATGTTTCTATATTTTACAATTTCATTTTACAGTTATTTTGTTGTATCGTTGTTTTTATTTTATCGGCAACGCTCGTTTTTATCCGGCTGTTGACGTCATGTGTCGGACAAAGCCGAGCAAATGCTGAGTTACGTCTGGTTTGTTAAATGCACAATTACCTAAAAAAGCATATTTTCGTGGTTATTTAATAATGTTGGTAGTGTAGAAGAAAATATATGAATGCATTTAAAAAAAAAGTTGTGTTTAAAATGGAGAATAAATTTTACGAGAATGAAGGCGGTGGGTAAATAGCGGTTGTAAAATGCTCTTATGGTAGCCAACGGGTTAAAGTAGATTTATTTGTATGGAGATTACATTAAAATAACTTAAACGTTATACAAAAATGAATGATGTAATAAAATGCAGTACGTTTTAACAGTTATTTATTTGGATAATTTAAACGCGGAAAAGAACAAGTGAGACGCTGAAAATGTACACAGTAAAACAATACGTTTTATTGTCGCGCTGATTATTTGTTTATGTACGTATACGCAACAGGAAGTCGTAAACCGGATGTTGAGTTACAACACCCGTTTTAAGGTCATTTGAGTTTTATAATTATATGTATTCATTCATAAAAAAATATTAAAAATATATAGAAAACCCCTCAAAATATTGATAAAAGGATTCTATTCTGTACATTTTATAGGAACGTTGTAGACTCATTTTAAATTTTAAAATTATTAATTGTTTGTAATAAAATTAAATTAGAAGAAAAATCATGTGTATGTTGCTGCGCTATTTTTTAATAGCATACAGAAGTTATTTTCTCGGTACTTGTGCAATTTTGTGTCTGTGCTAAAATAATAAAATTATTATTTCGAAAGCCTTTCTTAACATAAAGAGAGGCGAGTATTTTTTTAACTAATCTGCGCTTTTACCTTACAATTTAATAAATAAAGATATCGTGAGGATTTAATTAAACCTGTAAAAAAAAAAACTATTTATAAATAGCGCGGTGGCAAAAGTGAACAATCACCTTTTTTTATATTTTTACACATCTGTTGATATAATCTAGTTAAGTCTGGTAGTGTTCAGATTATGCGCTGCACACACCCTATAGACTGATGAGACGAAATTGTATTCGTTTGGTTCTAATGGCTTTAAGCGACCATGTGACGAGTACAAAGATAATGCAAAGATGAATACAGTCACGCATGGTGGTGGGAATGTCATGGTCTAGGGCTGCATAAGTGCTTCAGCTATTGAAAAGTTACATTTTATTGAGAGAAATGAACTCCAACATGTACAGTCAAATACTGCGGCAGAACACGATTGCCTTCCCCATAAACTGGGTCGCAGCGCAGGGTTCCAGCATGACAATAGCCTTAAAAACACACCCAAGGCCACCACTGCTAGTTCTAAAGAGGATGAGGGTAAATGTGGTGGACTGGTCCAGCATGTCTTCAGACTTGAACCCAAAAGAACATATTTACTGCATTCTTACACGGAAGGTGGGGATGCGCAACGTTTCAAATATCCGCGTCGTCGTAATTGAAGAGCGGAAGAGCATGCAAGTGGCCACATGTAAAGCTCTGGTAACTCCATGCCACGGAGAGTAAAAGCAGATATGGATAATGATATTGGCCGCAGAAAATATTGAGTGTTGACATGTTACATGTAAATAGTGACAGCTTTTCGTAAAGGGTGTACTCATTTTTTCCACGGGATTTAGGTTTTAATGGCTATATTTTAAGTTATTATGAGGGGAAAATATATTAGCTTTTATATGCTGCAGGGAAATTATTTTTCATTGTGTCAAAAAATCATTTTTTTCAGTTTTGTCCAATGAAGAGACATACATTAATATTTGAAGAAATGTAAGGGGTGTACTCACTTTTCTCACACACACACACACACTCTCTCTCTCTCTTTCTCTCCCCGCATCTCTCTCTGTATATATATATATATATATATATATATATATATATATATATATATATATATATATATAAAGAGAGAGAGAGAGAGTATCACAAAAGTGAGTACATATATATATACATATATATATATACATATATATATATATATATATATATATATATTGAATTATTTGATCCTGTGTTATCGAAACTTAAAAAAAATATTATTGGGAGGTAATATATAATAACAATCTTACCTGTCGGTTTAAATATATCTATGTATGTATGTATGCCTGCCTAAAACTTTTGATATAGGCGACGGATTTTACAAAATCGAAATCGTCTTTAAGCTTGACCCTTCGGACAAAAAATATCGAAAAATTGATTAAAAAACATTTATTGTTTCACCATCAACTATGCACTTTTCTAAAAGGAACGGTCTCTTTTTTCGCTGATGTTTTCAAAAGTCATCCCCTCTTTTCGATTGACTAGCCCGAATTTAAATCTTCATCACTTCTAGTTTGGCGATAGACGCAACGGCAAATACGTCACGTCTGTTTTTTTTTCACATTCTTTTTCTTCTTCGCCGTACGGGTTCGAGTCTGCCTGCCTATTTCCACTTTTTTATTTTGTTCAACACACGCCTCAATACACTCGGGCAACACCAAACATCCAGACTAGTATTTTTATATAAGACAAACCCAGTCCAGACAGAATAGCTCAATTTACTCGATAAAGGACAACAAAATTTTCAATTTTATTCAGAATTTTTTTTCGTTTTTCAAAACGAAAATTAATTTTTGGAAGAAAGTATACAATTGAAAGCAACTTCCGTCACCCATGGATTTTCAGTGTAGTCTTATTTCCTCAGAGGAAAAGTTATGAACAAAATGATAAATATGGTTTTAAATAATATTGCTATTCAGCACATGCATAGAAAATATATAAAGGTTTAAAACTCTTTTAAGGGGCATATACGAAGAAAATATATGTTAAAGCAAAGAAAGGATATGAGATTGAAGTGTTATCTGAGGAGATGAACCTACATCCAAATTTCATGGGTTAAGCAAATTACTTTGGATTGTATTCTTTGTTTAATATATAACGTTTTTTTTTGGAAAAATTATATTTTTCTGAATGAAATTGAAATATTAAGAACTACAAATTATATATATATATATATATATATATATATATATATATATATATATATATATGCATGTATGTATGTGCGTGTGTTAGATTTTATCTGTAATTAGCAGGACCCGCCAACCGGCATTGCCCGATTGATGCGGCTAACACCTCGTAAAAAATAAAACACGGTTGTTGTTTATGGTTAACCCCAACCCCCACTCCCTTCATGTAAAACCGGCTTTCAAAATAGACACCCCTCAACCTCCGCATGTTTAGAGCGGCTTTTAGAATAGACACCGCCCCATGTTAAGAACAGTTTTTGGGAATTAACAACCCCAACTGCCTCATGTTAAGAACGGCTTTCGGAATAGACACTCCCCCAACCAGTGAAAAGTACTTTTCTCTGTCAAATTAAAGTAAACTTTCGTAATCAGCATAGTTAAAACATATAAAACTACTTATGTTAAAAGCAACATTGGAACTAATGTAAAAATTTAGTTACAAAAAACAATATTACTTTCTTCGGTATACAGGGACGAACAAATCTGTTAATATGTGTAAGTTTTGTGTTTTAGAACGATTGTAATCCGTAGAGGGCGACAACAATCGGTTTATATATTTGAATTAGTTTTTTTGCGCGGTTTACTTCTGAAGAGGGTCACGTCTCTTGTATACAATAAAGGGGGCGCGTTTTCCCTCCTCTGGACCAAAATACCTCAGGTGTACAACAACAGATGGCACATAAAAACTTATCACATTTACGTTATTGGCTATTACCTTATATAAATATAAAACGATTACAGCTACAGTAGTCTGTGTATTTTAGGAAAATATAGTATTTGACTCGGTCTCAACTTGTGGCAGTGGGGGCACTAAATATTGAGATAGAAAAATAAGAACTTCTTCCTCTGTAGATGTGACGATTGTGAATTTGTTGATCATCGGATGTAATGTAGCATTTTATTATCTCGAGTGAATGTGGCAGAAATGGTGATCGTAAGTTACATAAGATAGTGGCTGTCAGAATAGATGCATTGAATTTGTATGTGACATCTATTGTTGCAGATCTACTGTACTTTGGTGAAAACGGGAATTTCTGCAATGAAAATGTTATATTCAGAGATAAACTGATAAATACTCACATTTTTTTTGAGGCTGAATAAGTGATTACTCAATGCCAACTTTCAAGAGTTTATTAAGACAACATCGTAAATTGATCTAAGAAAAATATTCTATATGTTAAGAGGCAGTAATTATAAAATATATACGTTAGTGGTCAAAACACGTAAATTTGTTTTCTGATATGGAAAATAACATATTTTTAAGAGACGTAAGCCCAGTATGATATTATTGTGATTATTATTAAATTACGCTAAGTCAGCAAACTTTTGGAGCGAGCTAAGTATTTTTAAGATAATAAAGCGATATATAACTATTTTGTCGATAGGGGAGGTGGTCTTTGCAAAGAGAACTATATATAAACATCCATGCTATAAGAAAGAGATGTCTGAGTATCAGGCAACCCTCTGTTTATATAGAAAATGATTTATATAATCTATACCTATTTATCTATAAAAGTGAAAAGGTGTGTGTGTGTGTGTGTGTGTCTGTGTGTGTGTCTGTACACCTCCTAACAGCCGGGAAACGCCGGGCTGAAAGGCTAGTCTGATAAAAGCGTATGAATCAAAAATAATAAATAAACTGTATGTATCAAAATATAGGCATATTTGGAAAATTAAATAAAAGTCAAATAAATAATTTGAACATAAATACCTGGTTGCTCAAAATGGCCTTGTTAACTGTTTATCTTAAATCCTTTAAAGCATACACTAATTGGTACTTTTGTTAACAAAATTTACAGTACGTTTATTTAATAGTTAATAGCTTTTCCATAACATCAATTAAGTTAAATTGCAATCGAATTGTGCAGAGAAGTAATTGTTGACATAAATCAATGTGCTACGCTCATGAAGATTGCAGGGAAAATAAATTAACAATTCCTTAAAATGCGCTAATTAAACATTGATTATCGGATTTTCAACAAATAAACAAAACCCATTAAAGTGTGTTCTCGCATAAAAAAAATGTAGCATCTAATGGGTTCACATCGATTTGTTTATTTTAAATCAGAATCGATGAGGTGTAATTTATAGTTCAACATTTACCAGGTCATTTGCAATTAAACGATCGTCTCTCCTATTATATATAAAAGCAGTGTTCATTATCAAATAGTAAAATTGATTATTTTACAGTTCTGAATATTGGAGATGAGGCATGATTGTCCGTATTTATTAGATAGATGCAGCTACTGTACCCAGCTTGAGTGTTATATGCACAACGTTTCGGTCGATATATACACACATTTCTTCATTTGTGTAAATCGCCTTGTTTGATATTAACAAACTCCAAGTGTTCTT
The DNA here is from genome assembly GCF_053919585.1 of Euprymna scolopes. Lineage (NCBI taxonomy): Eukaryota > Metazoa > Mollusca > Cephalopoda > Sepiida > Sepiolidae > Euprymna > Euprymna scolopes. Next base: position 52,904,879 of record NC_136492.1, on the reverse strand, counting down.
TTTGTTTTGGCTCTCATTGTAAAACTACAATTTAAAAACATAAAACATTAAAGAAAACAGTAGGAAATATTATTTCTGAAATGTTTCAAACAAGAGAGGAGTAATGTTTAACGAGGTCTTTAAAACAATCGTAATTTCTTAAAAATAAATTTACAGGACTCAGACACTACTGATTTGAGACCTTAATTAATCAAACCGTAGTTCATTACCTTAGAACTGCTAAACTCCTGACCAACAAACAATATGGATTTAGGCAAGCACGATCCACAACATACATCCTAACTGTAATCTCTGAACGTATATACCGTCCACTAGACAAAACAGGAGAATGTAGATCGGTAGCTCTAGATATTTCTAAGACTTTTGACAGGATGTGGCAAGATCGTCTTCTGAGAAAAATTAAATCATGTGGTATCGCTGGAAGAATATATAATGTAATTACATCCTTCTTACGTAAGAGAAAAACTCACGTTGTCCTCAACTGTCGTACACCTAAACAATATGATATAAATGCGGGAGTGCATCAGGGGTATATCCTTGGGCCTTTATTATTCTTGATAAGTGACCTCCCTGATAAAATTGTTTCGGATATGGGTATACTTGCTGATGACACCACTCTCTATACCAGGCACGAGGGGTAAACAAATGAACACATATCCAAGGAAATGGCAGAAACACTAGAGGATAACCTCAAATGTGTAGTGGATTGGGACAAAAATGGATGGTCACATTAACTGCTGCCAAGACTAAGCTTATCATCTAGGCTTTAGCCTTTGTCCCATAGACGAAATGTTGCATCCGTCTGCCTGTTCTACAAATACTTTAATGGTGAATGCTCTAAAGAACTACAAGCACTCGACGGTAATATCCCCGACAAACACGACAAACCTGAAAAGCAGCTAAACAACACCCCTTCTCAGTAGAGATCCCTAGGTATAAGAAAGCCTTTTACTCCAATAGTTTCTCCACAGATGAAACTTTAGAACTTTAGACTTTGGAATTCACTTCCAGGATTCTGCAATTCTAACTGTAATGACATGCCGAAGTTCAAGTGTAATGTGAACAGCCATCTTGCTACTCATCATTCTTCATAATATCCCTGCAACTTATAGTATCCAAAGTGGCACTGTGCCTTGTTTGTGGTGAAAATTGGAAAAGAAAAACTCGATTAGAACATAAGTTTCCTCCTACCTGTTTGACAGAAATGTAAGTAGGAATGCTATTGTATTCCACCATTATCAGTACCATATATGCATGCACATATATGATCACTTACATTATATGTTGCGTCATTCTGAATTTGTTTGATAAAAGTAATTTAGCGATCACATAAAAGAAAAAAATGACATTTTTTTTTTTAAATAAAAAATCCTGGTGATTGTAAACTATTTTTATTAAATATTTACTACCATTGCTTCTAGACAAATTATAGGTGAAAATTTTGTTAAGTAAAACGTTGGTTCATGCTATCTGCAGTATTATTTACTAAGGTTATTCCTGATAGACTTTTAGAACAAAAACGTAAACGAGTAAATAAATATATATTTATTATATAAACACATATTTTTGAAAAAGAATCACAAAAAGTCCTCAGACAGACCAATATATGTTCCAACAGAAAGATTATATATAGAGAAACCACCTTGAAAGTACTACTTAAACATAATGTTACACTTTGTAAGTTTATATGTGAAAACAGTTTATGTGAAAACAGAATAACACTTCATAAACACAACTAAAGTAGGTAAATTAGATTTTCCGGAACCAAGATGATTAGAATATACAAGATAAATATAGGTAGAAAGATAGTTTCAACATCAACATGTCGCACCACACAATTATTTTGTGGATAAAATAGAAGAATAGAAAGAAAAATGAAATAAAGTATTCGAAGATATATATATATATATATATATATATATATATATATATATATAATTTCGAGTGTCTGTGTTGTGTAAATGCTGTAACAACGGCTGCTGTAATCTAAACTACTTCGTATTTACTGCTCTCATTTCTCCACGGTTATTACCAGATTCAGATTTGAGGCCTTTCTAGATATTCACTGGTCTGCAACTTATATTTCCGAATTTTTAAATTTTGCGGGAATTATAATTATGCACCTCGCTTTCATCCAATACTCTAATGTTTCAGGACACTTATGACTTGCAGCACTGTTGTTCTTTAATCTACAAATATATTAATGCAACTTTGTATGTGTGTGTGAGTTCGTTTTTTATAGACTCCGAAACGGCTGAACAGCTTTTCTTTAAAATTTACAGAACATTAGTGTAAAAGTCTGGGATTGATCTTAAGTTTTTTTTAGCAGAAATCACCCGATCGAAACCGCTATTTTTATTATCTATCATAAGTAAAGCCATTTTCCTATATTGTCACTAAGCAACTATGATAGAACAACGGGTCGTGAAAATTCTACTGCGTTGTCTGTAGATTCAAACAGCGCACGTAAATTTCTTAGTGTTTTATTCGTTAACTTGAAAGACGTTTATATTAAATAATTTTATAAAAGAAACAGTAGGTTCTATAGAGTACGATGTAGAATTATATATCATTTGGACCAAGTTATTGCATGGAGGCATGTGAAATTTTCCCGGGCGATTTCATGGATTTAGATTACAATAAATGACGACAGTTTTTTTTATTACCCTGTATATGCAGCCTTTTTGAAATGCATAGTACTGATAAGCAGCACAGAATATCAGGAAACCATCTAGTAAAAGAGGTTAGCAGCATAATCAGCTGAAACAAAAAAATTATAAGCAAACTGAAAAACTGGTAAACATAAATGTATAGTCTCAGACAAACACTGACAGAAGCACAATGTTTCGCAGAATCTCTTACATTATTGCATCAAGTTGTCTTATTAAGATGGTTCTGAAAATACAAGGAATATGGAAATAGCCTAAGATGTCGAATTCCATCCAGAACTTTACTGATCGTGTGTGACATTAATTTGAATCCTTAAGATTTGTTATTGTCCATCCGACTTCAAAACATTATTTGATCCGCATTAGAAATAGCTAAATACAAACAGATGGGATAAGAACGCAAAGTGTTTTGCTACTTTTATCGAAAAAATAGAGAATGTTGAAATCAGAGTAAGTTTGTCTTCACTTACGGTCAATGGACCATTTCACCTTATTGACAGTGAGCGATTACTGGACGGAATTGTGCAGGAATTAGTAAGGTAGCAAATAATAGCAACAGTAAAGTGAACGAACGGGATTGTTACAAATTGCCAATTCCCTAGTTCGCGCCGATAAACTTTCCCATAACTTTTTCACATCAATATACGCCAGGCGATAATATTGATAGCATATTGAATCTTTTTTGAGCTACAAATTGTCTCAGTAGTATAAAACAAATGAATTGACGAGTTGCTGGTTTTTGGTCTATTTTCAGAAATAGGAAGGGAAGATTAAGTCATTGTAAATATTGAGTTTTTTTTTTATTATATATCATGCATTACGGTAATTTAATCTTAGAATGTGCCCTTGATTTATATCACTTCATTGACCGATTTGCACCTTTCTGTCCTTGGGACATATCATGCTCATCAATCACCTGCCTTGGGAACGTTCTTGTATTGTTTTTTTACGGCCATGATGGGCTTCGCTGTGAATTCCAAAGAGAAGCATTAAATAACGAGGAAGAACCTAATGGCGTCGACCTTATCTGTGCGTTCAGCAATAAACTGTAACGCTATTTTAAACGTAAGCCTGTCAAATCAATTGATGCTATATTTAAGTTTGACGGGATAAGGGAATAAATATTTGAAAAAAAATACTGCTTGACAGACGAAAGAACATAACGCTTATAGATGAGGACTGATAATTTATATACTTTCGAATATTCTTACTCATGTTCTGATCATACGATTTATTCTCACAAAATTTACACCTATGTGACCTTGGATCTTCATCAACTGTATCTTGTCAAACTTGGTGTATTCAATGACATTTCGCACGAAACATTGAATTAATTCATAATCGTATCATGCCTTCGTTCCCCAGCCATAACCACAAAGACCATTCACTTTACGAATAAAGCACCAGGAAAAACTTTGTTCTATACACCTTTTTCTTAAGGTTGGCGGTGCAATAATTAGTTCGAGTTATACATAGTATACAATGACAAAATGCTTAATATTTACTTAAAATAATAACAAAAAACAGTTCAAAATTCTGTTTACATTAGCGAGTTCGATGGATCGAAAGTTTCCAGAGATCACGAAAATACACTTAAGGAAAATCAATTTCAGAAAAGATGTCCCCAAAATCTGATGCTTTATTATTACTATAGGAATGATAGACCTATTCGTTCTCTTTAAACTATTACGTTGTGGACCAACACAAGAACAGTACAGACTGTAGGGAAACACGTGATTGACTTGACTAGCACGTGCGCATGATTCAAAGGGTATGTCGTGGAACGAAAAATAAAAACAACTAACATGGCGAGAAAGTTTGTTTTCTGGTGAATAATCACGTGACTATGAATGTTTATGCAAACGAGACAAGTCTATAAAAGTGGACGTGCACGAGGCGAGTTGAGACAAGGCGGGTTACTTACGTAGACGTGTGGAAGTCAGCTGGAAAGATCGTTGCGTTTGAAAGTCGGAAGTTGACAGCATTTAATCATACGCTATTTCGGTCCTTAATAAGCAGTAACTAAAAAACAGAAAAAGGAAAAATATCGACAAATTCGCCTTTCGTTTGATACCCGAATTGATGAATTGAAAACAGACGAGTTATTGGCCTGAGCTCGAAACATCTGTAAGGAACAGTAACCAACTGCAGCAGCATTTAGTATTCGACATGCAGCCTTTGAATTGGATAGAGTCCATGCAGATTCTCTCTCAGGTAGACAACAAGGCCAACCATTTTGTTAAGAAGTGGCCGAGTCGAAGTGATATGATCCAAAACCGTAGAGAACAGTACAGTGCTATTGCTGCAATGGGTTTGGGTACATATCTCGAAACTGTTCGAGAAATTTAGTTGGGGAGCAAGGTACTATCGCCACCCCTGTCCTTTACCAACCAATAAACAAGGATTACCTGCCATTGGCGTTAAAATTGACAATGTGCAGTGTTAGGCACTCGTAGACACGAGGTGTTTCCGATCTTTAGTCAGTGCACAACGCAGATGTGGCGAAAGCAACCAGTCGGTGTTATGATCATCAATAGTTTATGCCGAGCATGTTGTGGTGTAGGGACTGTCACCATATGTACTGAGAAGGGTGACACAACCGAAGTTGACGTTCTTGTGATGCAAGAAAACGCCCTTATCTACGACATGTTGATCAGAATTGATGCAATAAAAAGGAATGTAAGGCGTCATGATCACATCGGCTGAAGGTGTAACGCATGGTGGAGGAAAATATGTCTGTGCAGCTATGTCTATTGATGAAAAGGACTTCTATGCTACGTTAGATTACAACGAGAGGGTGTGTACTACGAAGTGGAAGTGGACCATGCGCTAGGCATGAGATCGGCTGTGCAACACAATTCCAGAGCATACAGTTTCTACTAAAAATTGGATCGCATATGAAGAAGGACTTCTCACGTGGATTGATAACGGTTGGTTAATACCATACCCACAGGAACGTCTGGGACCATCCAAAGGATAAATTCCGCTCATGGTTGTTGAACAAAATTCGACCCATAATGGATTGCTGAGAATTGAATCAACATGTTGATGCTTTCTCTGGAAACGTAGATGTGTGCGCTGTTAAACTAAGGAGGTGGCGTTAGAAAATGAGTAATGTAGCACCGCTGGATTTGAAGAGAGCCTACCTGCAGATACGTGTCAAACAATGTTATTCATTCATGTGGATCTATGTACGTCACAAACAGGCTTTGGGTAAACAAAAAAATGCCTAAATGAATTGTTTCATTTATAACTTATTTATTTCAGCATTATTTCAAAACTGCATTGTTCATATATAAATCTGACATAAATAATATTTAGTTAATTCCAAGACCAATCATAATGGTGCTGCATTCCTATGATTCCAATATGCATTCTTTTTTAACATTCCTTACTGGGTTGGTTTCTATCATTTTCAAAATATATTTTTCAGACTTACATAGTATGCTCTTTTACTTACTGTGGTCTCCCCCAATTTTCATGTAACACCTCGACCATATTTTACTTTTGTGCTTATTAAAAAAGTGGCACCTTGGAGTTTTATAAAACTTCCTGAAAAGTTGTAACTAAGTGATTTCTTTATAAGTTTGTTTGTCTATACTTCGTGATAACTCTTGGGTGTGCCCTAGGGGCTCTTTATGGGCTAATGAAAACACTCTATTTTGGGGACCATTTTATCATATTTGTCCTAAATGTTCTGTGTACGTCTATTCAGTATGTTGCAGGATGCTGAACTCAAATAAAAAAAGAGAAGGCATTGAAGCCTTTTGGGGCTAACTTGGGAGGCAACTGATGGACTTAGCCATTTACTTTTAGCATAGTGTAGGAGTTAAATTTACATATGTTAAGGCCTAAAATTGCACCGTTTTTTATTTTCACAAGGATTTTACGTCTTTTGGGGACTTTGGGGGCTAAATGAGAGGAACAATGCCGAATTTATTCTTGTTTTATGCCTCGTTCATTGTACACTCTTCACTTGTTTTTGTTGTATTTATCACTAAAATAGAATTCGGTCATGCTTTTCATTCAACAGTTGTGATGATATATAACTGAAACATGCTCTTAACATCATTATTTTACCGTTATATTTTTCCCGCACATTTCGTCACTAAATTGCGTCTTTATCTATACAATACCTTTGTATGAAATCATTCATCAACATTCATTAGTATATAACACTGATGTACGTACATAGTGCATTGTGGTTGTTTTCTTTAATCAAAAATGAATAAATCGATTTCACTATATGTATACCACACATTCAAATAATCATAATATATTTTTTTATTCAGGTTTTTTTTCCTAATGAATAATCTATTATTCTTTTTTACTCTTTTTGTATACCTGGACCAGGTAAGGTTAGGTACTGCCAATATTTTACACTTATAGTGATTCCGTTTGATTTATTAAAATTGTGCCTTTATTGAAGAATATAGGTTATGTAGCACTTTGTTCCTATGTCAGATGTTTAATTGTTTCTTCATTTCTATCTCTTTATATCACCGAGCTCACACTTTTAGACATACTAGGTTTTACAAATTACTTATTAGATACTTGCATTCATTTTTCTAACAATTTTTCTTTGTTGGAGATTAAGAATATAAACTCATTATCTTTTAATGGATATCCTGTTTTAGTGTTCCATGTAACTGAGCAACTAGTTTTGTTTATTGTCGGTTTAAATCCTACTCATTTATTTTAATGATTTAATTGTTTTGCACAATCTGTATTTAGGTGGTCATGTTTTTATGATTAAGTTGGATATTTTTTCCTTTCAATCGCGGATCTTTACTTATACGATGTGGTCTTTATTTAATCCGGCATAAAATGTTGTATACATTCTTGCTTTATCTATTTTCTTATACGAAACAGTTTGATACGTATACATTCTTTTATTTTTTAGCTATAGCGATTACAACATTCTCTCTCCTTTAAGTTGTTTTTAATTTACTGGTAGATATTTTACTCTTATTTCCATTTTATTCAAATTCGCCGATTAAAACTTTTTCTGTCATTCTCTGAAACTTCCCTTTTTCCTAACGTGTATTTTTAAGCATGTTTTTTCCTTTATTTTTATGTATCCATTGACGTGTTCTTTTTTATGAGCGTGAATGACATTTAACATTTTTGTTAATCACTTTTTTAGTACTTAACATTCTAACGTAACGAAAGGTGCTCCTCGCATATATAATCTTCGGAAATTAGAGGAAAGATTACTCTTAGGCTTATGCCTGATGTGCTCCCAATACGGGTTGTCCAACGCGTATTTTGGAACGCACAAATATTCTCCTCCATAAAATTTATAATTAAAATATATTAATGAACATCTTAGTGAATTGCATAAAATTTTAAAAGGACATAAATGGCTTAATCGCAATGAATATTTCTGATTTCATGGAAGAAATTATATTAAAAAAAAACACGAAATAATGCCTAATATTTATCTCTGTTAGTTTGATAATTTAATATATTTGCTTATCCATATTTATAGAGTCACTAGCTGGACGCCTAGCATTGCCCGGTCATAGCATATGCTTAAACATGATCTTCAGATCTTACCGATATCGTATGTATTATTAGAATCAATCCAGTATTGAATATTATATAGTACGAAGAATAATTTGCACATAGGACTAATTCCCAAAATATAAAAATATAATGATAACGTTGCTGTCTGTCTACAGATCCTTGGTTGAACCATAGGTTTCACATAAACACAACCCCGCGCGTCCAGTGTGATCCCGTTTCGTATTTCCTCTATTTTGTATTTTAAATTAATGCAATAGTTACGTATACTTTTATTTACATTGAAATAATTAATTATATACTTCCATTGTTAGTGTACCTACGTGACTTCTTTTATAGTTACTTTTTTGTGGTTTTGATGTCTAAGCATACTGTAGTAAGTAAGAAAGCAAAACTAGATAAGTTTGGAAATTGCATTGGGAAAAGGCTAGAATCGAACCCAGTGACAAGTGGTAAAAGATAATAGATATTGAAATCCTGGGAATGCAGAACGATTAGCGGTATTCTCGCAAATAACTAAATATTATTTATCTTAGAGAAAGAACGATTGCCCATTCTTTTAGAAATAACTGAATATTAAAAATATCAGTTAAACGAATGAACAATAACAAAGTAAACATGTTATGTAACAAATAGCTTAAATGGTACAATTTAATTTACGGATCTATTTTGTTTACGAGAGGTGTTAGATACATATACAAAGAGCACGGGTAACTTGAAATGTGATAAATCACGTTAGTTGATCACACCTCTGATGTCATAAAGGAAGGAGATTCTCAATATATTGAGACAGGGTTCGAAGATAAAGAATGATAGTCACAGTGATAGAACCACTGAGAGACGAGATTGAAGCTGATGCGAGGAGGTTAAGAGAAAACTATTTATCCATACAAGCTTGAAATTCCGAGTCATCAATTATCCGGCTGATTAATAAAGTAGCACTATCAATATTTTGTACCCCTTTGTCTTCGTGCCGTCATTACAACTGAAAAGAAAATGGGCTTTATCTGTTATCATCTTGTAAACGGACTTTGTATAACCCCCTTCCAAGTATCGTGCCTCCTTCATCACAAGTGAAATATCTCCTCTTTGATGTAAAAGAACTGTATTACACATTCCTTCAATAATGAATTATCATTTCTATCAGGTCTGTTATAAATGTCTCTCTCAGAATATAAATTACATTATCATCCTTTGTTCTAAGTCTCAAATATATACACATTCAAATATGTACCCGCTACAGAGCATTGTTGTCTATGCACTTATTTGCACTAAATAATTATTGAATGTAAATTTTAAATTGAATAAAAAAATAGAATTAATATTAAAGTCAATGAAACGTACTATGAAAATATTTACATATAGTTCGGATGATCTGCCATATTCTCCAGTTTATAACGTATAACGCTTGTATAATGTCTCTCTTGTTATCTTTTTGTGAAAAATACGTGTTTACGTTTAATATACTCCATATAAACCTTCACTAAAATGTTTAGAAAAGTATCTGAGAACAATACTGAATGTATGTTTAGAAAAGTATTCTACTGTTTAGAAAATATCTGAAAACAATACTGAAACGCACATTTCGAATTTTGGAACAAAGCTGCTTGGCGTAAGCCATATCTTTTCAATTTCAATTTCGTATTAAAGCTTAGATATTTTCTAAAAAACCTAGACATGTATCATGTTTGATTAAGAAAGGAGTAATAATTGTAGACCTTCGACCTTCACATAGCAAACTGCATTTCTTTTATTTTCAAAGTTTTTTTTTTTACCGATTAACTTCGGCTAAAATCAAAATATTAAGATTCGATAGTTTATAGCTAATAAGAATCACAATAAACTATAGAAGGGACTTCATTATTTTGTTTACGATCCGATATCCGAAAGTTTTTATAAACCTACCTGTATAGTGAATGAACTGTATTATTTCAGGTCTGGTGTTCTGGGGAAAATTAACCTGGCGGACTTATACCCTAGCCCAAGCTTCAGAGCACATGCACCATCCAATATTGGCAAAGGGTTAGTTATTTTAGTAAAAACAAAGGTTAGAGTCTCTTAATGTTTGTTAGTAAAAAGGAAGCAATGTGTCTCCGTAATTATGCCGTAATTTGTTTGATTTGTGTGAAACACTATAATGTCCCTTAAATGTTGTCAAAAGCCGGTTTGTGCTTACTCGTCAAAAAACATACCTTTTGTGTGAACTGATTTAAACAGAATATGTTCGTGCCGAATGGTAATCTGGCGACATATTGTCTATCAGCTTTTGTAAGCAGCATCTCCTTTTTGTAATTGATTGCCCAGTAATAATTTTTACATAAAGGTGTTCGACTTTCCGATTGTACAATAGTACACGGTAATACGTATTTAATAAGGTGAATACATTACATGAAATACACTATAGTCTATATTGTATTATGTTTTGTGTATATTTAAACAAGTGAAAAGATCAAATATGTCGGCCTGCTTAGATGAAAGATATTAACATATAATGTATATAGAGATGACCCAACTAATAGAAATACCTAATATTAATCGACTTCGAAATCTAATGAAAAATATAACTTTCTATTGTGTACACTCAGTTTTCACAAGAGACATGTTGCTAGTTTTTATGCTATATCATCATTTTTTAGGTGTTCAGTTTATGTTCAATCTCTGCCTCATATTAACCACTAACTACAAAAGCTTTATACCTACGATCATTATCAATTTTCTTTTCAATTTTTTTTTTTTTTACTTAAAACCAAGCGAAACTTTTCTGACAGAGTTTTATGCATAGAACTATCCGTGTTTGAAACAATGCCGTATGGATTCTGTCAAGCTGGCTGCAGCATTGTAATTTTCAAGTCCAATTCAATCAAATTATTGTTAATTCAGCTTTTTAACTAATCAAATTATGCCCAGTTAAAAAAAAAATCTTAACATACTATTACAATGTTATTTAACAGTCAATATCTATATACAAACCAGTTCTAGTGAAATAATATTAACAAGCAATTCTTTTAGAAAAGGATTTAGCTCAACTGAGTCAGATTCTGCACAATAAGCATATACATAATTTATGAATATTCATTATGTAAACTAAAAAATAATAAAGCGCATTATATTTTTGAATACTTTTTAATGGTTAGTCAAGTAATGACTCGCCAGTTGCTAATGCTTGTAATGATATTTATATGTGAAAAGTATCCACGTTTTTTGCTATTTCAAGTTGTATTCACAATATGAGATCGACACGATTAATTACATAATTTGTATTAAATTGAGCGAGACAGCGGAGAAAAGCACACTATTGTTTTAAACTATTTTTTGTTGGCTGGAAAAATGAACAAAGTATTTTATCCGGTCAACATAAAACTTCCAAAAATATGCATACCCCGTTATCGTTCTCCTTCTCAGTAAATTATTTTTACTAGATTAAAATGACAGCAACACTTCTTTTTCATTTTTAAAACTAGGCTCCGCCAGAACTGGGGGGGGGCATGTAAGTACTTTTTGACGGACCGTCTTTTTAAAGATCTACCAAAAATCAGGTAATTATCCGATCAATACGAAATTTATGTATATATATATATATATATATATATACCTTTTTTTTTGCTTACAACCCCCTTCTTTTGATGGGGTTCCAAATATGCTTTAAATAATCATCTGAAACTGAACACAACATATTGTGTTGTTGTAAGGGACAGGATTATAGATTAAAAACATTGTTTGCATACCTTATTTAGACGTCTGAATATCAGAACTTCGATTGTGTTTAATTATCCCGCTTTTGAGTTGTGAAGTGTGAAATTCGGTGAATACTTTAAGTAAAATAATTAATTTTAGTTAAGCAAAACAAAAAAAAATATTTATACGAAAAAAGCCATTTTAAAATCTTTGATGAATAAATTAACAATTTTATTTTAGCGAGCCGATTAATGCATGACCATTATTAAACAGTGCATGCTTGGAAGAATCGATACAATAAAAAAAAACTTCGATAAATATTGTGCACTTTGTGTTAAAAATAGCATCACTTTTTCGATCCCGGTTGGAAAAGTTTGCCGCCTTTCGACTACGGTGGACCGAACGCGCTGAAATATTTTCTTTTATTCTGCTTTTAATTGCCCCCCCCCAATTTTGGGGAGCCTGGTCCCCACACTCATACTAAAAACCAAACTCATACAAATGGTTACCCATCTTGTACTGGCCAGCCTCAGCGTTAAAAATACATTGAAATTTTCGTCACTGAAAAATAAGTTTTTGGGGCCTGTTTGGTCTTCCGTAGTTTGCTTTTTATCAAATACAAACGTAAACATTCTCTAGAACCGACGCGAAGTAACTAGTTGCCTATATGAATAAGTGGAATTATTTGAAATCCAGGTACATATATTATAATATTTTTGCATATTCTCATAGAAAATCATCCGAAATCTTAATAAGATGACAAATAAATAAAATCTTCTTTTTAAATATTTATGTACGTTGTTTTTGCTAGACAAAAAATGTCAATTGTAAACTTTTTGGGAAAATTTAACTTTTAAAATTTAATTAAAAATAGTAGAAAAAGTTTTACATCATTGTGTTTTCTATATGATAAAATTCAGGATTTCATCTTTCTGGAAGAAAAATTTACTCAGAAATAATGGATTTTAATGAATGTAATTTCGTTTAAAAAACAACAACTTAATTTGTCGGCCATTTTTGGCGGTGCCTATTTACAATTAACAAAAATGGCGTGCTTAAGCATTGGAGCTATTTCAAAAATTATTTAAATAATCTGTTAAAATTTTTTCGGAGACAAAACACGCACTGTAATTGGTAGACATTCTATTGAATTCGGTACTTACGTAGTCTGTCCTGAATTTTTAATGAATATTTCAGAATCAGTTTTGTGCACTTTGTTATTCAGGGTCTGAGCATAAAGCGTCTGGTTTCATAAATTCCAAAGATCATATAAGTTGATGACATTAAAAAATTGGAATATAAAAACCAGGAAAAGCATGGTTAAAAAAAACCGGTTACGTACCGCATAAAACTATTGATGATGAAAACAAAAAAAAAATGGTAATTAATTTACTCATTTTAAAATAATAATTAAACACATTGTTTAAATGGTGGGATTGCTGATCTACAGTAACTATAGTTTAACATTTTTACTTTTACCTTCCACTGGCCAATTGAATATAGTTCTGTTCTTTAAAAGTTATTTACAAAAAAAAAAAAAATGTTTTCTCTATGTTCATCGAGTTTTCCGTTCAGCCTTAGAAAGATTCGCTAATAACCCCCAATATTCACTCAAAAAAAATTAAAATAATAATAATGTTCATCTACAATTGCGAAAAATTAAATGTACTTAAAAATCATTTTAAAAAAATATACTTACCAAAATGTGCCTGTTTTTGTTCATTGCTATTTGAATTCTCATTCTAAGATTTGAGAGGAGATAAAAGACGTTCTGTAAAACCATAAACAAATTAAAGACTTCAAATGAAATAGCTAACACTTTGGAAGAGTTCAAATATATATACTTTTTCTATTTGTCACGGTAATAATTCTCCCAAAATGGCATGCGTTTGTATACGATTGACGAACTCAATGGCGTTTTATTAACTCATAATTATTAGTAGAAATACTTTTATCGGGCATATGATTATTATTCGTACTATAGTCGTAATTGTTATGCTATATTTCATACCTGTTTTAAATGTCGATAATCTATTAAATAGAGGTAAACCAGATATAAGAGTCCCGTATATAAGAAAAACATATATAAGAGATATTTACTCTGGTCCCAAATTAGAGCCTTGTCAATATACAGGGTAATCATGATATTGGTTTAACCCACATAAAATAGAGTTTTAAGGACAGGATAGGAAGTATCTTATATCCGGGTTACACTGTACATACAATTACTCATAATAATATATGTATGCATAATACATGTATGATATTTCATGAATTTTTACTTTGTAGATCTAACTTCATTTTAGTATAAAAATATATATGAATGACACTTGCTATCCTAACTATTGCTCGGTGGAATATGATGTAAGCCTCTGATCAAAATATCTTCGTAATATTCCGCAATAATGTTAATATGACCAGAAAGACAAAACTTGCAAGTTATAGTACACCAAACATTAGTAGTAAATATCCCGCTTACAGAATAAGCGCCTTAAAAGAGTTTTATAAAAAAAAACAGTTGAGGCTGTTATGTCGCATAGTGTTGTGTTATACTTAATTAACAAGCAAGCAAACAAGAGTACATACGGAATCAATTCTCAGAATAAACGAATACTTTTCTTGTAAATCGCCATGTTTTATATTTTGGCGGAATATTAAATTAACAAAAAAATTTGATTACATTCGGCATTATCGTTTCAGAATTTAATAAACAAAAAAAGTTAGTTTTTGTCTGCTGAAAAGGCTTCTTTTCAAAAGATTTATTTCGTCCATCAAAAAATAAAGTTAAAGGTAGTTGAAGCAATAATATGCAGATCATTAAACATTCGGTTTACTACAAAAAGCACATACGATATATTAAAATACATGCTGAAAGAGAAATGTGGGTACATTGAAGAAAACTTGAAATGTTAATATTTTACACCTATATAAAATATTTACGCAAACCATTATGGTGATATGAAGTAATAACTTTAGAATTTACATTGCATTTAAATTTAACGCATATAATTTAGGTTGTTTTGCTTTGAAGATATTATATGCAAATATAATGTGCACAAACTGCATCCCAGGATCTGAGGTGTGCTATAGGCATATTACCCTTACACTTCCTCGATTACGTACCTTCCTATATTTTTTCCGGTGAGAGTTCACTGGCAAAACCTGTAAGAATCAATGGAAATGGTAAAATCTTTTCTCTCTATAAAATTCCTACTACTGCCGTTACCTCTTAACACCGCTGAGAACGCGTCCACAAGGAACATGACGAATAAACACCGGGTTGGAATCGTAAAGAGTTACAAAAGCCATTTTTCCTCTTTTTTCTACTTTTTTCGCTTCTCTCCCATAAAACCAAGAATTACGTTCCATTAACATTATCTTTTTGCCTTTCTGCGTTTTCCCTTTAACGTACAACGCAAAATACGTGACTACTCGGATTTTACTTTCGGGTTTACCAACCCTAACCGCGGAATTCGACTATGAGATTTATTTATTAGTACTTCCCACTAAAGACTTATTACATAAACAAACATTTTCTTAGTTACCATTTATTATTCGAATCCAACGATACCGTGATATTACTTGCATTTTACTTAAAAAACAAAACCAAAAAATAAAATAAATAAACGCGCAAAACGTCCGATTAAGATTAGATTGTTTTGTTTTGCATTTCTTTTATCCGTAAGACGCACACTGCGAGACTACTAAGTTTACACTTCCGGTTTTGACGACTCCAACCGAGGAATCTAACTATGAGCTTCATTTATTACTGCTTTCAACAACACACTTTCTTTTTAAAACTAACATCTCATTTTTACGAATTACTATTACAACGCAACCATATCATGAAATTACTTGCATTACACTTGAAAATCAAAAAAACAAAAATAATACCATGAACTGCGCGACTACTTGGTTCTTACTTCCGGTTTGGACGACTATAACCTACGATTCTAACTATGAGCATTTACTATTTAATTTTATTATTTACATATTTAGATCGTTAATTACTTGCATTCACATTGAAAAACAAGAACAAACTAAAGAACCAGATAAAGGTCCGATGAAGATCAGAACATTTTGATTGCTTCTTCTTTGCTAAACAATTCGGTACGTGTTTACATTTACATTTACATTTATTAATGCTTCTTCATTAATAAAATCACATTTGATACATACTCAGTTTTCAGCAACATTTTCGTCAAACACTTTCTATTTTATGTACCGTTTATTAGGCTCGAAAAACAGTCTTTATCTGTAACTTTCAAACATACAACTGCTGGCGGACACCGTTGATTGCGTTACGTTACCTTCGCGAAATTCAGTTCAAACTAAAATCTTTGACACTGTTTTATAAAGTTTTTAACTTATTTAACCAAACTTGACCATTTGTCTTCTCCAAATACAGACATAAACACTGTGCTCTTCGAGATGATCGACCATTTTACATTAAATAAAAACACTAAAATATCTAACCATTACGCACTGCAAGAGTACTACTTCTTACATCTCCGCATTTCTTTTTTTCGGGAAGGGGGTCAATTGCTGTACTAAGAATATAGGAAACATCAATTTTCTCTTTTTATTAGACTTTTCCATTACACCAATTTGAGCCACAGCAACGCGTGGCAGGGTAAAGCTAGTAATGTACTAAAACAAGTACTACGGTTGGCACACACAGGGAACTATGAACGTATGTAAAAAGTCATCAAGGCAACGTTGATTATATTCAGTTCATATCTGATACAATTTTGAATATTACAATCTGATTGAGAGTTAGCAGTTTGACTATAAATTTACCCAGTATGTCTGACGAATCCTAGTTTGAATTATATGATAGGAAAATAGAAATAAGTGAATATGGTATGACCGAAAAAAACGTTTTCTCTCCGGTGTGTTATTCGTTTTTGTGTGATTAAAAATAATCCATGCGTACTGAATATACAAATTCCTTGGTGGCCGAAATTTAATGGATTCCGCTTTTCTGTATCGAATACGGAGAATAATGTCGCGGCACAATCAAAAGAATCTACATTTCTAATTCGTCATGAGAAAACAATTTAAACATTCCCCAACACGCATGCATGCACTCATAGACACGTAGAGATATACATACATAAAAAAATAGACAAAGACATATAGTTACACAAAAAACGAGCTTCTAAACAAGCACATTATTATTTTGTTATCAAAGCAAATAAGCAGATACATGTAGAAATAAAACCAAAATGGGCGGTTATATGTAGAGGTTTATAGATATAAATGTTCGAATTGAACACATTCGAGACGTGCAAGCATCAATATTTTACTATAAGTTTAATTTGTTTATTCCTATTTTTGTAACACATTTAACAATCACTTAACTGTAATCAGTTACGTAAACTCAAAAGTTGCTCTAACCAACATGTGAGGTAACATCTGTCTAGTGAAATATTTTGATTTGACAATGTGTAATTAATTTAGCTTAGCTGAAAAATATGTGAACAATTTGTAATCAAACAATGTTAGTGTAAATAAAACGTTAGTCATTATAAATAAACATATATATACATATATATATATATATATGTATATATATACTATTCATGGCATAAATGTAGTTTATATATTCATATGTAATTTACCTACTTGAAATAGCAATTATCATAAATGACATAACGTTCTTTTTTACATAGCTCGATAGTGCAATACTTGAGCTATAAATATTGTCCTTCCATATACAACGTAAAAATGAATGGATACACAAATATTTGCTAATTATTAATTGTTATTTTTTATTGGTAACATATTGTGTACAATAGTTTAAACTAACACTCTTAGCATCCAATGCATAAGACTGCGTTAGGTAAAATTATGTACAACTGACCTTCATCAGCGCGTAGAAAAAGTAATTTTCAAAAGTTTCCAAACCCAGTATTAGGTGAGTTAGGAGAGTTTTTGTTATCACAGCAAGTATTCAATTTTTATTCACATCATTTAGATCAACCACACTTTCTTGTTATGCAAATTCTGCAGCCGATTTTTTATTTTATTTTACTGTATTTAATTTTACCCCTACTCTTACATTTATGCAATATTTTCTGTGTATTTCTTCAACTTAACTTCTTTATTCATCTTTTTTTATTCGTATTCATATATTTATTGTCTTTATTTATTATACTTATTAATGCAATTTATTTTATTTCACTGCATTATACTTTGTTATCTCCTCATCCTTCACCACCTATTCATTAATTTTAACCGTCTTTATTTCCGTACTTGCGTTGTTATCTTAAGATCTGTTAAACTATAATATACGGTCATCTCTTTCTGCCTATTTGGTCCATACCATAACCCTCCTCCTAAGAGTATGCCATTTTCCTAATGCTTAGGTAATGGCGTTACACGTCTTTATGTCCTCCTTTTAATTCTCTTTAAATTAGACACGATTTCTGAATGCTCCCTATCTATTATGCAAAAGTGCTTTTTGAGACAGAACGGCGGTATCCACGACGACATATCAGATTATAAGTTATGTTGTAAATAAGTAAAATTAAAAATTTTGTTGAAACTCATGCATGAAAAAACTTAAAATAAAACTAAAACGAATTATTTAAATAATCAAACTGACTCTAGGATGATTTGTCACTTAAAACGTGTTTTAATGCTGTACATACAGCAGTAGCATTAACAGTGCGACTGTCAAGGTTTATTTTACTAATTAAGTTTAAGAGTTGATCTTATTTTGACTCGCACACTAGTCGCTGAGTTATATATGACTAATACTCCTATTGCGACATTTAATATTTCCTTTTTTTTCCTTTTGCTAATTGAATCCGCCCGTTTTGTGTTTTATGGTAAGCTGATGCTGCCGGAAGATGGAGAATTGAATAAGAGAAATCGGTAAGAATATTTACGGAAATCAGGTAAAATATCAGACATCAAATGTGAAAACTACGCTCACACACACACACACACCAGACACACACACACACACACACACACACGCGCACGCGCGTGTATGTGTATTAGCTGGGTGCCGCAACGGGATTGAATGGTGAATGATTCACTCTCATATATTTTCATTCCATCAAAATTGATGATATAGCACGCAATTCAATCAAATCGAGTAATTGCTTACTTTCATTCGGGAACCATCGTAGTGCAACTGAAGGAAACTTCACTTTCCTCTGGCATTGGCTATGGTCTCAATATATTGTAATCTACATTGCACTGTAGAAAACCTACTGTTGATTTTATAAAATTACATGTTATATATAATGGCTTTCATTAAAGTATAAATTGCAAAAGTCAAGCATCATTTTTCAATTTTGTTCTAAACGAAAAGATTCATTTCGGACGCGCTCTTTTTATATCAAAGACATGACAGGTTATTTTATATGCCTAGTATTGCTGGTTGTGCACTACTAATGGCTCGGATGAGAATATGAAATGAAACGGTCAAGTAGCATTGCAAAACCTTACTTTAAACATAAACATTACATTTCGAAGGATTAATTCGTTTATCAATTATCGATCCTTATCAAAGAACTTTTCAAATATACTGCCAAAAATATGAAATACCTTCATGTGAAATTTAAAACCAATTGACCTAACTTTTCTCGCATTGATAGGGTACGAACTCACAGAAACAAAAAAGTTCGTTTTATATAATAGTGTATATATATACATATATATATATGTATATGTATATATATAGATAGATAAATAGATAGATATATGCATATACATATATATATATATATGCATATAACTACTTCATTAAATCACATAAATTAATGTACGAAAGTATAAATTTATGCGTACACTTTAAGTATTTACTTCAAGAGTGCTCAATACGTAGGAAGAGCTAGGTAGTAAGTTATAAAATATATATGGCGATTTAGCTACACACATTCCGCAATTCATGCACGCTTAGATTCATCAGGCTGATGAATCCGAGCGTGGGTGAAACGCGGAATATTCTGTGTAGCTTTATCGCCATATATATTTTATAACTTACTATATATGCATATATGCATATATATGTATGCATATATATGTGCATATATATATGTTCATATATATATGTATATATATATATATGCGTTTTTGTGTGTGTTCGTGTGTGTGTGTGTGTGTGTGTGTGTGTGTGTGTGTGTGTGTGTGTGTGTGTGTGTGTGTGTGTGTGTTGAGACAATTAATCGGAATACGGAATCGAAAAAATCGGCACTTTGGGGGCATTAAATGGTTATCGAAATCGGAAAAATATGTCCCTTTTTTTTCTAATGCCAAAAAGATTCTTTTTATTTGACTTTTTATTTGATTTTTTTTTAATAATAGACTACTGATAGTAAGTATATAATAAGGGATATTTATTGCTTTCAAACTATTAGTAAAATTAAAACCGATGGATCATCCCACACAAAGGTAGATTAATATTATAAATTTCAAGGAGATATCTTCACTTTTAACATGTACTTTTACGGTAATCATGAACAATAACAACTATATAGTTAACAATTTAAAGATTTATAAAGAATCGGTATCAGAATCGGTAATTGAATCGATATCGGAAATTTAACACGTAATCTATAATTGTATTTGCAATCGGGAAAAGTATGGGACCCGTCCAATATATATATATATATATATATATATATATATATATATATATATATATATATATATATATATATACATTTATATATATATATATATATATATATATCGTGTTTACTAGAATATATATTAAATATTAATGTTAGGTAAAAAGACGAGTTCTGTATGTCTATTTTGCTTAGATTTTTTCTAAGCTACGGACTACTAAAGTGTTAATTAAAAACGAGTATATAAAAATATGGGATAGATAGAACATTTTTACGGCCTTAAGCAACATAAATCTAAAAATATAGAAACACAGTAAGTAACAAAAGAAATGTTCAGGAAACCCATCCCCCATTTTACCCTTGGACGTAAAATCTAAAGTAAGAAAAATAAATAGTAAAAAATAGAAACCGAAAAATATATAGCAAGAAAATTGATCCTTTTTTGTAACTTATTCATATATTCTATTTTCTTTTAAGCTAAATATATTTATTGAATTTCTCCAAAGTAAGTCTATTGATAATGTCGAGTAAATGCTGCTTCAAACTGGAGCGATGCAGCATTTGCATATTTCATTTCATTTTATTTTGATTAATGTCAATTTGATCAGTGAAGCCGAAAATGATGTATTTATTTATATATTTGTCATACTTCGAAATTCGTTGGTTCTTTGGAAAATGTGAGATTAAAAAATGTTTATATTAGTGTTTAGTTCTGTCTGCAAAACAAAGTTATGTGTGCATAGTCCTTTCTTTGTATGAAATGTGCATACTATCAAAAGCACTTTACTGCTGGTTTCATATATATATATATATATATATATATATATATATATATATATATATATATATATATATATATATATGACTGGCATTTCAGCCCGATGTTTCCCGGGTGGTTGAAGGTGTATGCTGGGCCAAAATATAAAATAGCGGTAGTAAGATGGCAGGCACGAACCCGTACACCGAAGGAGGTAAAACCGGGGGGAAAAGTACGTCTTTGCTGTTACGACCACCGCCAAAACGGAAGTGACGTAGGTATAAATTAAGGCTAGAAAATCGAAAAGAGAGGATGACTTTCGAAAATATCGGCGAAAAAAGCGACCTTTCCTTGTTGAAAAGTGCCCAGTTGAGGGTAAAGAAATTAATGCTTTTAGCCAAGTGTTTGGTATTTCTCGTCTGAAGAGGCGAGCTTCAAAACCATACTAATGCGCCGCCCATGTTGAAAGTGTTGAGAGATATGCAAACATACATACATAAATTTATATACTGGTATCTCAATTTTTTTACCCATACTGATTAAAAAGGTTGCCCTATCTCTGAATACCCTTTATGTAAACTTTCAAATGTTTAGACCAGAAATTATCTGAGTAATTTAGTAGAGACGGTAGAGGACAATTTTTTAAAAAATGTGACCCCTATCATAATCCGTTAACATATGTTTTGGACAAAAATCAAGTTATTAAGCTAGATCCATGTCCAAGGAACCTCTCTCTAAAATTGCAATCGATAATACACAAAATTAGCGGAGGAGTTTGATAGAGTTCTTACAGGTGAAATCGATGTATTTTGACTCCTTAACAGCTAAATTTCTGTTCGAAAACGAATTTCAAAGATGTTTCCAAATCTCAGTACCCTGTATATCAAATTTTAAGTCTGTAGACTGATAATTAACAGAGTTATTGCGTATGGAAATGTACACAGACACACAGGCACCCGCACAGATAGCCTGGGACGTTTACTTTTATAGATATACTAGAATTTAGGCCCGGCTTTACCCGGGTGTTTAGAGGTGTATGTTCAGTAAAAAATTTAAAGTAGTAGTAGGAAGGTAGGCACGAACCCGTACCGCGAAGGAGGAAAAGAACGGGAAAACCCCTGATGCCTTTGCTATTACGACTAGCATCAAACCGCAAGTGCTGTAAGTTTTAATTATGGCAAGAGAATCGAAAAGAGGAAATGACTTTCGAAAATATCGGCGACCCCTCCCTGTTGAAAAGTGGCAAGTTGACTGTGAGCCAATTAATGCTTTTAGCCGATATTTTTTTCGGTATTTGTCGTCTGAAGGGTTGAGCTTCAAAACGATACTGATCTTGTGAAAATCAGCCGTCTCTGTCGAACGTTTTAGGCAGACAAGCAAACATACATACATACACACATACATGCATACATACATACATACATATATTGGTAGCTCAAATTTTCGACCCAACCTATTTAAAAGCTTACGCTATGTCAGAATACCATTTATGTAAAATTTCAAATGTTTAGACCAGAAATTGTCTGAGTAATTTGGTAGAGACCGCCTAGCTCAAACTTTTGACCCCTATTATGGCCGCTTAACATTTATTGTTTTGGGCTCAAATCAAGTTATTCAGTTAGATCAATGTCCACGGAACCTATATCTAAATTTCAATTGTTTATACCCAAAATCGGCTGCGGAGCTTAATAGAGTTCTAAAAGGTCAAATCATTGTACTTTGACCCGTTAACTGCCAAATTTCTATCCGAATATCAATTACAAAGATTTTCCTAAATCTCAGTACCCTGTATATCTAATTTCGAGTCTGTAGACGGAAAATTGACAGAGTTATTGCGTAGGAATATGCACACAGGCAGACACACAGGCACGCATTTTCACTTTCATAGATATATAGATATAGATTATTATTATAATTATTTACTATATTAATTATGAAATATCTACAGACACTAGTGTTTCACCTCTCAGGAATCATCAGTCCAGGGTGTCACGATTAACGCAAGTCGAGAGACTCGAACTCCGGCAACAGAAGTCGTGTGTGGCTTCATTTGCAAGGACCCGAAACATTAGGCTACCTCGAATCACGATATATACAAGTTGAAATTAAACATTTACTCTTATTAAATGCTTTTATCATCCGTAAGAGTGATCTCATCATTACATGAGGATCTGCTCGTATTAGCTAAGTTGATCGATTTTAATACAACTGAAAGTGCTCAACGATAACAAATCAAGTTTCTTAAATGGTCTGACATTATTATTTACTATAATAATTATTAAACACCTACATACACTTGTGTTTCATCCTTTCTGGAATCACCAGTTGATCTTTTAAGCAGGGTTCATATTCATATAAGGAGTCCAATTTCTTTTCTCGTATTTTGTTTTGTACTAAATTTCCTATTCCGATACAATCACAGATTGCGATTCCATCTACCTATTAATTATATTATATTACAAGCGGGGGTACATGGCGTTTGCCGGGTATTTTAAAGGGTGTAGAATAAAGAATAAGCGAATTAATAACCCTATCCTAATAAAACAAAAAAAAAACATGTTAAATCCTTCCCCCCAAAAAACGGAAAAACGAAAACAGAAGAAAAACATCGAATAAACGTAAACCTCCTTTAAAAAGGAAATGGGAAAAACACAAAGCAAAAAGTGAGGGAAAAATAATATAACGAAAGAAAACGGAAATAATGTATTATATGTTTATTTAAAACAATGGAAAGAATCCATTTTTTTAATGAATAAATGTTCGAAAATAAATGGTGTAGGAATGTCGCTATCGGTTAATGCCGTGATGCGTTTAACCCAATAAAATTCCATTCCAGTTTTTTAAGCAACTACGAAGTACAGAAAACCGAAACCGGCGTTCGTTCGTATCTGTCCCTTGCGAACGATCACGTAACAGTGTAAATGGGTGGCGGAGGAAGGATGAATTTATTAGAGAGAAAAGATTTTACTACTTTCAGTGATTTTAACCGATTTTACCAGAAGAAACTATAGGAATCTGCGATTATCGAGGGAGTGGAGAGGCAATATGCCTATAACACAACTCAGATATTTTGCTGAAGTTTGTGCATATTACATTTGCATGAAATTTCTTGATTTTTAATCCTATTAAGATCAAAATCAGAGTGAGAATATGTTCATTGTATATATAATAATAATATAATGTAATATATATATAATATTATATAATATAATATATATATAATAATATAATAATTAAAATATATATATATAATAATATAATATAATAGTAATTAATGTTATTATTATTATATTATAAAACTCACACTTTTGCTTTGAATAATGTTGTACACTCGTAAGTACATAAAAATTAAGCTTTTTTCTCATCGACAATTTTTTCACGTTTAAAATATACAAATAAAAAAAAGCTAAATCCCTTCTGCTTTCTACGAACTTTATTAGTTTTTCATTGCAAGTTAGAATAGAAACAATAATTCGAATCCTATCTGAGATTCTACCGGAGATGCTAAAAAAAATGTTCACTACGTTTCTTTAATTAAAAAGAAAATCAAACAATATCTCTGTTATTTTTAATTGTTAACAGTTAAAAACTTCTTTAATTCATTTTCCACATAACCATTTGTGACGCTAAAAGCAACGAAAATTATTTAACAATGCAACAACATAATTGAATACAAGGAAGTAAATATTTGGCCTTGACAATAAATTCTTTAAAAAAGTTTGCGATTATAATTGCACAGTAAAATGTAGAATTTATAAAACAAATTCGACAACAGTTTACCCAACAAAGGTTTTAACATAAATGTAAAGTTCTCTAATGGAACAACAAATACTTTCTTTTTATCGTCACAAAGTCTCGTATGGAAATTGAAATTGAAATGTTTGGTGCCGAAATTTATGATTATAGAATCCAAAATGTTAATATTTTAAAATAAAGTGAAAAAAATAGATAAATAAAACTATTTGTATTGAAAAAGGTCGTATTATAACTAAAAAAAAGTTTAAGCTGTTATAAAATAAAACTGCAAGAAAAACTAAATAATTAAACGAAAAACAGAAATGTAAAAATTCTGTTTTCAATTTAAGACTCGTGCTAATATCTTTAGTCAATTTGTTTAATAAATATTTGCGTTCAGTTAGCAATTAGTCGAAATACCAGCCTTTTTGTTATCGTTTCTACTAAATATAAACTAAAATGATATTTTCCCTAGAAACTAATAAAAAGTAAGCAAATGAAATAGGGAGCTACACTGGCCGAAAAGTGGGTGCTCACTACACACTGATGTGGTTTAGTAAAATAGTTATCCCTCTCAGAGCAGTGACGACATATACAATAATATATACGGCGACAGTTATATCCGTTGACTAAGTGCTTTCCTAAAGTTTGTTTACAAAGCCATTCGGCAGAAGTAACGCCAGACAGATTTTAAAGTTCGAATAGCTTGCACTGTATTTAATGTAGTATTTTTGAAGGAAATATAAAATAACTTTTGCTAAATTTTGATTTTCTTTCTACCTTTACATTTTTGTTTAAAATGACGACTTTTATAGTTTTCGTGTATGCTGAAAACGATTATCACATGTAAATTTTCTGCAAGGAAATAGTGTTCTGAATATTAAGCAATATTCCCTTATGTTAAACGTGATAGCCATTATTGTACGCGCAAGCGCGCATATCTTTACCATAATTAGCATATTAGCTATTCAATAACCAGCCAAACATATACTGACCCAACAGGTCAAGGGTAGACTACTTCTTTATAAATCTCTAAATATTGAGTATATTTTTTTAATTATTTTCCTGATAGTGTAAAAAAAAGACATGGTAAATATGTATATCTTTTCTACGACGTAAAAACACAATTGTGAGAACAATCTGTAGATTCCAGTTGCATTGATTGTTTAATATCAATAAATATTCATTATTTTAATCTCACTACCAAAAATTGGATTTTTTTAAATCCAAGTCAAGTAAACAAATAATGTAAGACTCATTTTTGTTATGGGAAAATATAATTATTTCGATTGCGATACCTATAACACTAAAAAGATCCGATTTTTTTCTCATTTCCAATTCCGGTCAATCATCCCAATATATACATATATACACATACATACATACATATATATATATATATATATATATATATATATATATATACGTATGTATATACACACGTAAATACATATATATACACATATATATATACACACGTATATATATATATACACACGTATACACACATGTATATATATATATATATACATATATATTTGGTGGATTCTCTCATCGAAGACGATGAATGAGGGTTCAGTATGCAATCTTCAACAGCTCCTAACTCTGTGACACCACATGCCTAATTGCCATCCTGTAGACATCTGCCACACTCCTCCGTAGATGGTGAGCTTGCATATGTTCGCGGATCAAAGATGGCTCATATATATATATATATATATATATATATATATATATATATATATATATATATATATATATATATAAAGTACATAGTATGTTCGAAAAGCAGAATATCCGCACTTACGATTTTCCTTAAAGTACACTATATATTGAATTTATGGAATCATAAAACACAGCAATCTTCGTTCATAAAAATGAAAAGGGAAAATAACCATTATATCAAAAAGAGAAACACACTCAGCAAACTTGGATTAATAAACTTCTATAAAATAAAATATGAATCAAGTGCGCTTGAATCCAAATCACATCGTAATATTAGGAAAACAAACTAATAGTGTGCTTGTTTGAAATCCATCACAAATATATTTCAGAGGTAGACTCCATCTTCAGTGTGTTGTTTTGTTTCTTTTTTTTTCATTTTCCTCTTCCTTGCCATGTTGTAAAGTTTGAGAAAGAAGTTTGTATAGAGCCGCGCGCCGTATCTGACGGTTGTATTTTGAAATGTTTGAACTGTGCGTAGGTAACGCAAGAATACTGTCAAGAATGAAATTTCAATAGTAACGGTGTTGTAATTTGAATAAAAGAAAATAAACATCCAATGCGCTTGACACCAAATCACAGCGTACTATCACGAAAAAAAAACCAAATATCTTACTTGTTGTAGATTTATCACAAATATTTTATAACATAAGGCGAAATTGGAATACCTCTAAAATTCAACTTTTCGAAGGAAAATTTTTAATTATTTCGCTGAAGTACGTTTATTTAGTACTGATAAATTTGTTTCATTAAAAAGTTGTTAAACATGTTTTATAAATATTACATACATATAAATAAAAATACGTATGAACCCTGCTTAAAAGATAAAGCTAATCCAATATACGTAAACCATAAGTCGATTCATCCCCTATTAATTATGAAACAGATTTCTAACTCGATCGTATGTAGACTCAGTAATAACTCTAGTGATGAAAATGTATTTAACAAGTCAATGAACATCTACGGCACAGCTTTAACAAATACTGGGTACAAAAATATTGATATTAAATATAAGCAACAAAAACGGCGATGACTATAATAAAATTGAAAATAGAAGAAAACGAAATATAATGTGGTATACGCCGCCATTGAATCAAGTGTAAAAACCAATATTGGAAAGAAATATCTATACCTCACCGAAAAGCCCTTTCGCCGTAACCAATTTCGTACACAAAATATTCAATAAAAATGACCTAAAGTTATCATACAGCTACTGCGAAAGTTTTGAGATGACAATTAAAGCACATATATGTAAGTATATTTAATGAGACAATGAAAAGCTTAATAGCACAATAAAAAGCAAACACGTGAACAACATGGCAAAAAGAAAGTTAAGACAAAGGACAAACACGTAATTGGTAGTAGTAGTAGTAATAATAATAATAATAATAATAATAATAATAATAATAATAATAATACACCAAACCTATACAGCAACAACCCCAATTAGAATTAAAATAAGAACATTTTAATGAACAAGATAAAGGCAACTGTAGATCCCGCACGCTCTGCCCACTGCAATGGTTTACTAGGCTACAATTCTTATCAATGAAAACCCGAATAACCAGAAATATTACGTAGTTATGACTGGGAACTGAAAGAAATGGACCTTAACCGATAGTCGAATAGAAAATAGTGAGACAAGCAAGTTCCTGTAGGACCTAGGCAATCCATGATGATTATGCTTGAATACACAATTCGCTGCCTATTCTTAAAAACACAAACACCTATTAAACTGTAAGAAAGAAATACCGAACAAATGTGTGCAGATGGTAAAATTAACTGTACGGTTGTGATATGAAATAATCTTTTAAATTGGCAATAACAATAGAAAATAAATGATTAGATGATAAAATAAATAAATGAATAAAAGAAAATAAACATATATATTCATAAACAATTATATTACGTATGTAATTATTTTACGTTATATATATATATATATATATATATATATATATATATATATATGATTAGATTTTTTGTAAAGTAAATCCAGTACAGTGATCCAATTAAAAGGAACATCCGAAAAATAAGAGCATATTTATATTTTGTATTTTATGTACAGAAAGTTGTTAGATGAGACAAGTCACTGGTACTGTCGGTTTCAAACCCGGTAATTAGGACCGTTTTAGATATCCATATCGAGCTCTCTTCAGTTAATACTATTCTATTTTATAACCGGAAGTGGTTAATATATATATACATCACGAGTTCACGTTTAACTCTCGTTTTGCTAAACATATAGGTACGACACAATGCCCATTTAAACAAAGATACTATAAGCATATGAGCTCCTTTAGAGCTAAAACAAAAATAAATACGGCATTAGTACCCGGGCCTGGGAGCTTACAGAAAAATATATATCTTTTTCATATAATGGAGAAATATCGAGCATAAACCAGCATGCTACCCGAAATTAAGTCAATGCTCGCTCTGTAATGCGGGAAAAACTACCACATCCTGCCGGCAATTCATGACCTAGAATAAGATGAGTAAATGTAAGGAAAGCACGCCTAATAGACTGGGCCAGTGAAAAAGACGAAACCTAGATTTAGATTATATATATATATATATAAATATATATATATATATATATATATATATATATATATATAAATTAGTAAACCTTTCAATGCTAAAATTGTTTTTAGTCAGTAAAATTGGATTTTAATCGTAATCGTATTATAGATTTAAAATTATTGTATTATATAATTTTTTTAGAAATCATATTTTATAATATAATTTACAATCTGTTTCAATTTTAAAACGATAGCAAAAATATAATAGTGTTAATATACAAGGAAAATCCCTTAGGCAATATAAATACTCACTTCCCCAAACCTTCAAAAAGTTGAATTTTTAAAGAAATGTTTAAACGTATTTCGAAATTTTTAAACGTATTTCGATATAATAAAATGACATTTGCCGATTTTAATCGATATTCATATAAATTTTCAGTTTTATTTTTTTTTCATATAAAAAATAGATTTTTAAATTAAATTGGTTTAAATTTAAGGCGTTGTATATATAAAAAATATGTATAAAAAATTTCAATCAAAATTAGATCTTAAAATTAAAATAATTCAAATTATAAAAGTTTATAACATCATCATCCGATAAATAAATGGGGGGATTTAGCATAACGAGAGTTAAACGTGAACTCGTGATGTACATATATTTTCCACTTCCGGTTATAAAATAGATGAATATTGGCTGAAGAGAGCTTGATATGAATATCTAAAACGGTCCTAATTATCGGGCTTGAAACCGACGGTACCAATGACTTATGTCATCTAACAACTTTCTGTACACAAAATACAAAATATGTACACACACACACACACCCACACACACACACACATATATATATATATATATATATATATATATATATATATATATATATATATATATATATATAGATGTATGAACTAGCAAGATATCAGAAATATAGATTAAAATACCAAAAACATATCTAGCTACGCCTAGGTTGAAAGTAAGTCAGTTAACTTCAACAAAGGATATGTACACTTCCAATAAAATACACAAAGGAGATGTGTGAACCTGAGGACAACTATTTCTTTGTCCTGTAAGTGACCGCTTATTGGCTGATTAGGATAGGCGCTGGGGCAACTATAAATCTGATTGGCTAACTAGAAAATTCAATCACATGTGTGTATATAAAAAAGCGGGCTAACCAGAACTTTTCGAATAAACCTGCCGAATTCTCACGAGATCGAAACACGGATTATTCTTTGTAGATTAATTTCGATATATATTTACATTACTATATATATATATTTAAATATGTATGAATATAAAATCAATACGAAAATATATGAATGTTTATATCTTTTCTGTATTTATTTCCTGTGTGTTGACGTGTAGGAATACAAAAAGTCATTTGTTAAAACAAGAATGTTTCCTTCAAAAGAACATATTTTCGACCGATCCTTCGATCTTCATCAGTGTGAATGATAGAAAACATGAGTGAGCTGCAGAGTTAGCAGCGGGGGGAGGGGCACGGGTATAGCGATTAAGGTAAAGATCTATCTGAGTATGACCCTTCCAGCATTTTCGATTTGGAATGGTCAGTAACTTGTGTGGCCTCTATTCAAACCCAAGTCCTTCCACCCCACCCCACGGACACACTCGTATACGTGAACATACACGTATATACACTCGCGCACTACCACAAATGCTTATTCACGTACATATACATACACAGGATACGCGCACTCACGTTTATGGACGTGTTCACATATACAGCTGGAGATTGATGAGTAGATGTAGATGATAAGTAAAGTGGGTGCGAATTAGAATGTCTTTCCCAAGAGCTTGGACTTATGTATTTATTTTGGGTCTAGGTTGTCTGGATTGACTTCACGTACGCAACCACCCACCCACCCACCCACACACACAAACACACACACACACACACACGTTTATTTATTTTTTTGAAACGCTACTGTAGATTTCGTTAATTAATATATACAAACATTTAATGTTGAAAAAATAAATATAATAAAGTAAAATAACTAAATAAACGGAGGATGTTCGTTTGATCATTTACTTAACTTATTCTATTCTTGTTCAAACATATTAAAATTTATTAAAGTATTCGGATTGTTCTTTTTCTTTCTTCTCTCACACCCATTCATACTCCTATATGCAAATATACATACATACATACATACATACATACATACATACATACATACATACAGTATGTGCTTGGTATAAAGTGAAAGCATTGTTTCCAAATTAGAAGCCATCAAACAATTGGAAGCTCGATATGCCGATTAGAGAAATCAGAGGTCAATAACGTTTAATGTTGGAAATGAAACTGAAAGATGTATCGCAATGCTTAAAGGAGGAGTTGAATAATAGTAAAAATGACAACAATAACAGAAATAGTGATAATAATAATAATAATAATAATAATAATAATAATAATATATGTATATATACACATGTATATATACATATACATATATATACACACATATATATATCCACACATATATACACACACACGTGCACACATGTATACATATATTAGTGACAATAGTAATAGTGATAATAATAGTCATAAACACGATAATAATAATAATAACAACAATAATAATAAAAATAATAATAATAACAATAATAATAATAACAACAATATTAAAAATAATAGTAATAATAGTAACAATAATAATAATAATAATAATAATAATAATAATAATAATAACAATAGCTATAATAGGAAGAAAGATAAGAATAATAATAGTGATAATACTAATGATAGAATCATAATAATGACAATGGTAATGATAATAACAACAGTACTAATAATAATAATAATAATAATAATAATAATAATAATAATAATGATAGTAATAACTATTATGGTAATAGTAATAATAATAATAGTAATAATAATAATAATAATAATAATAGTAAACCTAATCCTGTATATCTTGATAGAGGGATACTATAGTATATAGGGTTTGTAAGGGGGAATAGAGGGCGCACCCGTGTCTACACCTGTGCATTTGTGTACACAATTGTGCGTGCTTAGAAAATTTACTTAAATATATGGCGGAAGTTTAAGTGTGTGGCGTCTGAAAAAATAAAATAAAATGAAGTAGAAGACCTTACGTAAACAAAAACTAACTTCTAGTGGGGGATGCTAAGCCGTTCTTCCACCGTGCATACTCACTCTGCCCCGTGCCCTGTGGGGAAATGTCTTTGGTAGGTTTCTATTTTATATGAAAAGAGGACTCATTTAGCGGTCCCAAATCTTTATTGAGACCGAAGATGTGGGTGTTAAGTTTCAGAATGTTTTTTTTTTCATGCGGCCTTCTTTTTCTCTGTGTCTGAAAGTTGGAGGCTGTAAGTACGCACTGCATATTGTCTATGCTGTGGTCTTGGAGGGTGTAGTGTATTGCTATTGGGTGCTGTGTGGATTTGTCCCTAATTGTTTGTTTGTGGTTGTTGAAACGTAAACGGAACTCCTGGCCTGTTTCCCCCACGTAATTACCCTTTGTGCATCTAGTGCAATATATTATGTAAACTACATTGGAACTATCGTAAGTGAGCGGGGGGAGTATAAAATTGAGTGTTTGTGCCTGGGAGTGTAAATGTGTCGCTAGTATTAATGTGTTTGCACACTTTGAACCTGGGGTTGTTGCATAATTGGTTTCCTAGTGGTGCAGAAATGTTGTGTATTTTTGTCGATGTTAGAAGTGACCTTAGATTTGGGGGCTGTCTTCTTGCACTGAGTGGAAGCGTGTTATATATTGTATTGAGAGTTGCATCATGCTGCAGTTGTCTGAATATTTGTATAAGTGGTTTGTGGAGTTTGTCTGTGTTATTGTTGTAATCAAATACCATTGGTATTTTTGGGGATGATGTGTTACGTTTATATGTGAGTAAATTCATCCTGTTTCTATGTTTTGCTTTCCTAATTGATTCTTTAATTATTCTAAGGGGGTAATCTATTTGAAGGAAGTAGTTGACCAGAATTCCTACTTGTTTTTTGTACTCAATCGGGTCTGAGCACTGGCTGTATATGATATATTTTTTAATGTTGATAGGGTGACAACTATCAAAATTAAGGTAACCGTGGGAATCGGTGGGTTTGGTGTAGAGTGATGTGGTGATGTGATTGTTTGTGATGTTTACTAAAATGTATAAAAATGGGATGTGTGTGGTGGAGTGTTCTGTCGTGAATTTTATGCTGTTATGACAGCTGTTTATATGTTGATAGAAGTCTATCAATGCCTCTTCGCCATGCGGCCAAATGAGAAAGATGTCATCTATGTACCTATAGTAGTGTAGTGGTTTTAAGTGGTAAGTGTGAATGTGTTTCTGTTCAAATATGTGTGTGTATATGTTGGCATAACTGGGAGCCATTTTGGTTCCCATGGCTGTGCCTTTAATTTACAGATAGTGTTGGTTGTTGAATGTGAAGTTGTTGTGTGTTAAGAAAAATTGTATAATGTTGCATATGTCGTTGATGTTCGTGTTTTGAGTGTGTAAGAAATTCTTGCACGCAGATATTCCCTCCTCATGTGGGATGTTGGAATAGAGTGAAGACACATCCATAGCCACAAGAATTGCATTGTTTGGTATGGTCCCTATCCTATTTAAAATTTGTAGATAGTGTGTGGTGTCCTTAAGGTAACTGGGGATGGTTGACAACAGTGGGTTGAGAATGTTCTCTATATACCCCGAGATGTATTCTGTGAGGGTTCCAATTCCCGAAATGATGGGTCGCCCGGGTGGTACTATTCTGAGGGGCTTAGCTATGCGGTATGTTTCTGAGGTTTCGTTAATCGGTACCTCAGTGTTTACTGTGTTACCAAGTGAGAGGTGTGTGAGTGTGTCGCTAACTATTTTGGGGAGTTTATGGAGGTTGGGGATAGTGTAGAAGACAGCTGGGTTTGGATGGTCTGCCACTAATTTCTCGATCGTGTTTCTAGTGCTATGGTTTAGATTGCTAATTAGGTTGCTAATTTCAGATTTGAATGCGAGAGTGGGGTCAGTGGGGAGTAATTTGTAGAATTCCTTGTTTGCTAGTTGCGTGTGTATTTCTGTTATGTAATCGTTAGTGTTCATGATGGTTATTGCTCTACCCTTGTCTGCTGGTTTTATGCTTATGAGGTAATTGTTTCGTAATGATTGTATTGCTCGGTGTTCATCCTTTGTTACATTATAATTGGTGTTTTTGTGAAGGTTTCCTATGATGAACTTTACTAGAACTTTTCTGACTGCGATGTTGTGTCCGTCTATGTTTAGATTATACCCACTGGGGGTGTTCAATGTGTGTTTTTAAAGTCCTTTCCTGTTTGAATGAGACGGAGTTGGTGGTTGCCAGATGGGTGTTATTATGGAAGTATTCCTTCAGCCTTATTCTTCTGCTATAGTCTTCCATGTCGTAGCATAGATCAACTGGATTAAGGCTTTGTGATGGGCAGAATGAAAGTCCTTTGCTTAATAGTGACGTTTCAGTTTCCGAGAGTCAGTGGTCTGAGAGGTTGTCAAGGTGGATGTGGTGTGTTCTTTGAGTGACTAGATGTGTGTTGTTACGTTCAAGTATTCTACTAAGGGTGTATGGATTTTGTTGATTGTAGATGTTTTTCAAAATTTGGTCTTAGCTGATTAATGTGTTTAGTTTTTGTTGTTTACGTCGAAGGCATTGATAAACGTGTGTGGAGTATATTGTGCCCAAAGCCCAAGAGGTTTCCATAAATGCTGCGTTAGTGAGTAAACCACGGAGTTGAGATCTGTTTTTGTCACATCGTTTTAAGAGCGTTCTTTATTTTTGTTTGTTACATCGTTTTAAGAGCGTTTTTTTTATTTTTTTTTATTTATAAATGATATCTGACCGAGTGTGCGACATTTTCCTCAAGTCACCCTCAAGTTTCCTTCTGGCGTTGAGTTCTTCGCCGTCAAGGTATGGTCCGAATTGCATGTTGTATCCACGTGTATCCCTTTTAGTATATTTAAATATGTATGAATAAAAAATCATTACGAAAAATATATGAATGTTTATATCTTTTCTGTGTTTATTTCCTGTGTGTTGACCTGTAGGAATACAAAAAGTCTTTTTTAGAAAACAAGAATGTTTCCTTTAAAAGCATATAATTTTCGATCAATCCTTCGGTCTTCCTCAGTGTGAATGATAGAAAACATGAGTGAGCGGGCAGAGTTAGCAGCGGGGT
>NC_136492.1:52674490-52864490 GCF_053919585.1 Euprymna scolopes | reverse complement strand
GATTTCGCGGGTTCGAGGAACGAATGAGGAATCAATCAAACCGTGAATTCAGGATCCAGGATAGAATATGTATAATTAAACATGGATTTGAGGTTTTAAAAAAATGGGGGATTCTGTGAAAGTTAGTAAAACAATAAAAACTTCGTTATTTACGTCTACTTAAAACGTGATAATATTTACATGTAAGAAATAAAATGTGATAAATGAGTAATTTGGAGAAGTATGAAGTTAACGCTTATAATAATAAGTTAAGGAACTGATACAAACAACATGGATTTGCGGTTTAAAAAAAACGGCAGATTATATTAAACTTAGTAAAACAATAAAAAATGTATTTTTTTTACGTCTAAAAGAAACCTTTAGATCTAAATCACTTCTAAAAACAATGTGACGAAAGAAGGATTTAAAAATTATATAAACTCTAGGTTCACTAGGAATTTTAAATGCTACATTAAACCAAGTTAGGTGTTTCTGTAATTCTATCTTGTATCATAATTATTCATTTATTGTGGCTATTCCTCTTTATTATAATTATAATTTAATTTTACAGTATTTCTGGTCTTAGTTTTTTTTTTTTTTACTTATAGAATAATTTGCATCAAGCCTATTTTTATTTAGTCTGGATTAAGTTTAGATAACAGGAATTTATTTTTATGCAAACCTCTTGAATGATTTCTTTACGTGAGTTCAGTAATTTGTCGTTTGTCATTAAAATATGATAAAATTCTAGTGTGCATAAGCCGCACCTACCTGATTTTGATGGATAATATTTTCTTGCTTTCCTTATAATGGACCATTTTAGTCCATACTTTATGTTTTTACTTATGAGATCTCTGACCCTTTCCCCAAGGGTAGTATCGTTTTTAATTTTCATATTTTTATTCAGGTTGTTCTTTATTTGGTTATTAGTTTGGTTGGTTCTACCAATATTATTCCCATTATTTCTAATTATTTTAAATGATGCAACATGGTTACTATAACGCTGCTTAAACTTGCAACCAGTTGATACGATATATGTTTCAGTACCAGCGTTCATTGAGCTGAGATTATATAAGAGTTGGTATTATGGACAATGATATTCTAAACTTGCAACAGAAAGGAATTGTCGATAAAATAAAATAATATATATATATATATATATATATATATATATATATATATATATATATATATACATACATACTGATTTTGTGTATCAAAAGAAGTTCTGTAAGGATATCTAATGTAGTATATTGCGTTGTTTTGTTGATTGTAATGGTTTGGATTTGTACCTAATTGTGTTTGTGGTTTCTTAGCCATAAGCGCGACTCAAAACCTGTTTCCTTCACGTAATTGCCCATTGTGTATTCGGTGCAGTATAATAAATATACTACATTTGGACTATTGCAGTTGAGAAGGGGAACTTGAAGTTAGATCCAGGTGTTTGGAGGATTGATTGTTCCGTTAATGTAAACATTTTGACATATTTGGCACCTAGGTTTGTAGCATGTTTAGCTTACTTTAAATGCGGAATTGCGCTTTATTTGACTAGATATTGGCAAAATATGTAAGTTATCGATTAACTGTTTTGTTAAAACTACGGGTTCTTTCTATGGTATTCAGTGTTGGGTCCTATTGCAGCTACTTGAAGATCTTCGTTTGAGGGCTGTGATGATATTTAGTGTTACTATTGAAGTACACTATCATAAGTATCGTTATAGATGATTAATTTTTGTACGTTAATATATTATGTCTCCCAATATGCATCCCTCTGTTGGTAGCTTGTTTTTTTATTTGTAGCAGACAGTTGCTCTGCAGAGAATCATTAGTTAGAATCCTATTTGTGCGTCATAGTAGGATTGGTCTCTACGGATCCTTTTAATGCGCAAACATTGACTGTATATGATGAGTTTTAGGTAATATATTTAGGTCGCCGATTGGAATGTTATTTGGTGATACTTGCCTCTCAAATGTTTGCTATTTGTAAACATTTAAGTAGACGCATAGGATTAAAATCGGCGATAAAAAACGTAGTTAGTCAATGACTTGTGTATAACTCATGAAGCTAAAATGTAAATATCCATCATACGATAATGAGTAGATATTCTTAATCATGAAAGAAATATAAGAATGTAAGTGAAAAATGCAAGTATTAAATACGTAATTTGAAAACCCAGGTATGTTTGAAAGTAAGACTTCTGCGATATAAACGGATAAACAGGAAGAAACAATTAAACATAAAATACGTGTTTTCCAAAAAGCTATATTCATCAATCAATGCGAATGGAAATGTAATAAAACAAACTGAATCACTATTAGTATACATCAATAGCAAGACACCTGCCCTTGCTTAGGGAGGGTATACAAAACGAGTGTTTAAAATATGAAAAAGGAAATAATAGACTATAACATGCTAGCAAAATTACCATCGCGTTATTGTATGCTTAGGTACGTGCTTCGTGGGCACCCTTGCAGTAAGTATATGTTGTAATAGTCGCACCAAATATGACCCTAACCTTTTACCTTGGGTTTGATAAATGATGTTAAACGTCCCTTTGTCGGAGACAATTACCCTGTTAGTTTTGGTAATGATCAGTTTAGATGCGTGGGCTGTAGGAGAGTTGTACTTACATATACACACACCAGGAAGCTACTAGTTTATATATATATATATATATATATATATATATATATATATATATATATGTATATATATATGTATACATATATGTATATATGTATATGTATATATATATATGTATATATATGTATATATATATATGTATATATATGTATATATATGTATATATATGTATATATGTATGTATATATGTATATATGTATATATATATGTATATATGTATATATATGTATATATATGTATATATATATGTATATATGTATATGTATATATATAAGTATATATATATGTATATATATATGTATATATATGTATATATATATGTATATATATGTATATATATATGTATATATATATGTATATATATGTATATATATATATATATATATATATGTATATATATGTATATATATATGTATATATATATGTATATATATATGTATATATATATATGTATATATATGTATATATATATATATATATATATATATATATATATATATATATATATATATATATATATATAAATGTAAATGTTGGTTCGTTTGGAATTAATTGTCTAAAAAACACCTGGACGGATGGCTTCCACGTTTTGGTATAATATGTTTACTATATCCATGTGTGTTTTTATATATTTCTTTTTTATTATAACATTATACTTAATTTTTCTATAATAAATAGGTAGATTTCTTTGTATCGAGAGGCCATTTTTTTTATTTAGGGACAATTAATTATTACCGCTTCCTGTCACGTGACCAGTGTTACGATTTAGCGGTTTTTCTGCTATATCTGGAGATTTCGGTTACAAACTAACGGGAAATTCTAGAAAATCTGGAGAGTATTTGGCACCCACACCACACACCCGCATTAGAAAAGCGCTTGAAAATATTCAATGTAAGTAAAAATAAAAAGTAGCATTTATTGCCTTTGGTAACAATTATTTATTGATTATTTGTTTTTTTTCACCTTTTTTTCGACTAACCATTCTTAAATCTCACTATAAAATCGATTTTTCCAAGTACATTTTAGGTGTGGGGGGGCATTCCAACCTCCGAAGTTTGGGTTTGTATTACTGTACACATAGATTCGAAAAAGTTGTCAAAAAACAAATACATAACAAATAAATGATATCAAAGGCAAGATAAGTTACTTTTCTGCCAAACTGGATATTTAAATTAACCACACGTGGTCTCAAAATGAATGACGACGCTTAAAGTGTATACACATTTTGACTCCTCCCTTTACTTAAAAATTCACCAAAAATCAGGAAATTAACGAATTTTAATGAAAATTGTAGTATTTTTCAAATAATGATCGCAGAATATAATGAACTAATTATTTTTACTTAACTCTTAGTTAAAATGTTTTATTTTGTTTAAACAAAAAATATCTTTACTAAAGTTATGGTTTTCAGTAGTAAGTAAAAAACGCAAGAATTTATTTTTGCTTTTTTTAAAGCATCGTAATTTGTAACAATAAAAAATAATTTTTACAGTAACATTACGAAAAAAGTCCCTAAAATCCGTATTAATGTATTCGATATAACTCGAAGAAAAATGAATTATCGGATACTATTCAGGAAATTAAAGATTCAATTAGATTCCTATTTCAGTCACCTAAATTATTTAAGGTGAAATGAGTTTAGGAATTTATAGCCAAAGCTAAATATATTTTTTTTTTTTGGTAAATATCCAGATACGCTACTACAGAACACCGACCATTCTAATTTGTTGGGGGGGGGCAAATAAATGTTATCAAAGGCAAGATAAGTTACTTTTCTGCCAAACTGGATATATTTTTCGTGTTTTTATTCAATGTAACATATTTATTCAGCTCGAAAAACATACAGTGTTTACCGATGTATTCGAAAATTCAAGATGGCGTCTCACACCCTGTTTAACACCGTAAGTTTGGAAAAAGGTGTTATAAATA
This sequence comes from Euprymna scolopes, assembly GCF_053919585.1. NCBI lineage: Eukaryota > Metazoa > Mollusca > Cephalopoda > Sepiida > Sepiolidae > Euprymna > Euprymna scolopes. Next base: position 52,859,938 of record NC_136492.1, on the reverse strand, counting down.
AAAAACTATACAAAATACTATTAAAAACCCGCCGAATATATGTCAACCTATGTCACAGTAACATGTATTGAGCGAGTTTTTAACAGTATTTTATCCGGTTTTTTATTTATAACATCTTTTCCTAAACTTACCGTGTTAAAGAGAGAATCAGCCTCCATCTTGAATGTTCCAATACATCGGTAAACACTGTATGGTTTTCGAGCTGAATAAACATGTTACATTCAATAAAAACACGGAAAATATATCCAGTTAGGTAGAAAATAACTTATCTTGCCTTTGATAACATTTATTTGTTATATATTTGTTTTTTGACAACTTCTTCGAATCTATGTGTACAGTAATACAAACCAAACATTCAGCTCGAAAAATATACAGTGTTTACCGATGACTTGGAAAATTCAAGATGGCGTCTGATTCTCTCTTTAACACGGTAAGTTTGGGAAAAGGTGTTATAAATAAAAAACTATATAAAATACTATTAAAAACCCGCAGAATATATGTCAACCTATGTCACTGTAACATATATTGAGCGAGATTTTAACAGTATTTTATCTGGGTTTTTATTTATAACACTTTTTCCCAAACTTGCCGTGTTAAAGAGAGAATCAGACACCATCTTGAATTTTCCAATACATCGGTAAACACTGTATGTTTTTCGAGCTGAATAAACATGTTACATTGGATAAAACCACGAAAAATATATCCAGTTTGGTAGAAAAGTAACTTATCTTGCTTTTGATAACATTTATTTGTTATACATTTGTATTTTAGCAACGTTTTCGAATCTATGTGTACAATAATACAAACCCAATATGTTACATTGAATAAAAACACGAAAAATATATCCAGTTTGGTAGGAAAGTAACTTATCTTTCCTTTGATAACATTTATTTGTTATATATTTGTTTTTTGACAACTTTTTCGAATCTATGTGTACAGTAATACAAACCCCACCGACCACTCTAAGTTGTTCTTTTTTTTGGGGGGGGAATCTGATATTGGGGCGCGCGCGCGCCCCAACATCCCATCCGCCCCCCCCCCCCCAATGTACAAAGTAAAATCTTCGGAAAATGTAAACTAGTGTTCTAATTGGTAAATGTCGGTGCGTTACTTACGGAAAATTTGAAAATTCGATGTTCCAGGTAAAAAATAAAAACAGATAAATAAACCCCCCTACTCCAACTTCGTGTGCTTTCCTTTTCTTATTTTATTTCTTTTTCAGCTAATTTTAAATTTTCCACCCAAAAAGCGCTGTAATGTATTTTTGAAAATCATAAAATTCTATGTTCTGGAAAAAAAAACCCTCCCCCCAACGTTGGTGAAGCCGTCGTTTATGTTACAGCGTGCATGCGCGTAGCATAAACGGATGCTGCAAAATGGTGGAAAGAAGTTCGTGGGTTCAGGGGTAAATACCATGCAAACGGTAAATTTGCCCCAAGTTTGACTATCAGATTCGTTGTCAGCGACCTCAATTACCTATACAAAAAAAAATAGAGGGGTCGGTGTTCTGTAGTAGCGTATCTGGATATTTACCTTTTTTTTTCTTGCTTAAAAAATAGCATTAATACAGTAAGTTAGGTAAACTGACTTTTTCGTTTAAAAAATGGAATTATTTCCCTTTCGTTATTAACTTTTTATTTATTTTTTTTTTTATAAATATTTTGTGTTTTATATACATAAAATACAATTGTTGAATGTTACTGTTTTGATTATATTCGTTTGGGGGGCACAATTAAAAAATTAAGAAATATAAAAATGAAGCGAAATTTAAGTTTCCATTCCATTTTTACAACAACCGTAAAACAGTGCATACTCAGCAGGTTTTATCGTAATTTATAAGCATATTGAAACACTAAATCAACATTTTATTTATTTTTTTGCATAATTAATGATGGAAGTATTTTTCTGTTTATTTTCTTAACATCTGTTAAAAAAATAATTTGTACATTCTCTTGAAAAAAAGAATCAAACTTTCGCATGTGTTCCATTTTAACAAACTGAGCCACAGTAACACGTGGCCGGGTACAACTAGTATATATATATATATATATATATATATATATATATATATATATATATATATATATTTCTCGAGGAAAGTAATTCCAAGAAAATAAAAAGGCAGTGAAACATGGATTTTCCAACACTCTAACTGATTTAGTCAGTCAAGTTATATTAAAGGACTGCAACTTAATTTTAGACACAGGCTTACTCACTGTGTGTGTGGGTGTGTGTGTTTAACACACACACAGACACACAGGAAGATATATATATATATATATATATATATATATATATACATATACTCAAGAAATAATAATGACTAATAAAATAACCATGCATTTAATTCCAATTACACATACAACATTTAACTAGGTTCATTCATTAAAAAATCGTAACCTGCATATACTTTTTCAAATATCTTACAGTTTCATGATGTCAAACACTCATTCAATTTCACAACGCTGTATGCCCTCTGAATGATAGAAAACGTTATCTTAACAGTCTCAGCTTTATTTAACTTGAAAGTTTATATTGTAAAAGATATTATATTTGCTATTTTAATGTTAATTATCTACACTGGCAAGCCGCCCGTCATTGCCTGGTCGTAAAATACGCTGAAATATGATATTTTGATTTATTATTATATTATATTGGGGCCTATATAGTGTAATGGGCTTAAAAATTAAAAAAAAAAGTAAATGTGTGCGCCACCTACCGAGAATCGAACCCAAAATGTTTAGCTTACGATTTACCTTTTCCTAAGATGCCTTTGCCTTCTCTATGAAAATATGTTTGCTGCAAAGCTATAAATTAAACCATGAACCAATAGCATTTACGTTACGAATGCATAATGTTGTCATTCGACATTCACATAGCCAACACCATTTCTTTAATTTTCAAATTTTGCACCTGTTTTCTCTGACTCTGTATAGGTTCGAATGCCCTACATATTAAGTTTCATGTTTGTACACTCAAAAGGAGTTAGGTAGTTAAAATATTTAAAAGAAATATATATATATATATATATATATATATATATATATATATATATATATATATATATATATATATATATATATATGAGCAGGCAGTTAATAAAATATGTTAAAAACACTTTGACATGAGTTAAAAACATATTTAATCTGAAGAGGAAACACTAGATAAATTGATAGTCCTTAATCCACGGAGTTTCGAAGAAATACTTTCCTTCTAATCAGAAGGTAGAAATTAGCAAAATGCGGGATCGGATTTTGCATGAATAAGTATTTGATGAAACAACAAGTAAGTCAAAGATCTTACTTGAAAACAGAAAAAGTGAAGCAGATGGAATATGATGAAGCAAAAGGTGATTACACATGAATGGATAGTCTGGTGGAAGATAAAAAATCCAGTGACGGTAATATCCAAATGTAAAACTTCAAAAAAGTTAAAAGAATTTCCATTTGTACAAGTAAAATCCAGGGAAATCCCGTAATTAGAAGAATATGGTCCATAATAATCTAAAGGCAAAAATCCATGGAATAATTCACAAAAATGTGTACACGGAAAAAATAAAAGATTCCAATAATATTAATAAAAGAAAAAGAAAATATGCTTTTCACTCTACTTCCGAGACATAAAAATAAATAAGAAAGATCATGGAAGAGAAAAAGGAAAAGAAAATGATAAAGTTAAATATAAAATAAAGTAAAGGAAAACAAAAGTCAAAATGACCCAAACAGGAAATGTTAAAGGCGCGAAAAAATATAGGGCAAAATAATATAGGTCAACTGAACTGTAAAGGTCATCACTTAAAAAAATGTCAGCAAAAGTTGTTAGACGACACTAAAAGGAAAATAAATAAATAAAAATAAATAAAAATTAATTGATTAATTAATTAATAAATAAATAGAAAATAAATTATAAATAAAGAATAAATAAATAAATAAAAAAATAAAAAATAATAAATAAAATAAAATATAAAATAAAAAAAATAAAATAAAAGTTATTTAAGGGGAGAGAATGGCCGGTATCTGCAAATTCAGGGAAAAAATGCATATAGTAAAATATAAGGAAATATACATAAAAGATATGAAAATGTGGGTTGAGTAATATATTAGCTAGATAGGGAAGTTTAAAGAATAAAGCAGAAAATGCAGATAAATAACCGGCCATGCAAAGCAGAGATAAAGAATTAAAATAAAAGATTATTAAATTATAAAGTATTAAGAAGTGTGTAGAAAAACGATAAAGTGAAAGAAAATATTTTTTTTATATCTATACAAAGGGTAAAAGTAATTACTATGTAATTTCAAAATTGCCATAAATAAATTTGGACTTATTTTTACAGAAAGAGATCAGTTCATTTTTAGAATTTATAATATTGTTACTTTCAGGGGAAGTAATTATAGTTATAGCTAGGTTTGTGTTTACTATGATTTTTACGAAACTATTACGCAAAGAACATCATATAGACTATCGTCATGAATATAATTGCACGTAATAGTGTACTAAATATGGCCATCGTGTGATAAAACCGAAAAAATCTAATAGATAATTGATAAAAATGAAGGTTTAAAGGAATATGCAAATTATCTTAATCTTTTGCAGAGTAATGCAATTCCACGATGCATATATAACATTTTTAAATAAATAGAAAAAAGAAGGGGTTAATATGAAATCAATACACAAAAAACTAAATTTATATATATATATATATATATATATATATATATATATATATATAACCACTTATTGTTTCATAATGAAAATGTTCTGTATCTGTCTCACTTTCTCTTTCTCTCTCTCTCTCTGTCTCTCTCTATATATATATATGTATATATATATTATACATGCACAGAGATACATTTATTAAATAAAAGAATGCTTATAATTTGAAGTAAATATAGATCGAATTGTTATATACTATGCATTTATACCGAGTATGTATGGATAAAATTAAATTGCTAATATATTCTTCATATAACTGAATCATATAATCATCGACATTATTTCAATAATACACTGCATATCAGGTTATTGGAGTTGGGTCTCTCAAGTAGAAAAAAAGACCCTAAGCTATTCTTATCCAAAGTTAATGCAAAATGGATCAGATAGGGAAGGCATGAACAATATGCAGCGCTATCGTCTTTTCGGGCCAGGCCGCTCAAACCACTTATGCATACGCGCAGTAAAACAAAAACGTTGAAAATATAAAAGCCTCTTAAATTGATCAACGTTTTCAGAAGCAGGCCGATACAGAGACAGCGCCAGTGAGAGAGGTGAACAAGGAAATAAAGACGACAGAGAAAAACTGACAGTAATGCAAGCGTGTGTGTTTTGGGAATTGATATAAGGAAAGACGGTGGATAGATACCAGAATCCAAAAACAACGTTGAAAACAAATCTTGCGACGGTTGTCCATCCGGCTGCTTCTCTCAATCGATTCTTCCACCGTATAAAGGTTGGAATTACGGATTGCCGGCTGTTGTAGAAGGTTGGGAGAGGAAGGATGCGATGTGAAGTAAATGATGAATGGTAAGAATTGGACAAAATGTTGACCAATAACTGACAAAGCCGATTGTTGTCCACATTGAAGCCAGTGGCGAAGGCCTAGCGATCGGCCTGCGGCTCTGGTGAAGCGGGCGATATGGAAATGAAATAGGCAAGCGTATAGATGGACGAAAAGACCTGAGGTTGGTGAGTTGGTTTTACTGCAATTGTTTAGGAAAAGACAGCTGACTGGTGGTGATTAAATTGAAAGTTGGATTTAACGCGTTTTGCAACGCTATATAATGTAATTTAGTAAAGACATTTTCTGCGAAAACGTATGATTGGATTGCTAAATCTGCTTATGTATTCTGGCATTATTTCCGCATTTACTATAATATAATAGAGCATGTGCGTAAGCCTGACAACCGAGTGCTTCCGATTAATACACGGTATATAGGAGTGTGCACCAACTTCCGGTCATCTCAGGAAAATTTGTGAAATCATCGCATCGCATGCCATTCGTATACACTGATTATGATTAATATTAGGGGAGAAAAATTATTCTCGGAATTTGTGACTTATTTAGCTTCTCATACTATGGAAGTATGATTCATAGCATGAACAGATACTACATCTGCATATTCAAATACACGAATAGATATTAAAAATATCCATACATCTATTAATATAAACTAGGGTTTAATATCGTTAAGACAACTTGCGAAAGAAATATCCTTTTTTCCTAACACACAGGGGAACACCCCTCCCCCCAAAAAAGCTAAATGGGGGCCATCTAGAACATATGCTGTAGAACGAAGAAAAAAAGATCAGGGACCCTAGTGTTTTGATATGATGTTTTGAATCTAATTAACTGGTTATGACGAAAGTTTCATTTCATTCGGTCAAAACACTAAGAAACAGGGCCTAATTAGATTCGGTGTCCGTTTTTTTGGTCACCCTGTATATATAAAAATGTAATATATGTATGTGTTTATATACGCTAATTTACATGGATAATTTTTAAATAAATAAACCGATAATCAATAATTTGAAAAAACACGTTTCATGAAAAAGCGACTAAACAAATACACGCTCCCCCCCTGTAAAAGTTCCGATAATTATAGTTATGTGAAATATAACTATAGGTTTAATACATAAATTATTAAATAACTTCCGAATTTCTTTGGAATATTTATGTTATGTAATAGGTGTTCTGGAGTGTTCATATTGTGGTGTGCAGATATATGGCCTATATATAAATAGAGAGAGGATACATTTTAAAGGAAGACAGAGTGCATTGTTATACATAGTCGAAAGGGAAATGTAATACACTTTGAGTAGGGGATATTTTGATATATAGATAGATAGACAGATTGATAGAGATATTGACATTTATACGTTTGACAGTTCTGTGAATAGGAGTGGTTCTATAACATTTCCACATATATTTCTTTGCCTATTCATGAGATGATGATTTTCACAAAGTCTTTATAATATAAATTCACGATACCTTTCTCTTGAATAACATAACACGAAGACGCAGATACAAAATTATGAAGTTGCTCGTAAATTGCATCAGGAAATTCAAAGTCTCTACATGATTTCCTTCTTCTCACTTTCGCTTCCCAAGGCGTATGTCAGCTGTTTATCCGACTCTGTCCGACCTCTGACTTCTCTCTTCCTCCCTTACTGACTGACTTACTGACCTAAAACTCTCTATATTGAGAACTCATGACATCATTGCGTGCATCTCGGATTCGTCGCTTGACATTCTTCCGTCTCTAAGCATGCATTATTCCTCACGTTTCTACAAAGCCGATTTCTCTGACCTACTTTTTGATTAACCCACTTTACAAATAAGTATAACATTTTCCATTGTTCGTTTTTAAATTCCTTATTTTAATTCATAAAATTGCATCATTACATTCCTTTTTCAATAAACCGATATCTAACTATTTTATGTGAACTAAACAATGACTAATTCTTCATTCCATTTTCAATATCATTCTATATTACTTATTTTAACTTATAATCGGAATTCTCAATTCCAATCCTACCTTCGCAGGTTCGAATCCTCGGCTATCCTATTTCATATTTACTCACTTACATGAAAAGGAGATTTTTTCTTGTAACATTCCTACCATCCTTATTTAAAAAAAAAATGTTCGCATTTTTAAATTCTAGTACAGATTTCTCTATATCTGCACAACCACACGGCTAAGAAAGATCAGGTTAAAAAATTCCTTTAACCATCCTTTCCAACTGACTTCACAATTATTATTTTTTTATTAGATCAGACCCTCTCTGATCTTCTTGGCATTTACTTTTTGGGTGTAGGGTATTCCTCCCCTGATCCACGTCAGCTTCTTTATCCAGCCACCCTTATGTCGTAAACTAGAGGTCTCACTTTACCTTATGTTGTAAACTAGAGGTCTCACTTTACCTCTTTCGAAATTGACGACTCCTTTTGTCCCAAAACTGCCTGATCGTATCCTTTGCCGGGTTGTTCTATAAAGTATGGCTTTGTTTTCATTTTGTAACTAACTTATCTTTTCCGGGACATCTCAAAGCTCATAAATATATTTCGTGGTTGGCTCCAAATTTTATGATATACCTTTTTTATCACACTAATTCACTTGGATTTCCTTGCTTGGACTCTTGGATTTTTTAGGAAGATCTAAAGAATTACCTTCCAACCTTGCGCCATGATTCCTATTGGCGCCTAATTTCTAGCTATTACCCGATTTTCGCGATTTTTCTTTTCCCAGATAAGAGCTTCCAAGATCCAGCATTCATGCATCTCTAATATATATATATATATATATATATATATATATATATATATATATATATATATATATATATATATGAGGTTATATCTTCTTACGTAACTACGGTATCTTTTACTTTTCTCTCACCTCATTAAGCAATATGTGATTTGCCTACGGTACCGCCTCTCATAGGTCCTAGTACCCCCAAGGATTTTCGTATCATCCTCACGCCTGTCTCTAATTAATTGAGCCAAGTCTTACCTACTGCTTGGAATCGTCACACGCGACAAGCACTCAATTCCACAGGGTCAATTTTATTCTCCGAACGGGCCATCTCTAATGCTTACCCGGCAAGAAGACTTCTTGCGAAAAATATTTTAAAAAATACAGAAAGCAAATTATTAAAAAAGAAAATCTCTCTTTTGTGTAAAAACTTCTCAAAAATACCCGCTTACGTAGTTGCTATTTTGGTCCCACTCTAAAATTCTAATTTATTCTAGGCCAGTAACATCTTAATTTTCCTAAATCATTTCAATTCTAATGTGTACACCTAATGATGACTTTGAATTCCTTTCGCAAAAATACAATAACATTTACATACATTCAAGATATTTCACAATATATAAAACATTTTCAAACAACTATGTTACATTATATATTTAAACTATGATTTTCACAAACATTTATAACTTCTCTCCAGAAAAGAAGAAAAATATTTTTTTCTGTAACACAGAGTCCGTTAACAACAAAAACAATTTGCCCCTCTTTTTTCAAAAACCAAACAATTAAAACACATTAACAGGAAAAGCTTTTTTGCATCTTTTTTGATGATATATCTTTTTTTGCTGTGTTCATCATTAAAGTACAGCAACCTTGAATCTTGAAAATATAAACAATGTGTACAGACACACATTTCGATCCGATTTTCAACAATACACTGACCTCTTTTTTGTGTGTTTGCATATCTGCATATTTTCAAAATATATTAAAACAATGAAAACTATTTATGGTTTGCCTTTGAAAAGATCATGTCAAGACAACTTTCTTTTGCTCAAGGTTTGTGTGTGTATATTTATCAAACAAATTTTAAACAATTCTTTTATGACTAAATTATGCATGGTGACATATTTTTTCCATTCATTACGAGTGTTTTCTTTTGCGGCATATCGGCCTTTTGTTCTTTTTCTCATATACGTTTACCCATTGTGTTTATGTGTGTGCGTTTACCTTTTTTTCTCTTTTTCTTTATTATTTTTTCATTTCCCCTAGTATTTATAATGTACCCTAAATCGTTGTGTTTATCCGTGGTAACCGAAGTACTTTTTTTTCTTTCCACACCCACCCTTGTATGAGTGGACTGGTTGTTTCCATCCCTGCACGGGTGGACTGGTCTACGAGCACCAAATATTTATATGCTATGTAATAGGTATTCTTGAGGGTTCATATTGTTGTGTGCAGATATATCGCGTATATATAAAGAGAGAGAGAGAGGATGTATTTTTAAGGAGCACAGAGTACATTTTAATACAGAGCTGACGGAAACATGTAATACAATTTGAGACGGGGGTATTTGATATATAGACAAACAGGCCGACTGGTATGAATACACAAATGTTATAATACTAACACTGCTTCTAATGCTACTACTATTTTTATGATAATAGCTGCTACTGCTGCTATTAATAATAATAATAATAATAATAATAATAATAATGAAAACAGCTGAAATACTAAGGAAAACCCATGAATGTAGATACTAACACACATGAACCAAAAGCGTAGACCAGACAAACTGCCACCAAGACAAACTATGAAGCGCTACATGTAACAAAGAACATTGAATCTGCATACCTATAAGTTCTCTAACCCCACCCCATCCACCCATTACCACATCACTCCCCCCAAAAAATGATTGAAATCAAATAACGAAGTAGTCAAGGAGGAAGGAAAACCCGAGAAGTGAGCACTGCCCAGACGTCCACTGTATAAGGGCGAAGAGAACTGGGACCTTGGGGAGGCTTCTTGCCACTAAAATTCCAGTAAAGACCGATGCCAACTGCTAACGAGAAATCAATGGCAATCAGCTTGGGCGATAATGCAAATGCATTTGCAAATGGTATCGAAAAAGGTGGAGAGTGCTGGAAAATCTGGAGAGATTTGTCACTCAGATTCCAGGGAACACCACAGGCTGTATTCAATGAGATCTCTCTGTGTGAAAGCTCCTTGAGAGGCCATAATAATAATAATGTGAATAATGGCACTTATAGGACAAAAGTAAATTAAATTACAAGCTAAGCGTATACAGCCGAAGTCAAGTTATCTTTCATTAAGTGAGTAAATGTCTGTTTCTTTTGCTTTATAATATTTTATTTGCTTTAAGTTTTGCAATGTTCAACCTTTCGCCTTTCTTCAAATTACAGGTGTTGAGCAGTTTTTAGCGCGTCTATATGGGTACATACTTCGTAATTATATGAAATCGTCTTTAAGTAAACATGTTCAATCGCATAGTTACATATTTGAGAACAAAAACAAATCGAGAAAATCCTCGCAATGAGAGTAAATAATAATCATAATATAACGCCAATTAAAAATTCCTTCCAACTATTGGAATCACATAAGGACTTGAGATATGGAGAGCCAGTGGGCCTAATAACACTATGCAAACAAATACTGAAAAATTACAAAAAGGACGGAGGTTAATCACCACCAGCGAGAGAGTAGGCAAGTGAACATGAAAGCATAACGTCACTTCATGATCAACTTGTAGATATAGAAAGCTTCCGGTATTCAACTACGTGGTCACGCCAACAGGTATAAACAATATGGCTGTGTTAGCAATTGTCCATGCATGTTCTAAAGAGAAATAACAATTCTTCATTTGGATAATAATGATTATAATGGCACATTGGGATAATATTAATCTAACCAAATACAGTAAATGAACTCGTGTTTGAACTTTAATTGCTATCGGAGAAAGTTGATTATATCATTTTATTTATGTTTTAATGCAAAACAAACAGTTTTTATATAATATTTTTCAGTCCGTTTTTATATTAATAAATACAACTTTTGACTGAATATTTCCAAATATTTTAAAGCTAGCATTTTTTACGGCAGTTTTTTTTACGATCGGTCAATTTTCAATATTTTAGCACCGGGCGTAATTTATTTCTTTGAAATATATTTTTAACTTGAAGTTTTTGTTTTTTATAACATTTTAATTGTAATTAATTTACATGACGGGGTTGTTTTACTTTTTTTACATGGAAGTTACCACTTATCAAAGCTCGGAAACTTCTTGGGGATAAGAGTTATTGCGTGTTCAGTAATCAATGGGATAATATCGCGTTAATAGATAGTGATGGCGATTTGATAAAAATTCTTACTTAATGGGGCGGTTTATTAGGAATTTGTTTATGTTGGACTTGAAGACATCCAAGTTGTAGTCAGGTGGGAAACAGGCAAACGGAGGAGAGTTCAACAGGCGTGCACTTCTAAGAAAGAAGCTTGTTCATCGAATCTATGTTTTGATTTAGGAACAGATAACGAGTGGGGAAAATTATTGATTGGTTTCAGCTAGACGTGTGTTTTTCGTGAACGATTGGCGGGGGGACCAGAGATTGGAGCTCAGACGAACAGATTCAGAAAAAAGTTGTCAAAAACCCAATATATAACAAATAAATGTTATCAAAGGAAGGAAAAATTACTTTTCTACCAAACTAGATAATTTTTAGTGTTTTTTATTTAATATAAAGTGTTTATTCGGCTTGAAAAACATACAGTGTTTACCAATATATTTGAAAAAATCCAAATGGCGGCATACTTGCTATTGCACGCGGTAATTTTAGGAAAACGAGTTTACACAAAAAAATATAGAAAATACTGTTAGAAACTCGCTCAATATATGTTACCGTGACATAGGCGGATATATATATATATATATATATGTGTGTGTGTGTATGTGTGTGTGTGTGTCTGTGTGCGTGTGTTATAGAGAATGGAGAGATAGAGAGAGAGAAAGATGGAACATGTGCGTGTGGTATTGACACGTTGACCGGAAGTCAAGATCAGCTGATTTGATTGCGTGTGAGTCATGTTTATTATTTTTTTCATTTCCTCTAGTATTTATAATGTACCCTAAATCGTTGTGTTTATCCGTGGTAACCGAAGTACTTTTTTTTCTTTCCACACCCACCCTTGTATGAGTGGACTGGTTGTTTCCATCCCTGCACGGGTGGACTGGTTTACGAGCACCAAATATTTATATGCTATGTAATAGGTATTCTTGAGGGTTTATATTGTTGTGTGCAGATATATCGCGTATATATAAAGAGAGAGAGAGGATGTATTTTTAAGGAGCACAGAGTAAATTTTAATACAGAGCTGACGGAAACATGTAATACACTTTGAGACGGGGGTATTTGATATATAGACAAACAGGCCGACTGGTATGAATACACAAATGATATAATACTAACACTGCTTCTAATGCTACTGCTATTTTTATGATAATAGCTGCTACTGCTGCTATTATTATTATTATTATTATTAATAATAATAATAATAATAATAATAATAATGAAAACAGCTGAAATACTAAGGAAAACCCATGAATGTAGATACTAACACACATGAACCAAAAGCGTAGACCAGACAAACTGCCACCAAGACAAACTATGAAGCGCTACATGTAACAAAGAACATTGAATCTGCATACCTATAAGTTCTCTAACCCCACCCCATCCACCCATTACCACATCACTCCCCCCAAAAAATGATTGAAATCAAATAACGAAGTAGTCAAGGAGGAAGGAAAACCCGAGAAGTGAGCACTGCCCAGACGTCCACTGTATAAGGGCGAAGAGAACTGGGACCTTGGGGAGGCTTCTTGCCACTCAAATTCCAGTAAAGACCGATGCCGACTGCTAACGAGAAATCAATGGCAATCAGCTTGGGCGATAATGCAAATGCATTTGCAAATGGTATCGAAAAAGGTGGAGAGTGCTGGAAAATCTGGAGAGATTTGTCACTCAGATTCTAGGGAACACCACAGGCTGTATTCAATGAGATCTCTCTGTGTGAAAGCTCCTTGAGAGGCCATAATAATAATAATGTGAATAATGGCACTTATAGGACAAAAGTAAATTAAATTACAAGCTAAGCGTATACAGCCGAAGTCAAGTTATCTTTCATTAAGTGAGTAAATGTCTGTTTCTTTTGCTTTATAATATTTTATTTGCTTTAAGTTTTGCAATGTTCAACCTTTCGCCTTTCTTCAAATTACAGGTGTTGAGCAGTTTTTAGCGCGTCTATATGGGTACATACTTCGTAATTATATGAAATCGTCTTTAAGTAAACATGTTCAATCGCATAGTTACATATTTGATAACAAAAACAAATCGAGAAAATCCTCGCAATGAGAGTAAATAATAATCATAATATAACGCCAATTAAAAATTCCTTCCAACTATTGGAATCACATAAGGACTTGAGATATGGAGAGCCAGTGGGCGTAATAACACTATGCAAACAAATACTGAAAAATTACAAAAAGGACGGAGGTTAATCACCACCAGCGAGAGAGTAGGCAAGTGAACATGACAGCATAACGTCACTTCATGATCAACTTGTAGATATAGAAAGCTTCCAGTATTCAACTACGTGGTCACGCCAACAGGTATAAACAATATGGCTGTGTTAGCAATTGTCCATGCATGTTCTAAAGAGAAATAACAATTCTTCATTTGGATAATAATGATTATAATGGCACATTGGGATAATATTAATCTAACCAAATACAGTAAATGAACTCGTGTTTGAACTTTAATTGCTATCGGAGAAAGTTGATTATATCATTTTATTTATGTTTTAATGCAAAACAAACAGTTTTTATATAATATTTTTCAGTCCGTTTTTATATTAATAAATACAACTTTTGACTGAATATTTCCAAATATTTTAAAGCTAGCATTTTTTACGGCAGTTTTTTTTACGATCGGTCAATTTTCAATATTTTAGCACCGGGCGTAATTTATTTCTTTGAAATATATTTTTAACTTGAAGTTTTTTGTTTTTTATAACATTTTAATTGTAATTAATTTACATGACGGGGTTGTTTTACTTTTTTTACATGGAAGTTACCACTTATCAAAGCTCGGAAACTTCTTGGGGATAAGAGTTATTGCGTGTTCAGTAATCAATGGGATAATATCGCGTTAATAGATAGTGATGGCGATTTGATAACAATTCTTACTTAATGGGGCGGTTTATTAGGAATTTGTTTATGTTGGACTTGAAGACATCCAAGTTGTAGTCAGGTGGGAAACAGGCAAACGGAAGAGAGTTCAACAGGCGTGCACTTCTAAGAAAGAAGCTTGTTCATCGAATCTATGTTTTGATTTAGGAACAGATAACGAGTGGGGAAAATTATTGATTGGTTTCAGCTAGACGTGTGTTTTTCGTGAACGATTGGCGGGGGGACCAGAGATTGGAGCTCAGACGAACAGATTCGAAAAAAGTTGTCAAAAACCCAATATATAACAAATAAATGTTATCAAAGGAAGGAAAAATTACTTTTCTACCAAACTAGATAATTTTTAGTGTTTTTTATTTAATATAAAGTGTTTATTCGGCTTGAAAAACATACAGTGTTTACCAATATATTTGAAAAAATCCAAATGGCGGCATAATTGCTATTGCACGCGGTAATTTTGGGAAAACGAGTTTACACAAAAAAATATAGAAAATACTGTTAGAAACTCGCTCAATATATGTTACCGTGACATAGGCGGATATATATATATATATATATATATATATATATATGTGTGTGTGTGTGTCTGTGTCTGTGTGCGTGTGTTATAGAGAATGGAGAGATAGAGAGAGAGAAAGAGGGAGATGTGCGAGTTGTATTGACACGTTGACCGGAAGTCAAGATCAGCTGATTTGATTGCGTGTGAGTCATGTGATCAGGTTAGCTAAATCGAGGAGATTTGGTTGGGACTTCGACGAGAGCGGACGGCTTTGCCGTTGTCTCCTCCCCTTCACTGGGGGTGGGGAACGAACGCTGACGTGGTAGAAATAAGACCTAGAAGAAAAAAACAACACAGGCCAAATTCACTTTCCACCTTCTGCAAGACATCTGGGAAAGTGAATTAAACTATAGAACCAATTTCTTGTCTTGGTGTGAAATAAATCTTCGTCCCCAAAAACAGGTATCAAGTCTCCCTCCCAGACGAGAATTTCCAGATGGACCAACAAAATGGCAGAAGTTATGTTCAAATGACATGTGACACACATATTCACACTTAACAGCATATGAACATATGTAATAGGAAGACTACTAGATGATCAACCACAATGACATTAACTCTGATAAGATAAACAAACGCTCATTTTATAAATAGACAATATAACAACTAACAGTATTTTGTAAAATTTCTTTGTTTGAACTAATTTTCTCAAACCTGACAAGTTCAATACCGAGCATGCCGACATTTTTCTTTCTAAAATATATCGATAAACATGGTCTGATTTTCGAAGCGATTAGCCGTTTAAATGAGTAAAATAATAAGAAACCTTTCCAGATAGGTAAAAAAGTAACTTAATATGCCTTTGATAACAGTTATATTATGTTATATTGTATATTTGATTTTGCCTACTTTTTCGAATCTATGTGTATAGTAATGCAACCCCCTAAAAACATAGCCAGTAAGGTAGAAAAGTAATTTATCTTGCTTTTGAGAACATTTATTTGTTATATATTTGTTTGTGAATCAGTGTGTACAGTGACACTATCCCAAAATTTAATTTAACTTGGAAATACTATTAAAAATAAATGTGCGTACACGCACAAGCACACGTAATATTATCATAATAATAATAGTAATAATAATAATAATAATAATAATAATAATAATAATAATAATAATAAAATGGTGTAGATGTAATCGACTGAAACCACACCAACTAGTTGTGAAGTGTCAGAGAGGATAGAAAGACCGAGGTGGGAAGGTACTAACCAAATCTTCACTGGAAGCGTGCAGTTCAAATCTGGATCCTTGGGGCTACATTTGTCACCCAAACCCTGGGAAACACCAACGACCGATGCCAACGTGAAATCAGTGACAACAGCTGTTGCTATAACGTGCACTCATCTGCACAAGTCGTCAATAGCTGGAAAACACTGGAAATCTGGGGAGACTGGTAGTCAGTGGTCTCCAGGGAACACCACGGGTTACTACCAGTGAGCGATCACTGATGATGGCCTGTGAGACAACTAATCTGCTACACATTTTGATGAAAAACATATGAAGTATTGGGCATAGAAGAACAGAAAACCAACATTTTAAATATAAGTTGTATTTAAAATAATAGTTATTTAAATATTTCAACAAATAAGCTTGTGGGCAAAATCCAACTTTCCAATAAGGGACACTCTGGATAAGAAGCAAAATTATCTCAGTCATGAGAGATTTCTCCTGTATCGTCTGAGGCCAGAAAAAGTAAAGTATAGCATCAAAACAGATACTACACTGTGATATTGTTCCGAAGGTCAAACAATATGTGTTTAATGTTTCTTTAATTGTTTGTTCCCTGAATTCAGTCACCAGTATTATCAGTATTAAATTGTATATTGCTTTAAAATTAATTAATTTTACATAGATTTATATTTATATTTTATATTGAATAAAGTTCAGTTTCAGTATTAATCGAGCTGTGTTCCTTTTTCTTTGTAAAAACGTGTTATTGCTCTTTTTCAAATGGCCCTTATATAGTACAGACAGTCTGACAAATCTTACCAATATTGCCTGCAGATATTTTTCAGTTTACAGGCCGTCTTCTTATTCTCAGTGACCGTTGTTAAATAGTGTCTATGATATGCCAGAGCAAATCCCTGCAAACCGTCTGCTGCAAAATATATTGGATTAATGGCAAGCATTTTGCCCCACTTAGATTACAAACGCAAGTTTCTTTTCTTTTTTTTTTACCTCAGATCAGGTAATATGTGAGGTGAGAATTCTTAGTTGATACCAAGTGATAATGGATATAACAGATGCCCATAGATTTAAAATTGATATTAAGAAATACTAACCACTTCTACATGGTAAAAAACTTTTCCAAGTATATTTTTTCCGCACAAAACTATCTTATTGATTAAAAATAATGTGTATGCTAAACACTGTACACACAATTATAGATTGAACTCAGTATAAATATTTCATGTACTTCCTCAGATAAACTATATCCGCAATACACAGAAAATATATATGAATACTCAATTCCGTCATGTGTCTGTAATCTAGCATCTTGTATTAACTTGTTGCTTACAATGAATTGTTACGCATGTGTATTTCGCTTCCACGTTGCACAAATCAAAGTAACTAAACTACAGTTTAAATTACAAGCTTAGCCGATCGATTAATCATTTTAGTGAAGTAATTTAGTCTATGACCCACTTGATGGTAAATATATTGTGACTAAATGCCATCATGATGAGTTTATTTTAAGAAAGTAAAAGATGTGGAGTTACTAAACGCTTTTCTTACTGACTTGGCATTGTGGACATCTATTATTAAGATATCTTCAGGAGAGTGGAATCACTTCTAAGACAAGCGAAGGAATACTACTTGTTTAAATTTTCTCTGCGTCTAAAAACAAATATTGAATTTCGAAGCTGAGGAGCTGGGAAAAGACAGACAATACAAATAAATGAATTGATAATTTTCTCTCTCTCTCTCTCTCTCTCTCTCTCTATATATATATATATATATATATATATATATATATATATATATATATAAAGTATTTTGATTCTGTGTGTACAAACTCATTGCATCATCAGTGTAACCATTTAGATACAACGTCCATAGTAATTTAAGGATTTCGGAAACGTAATTTTAAACTCCAACGTTCAATATGCATCAATTAAACATTGCATTAAAACAAATGTTCTTTTATTTTTAAGATGACTTTTCTCATTTTAATATATACTGTAATAGACAGACTGGTATTATACATCAGAGAGATGACAACTAATGCCGTGCATCATCATCAAATCATCTTTGATACTTTAAGAAAAATGCGATCTGCTTAAAACCTCAACCAGATAGAAGGAACCGGTAGGTTTTAAAAATAATAATTTTGTAATGGTGACACAAGCATAATAAAAGCTTTCAATGTGTCATTTGTCAACACAGAATTAGTAAGGCTTTAAAAATTCGCACCAGAATGGCCATATCAATACGAAAATTAATCTGACCGAAATTAGATATATTAACGAGAAGCGAACAATGCAGACAGTACACAATTGTTTTATTCTTGCTATCATGTTTCAGTAATTTCCCCCATGTATCAATCGTCATCAAATACTTAAATAATGCATTTTTAATTAATTCATGGATTTTTAAAGAGAAGTAGATATCATTTTTATTGACGTGTAAAATCGGTACTTTCCAGAAAACAACGTTGACGATCACTTCCACTTCAATGCGTTAAAATCGAATGGCATGTTGATATGTATGCGAACAGTTGACCCTAAAATAATGATAAAATTATAGTGTGTATTGTTTGGATAATTAAGACTACTGTTCTCGTTTTGATAATTATTCTTGCAGCTATTTGTTTTTAAAAATAAGTTCATCTTATGTTTTATTCTGTTGAAATCGTGATTTTTTTTTGGGCCGAGCTACATTATAATCCGTAACATAAGGGATAAAGTAGTTGGTAAAATGTATTCATAAACGACACTGCTGATAGCTGAAGTTTCAATAATCAGTGCGCACCATACTAGTTATACAATTGCGTATGACTTATAACTTTTACCGGAGCGTGGATTAAGTAACAATAGCAAACTACCAGAGATATCAAATAAAGGTTTATAATCCAAATGTCGTACGTATTTACCAAGTCGAAAGGACATTCCCAAGTTCGATAAGATGCACTTGAAGAAGGTCGGAGGTCGGAGGTTAAAGCGATCACAACTTTGTAATAATAACATTCAAGGTGATTACAGTAGTCCAGAGAAATCAATTTTTGCAGTTTGCAATATATAATATGTGTAAATATTTACAATAAACGTTGATATGCCGAAAATAAAGGAGAATACCATTTAAATACTTCTAAAAGGATGGGTATTTTGATTTAATTCAACAGAGCGATGTTGATGTCGTTAAAGAGAAGCCAAACCAACCAATGAAATGTTATAATAGCTACTCTATTTTACTGTTAAATAACCCCAGGGTTTCAATTGCCTTTAAACAAACCAAACTAATACAAAGAAACCTAACAAACGCCTACGGCGACTGACAAAAATAGAGAAAGTATTAGAGGTGATAAACGTATTCATTTATTGGCATGAGAATCAATCGCTCATTCTTCCTGATTTAGTTCTTTGTTCATGAAGATCAACTCTTCAACAAAGGAAGACTGGAACACGACTCCGTAGGGAGTTTGGCAAATATACAGGAATTTAAATCGATCACATTGAGTCATGCGTTTGTCAAGGAAATCAATAGCGAATAATGTATTGTGAAAAAATAACTAATCAAAATAACCAAAGTCGGGCCAAAAATAAATCTTACAATATTCATAACTAGGGATATTTAACTTGCGTTGCCTCTGTGTAGGTATATTGTCGATCCAAACTTTTTTTATTATTGTAATTATTTAAAATGTTTATACATTAAAATAAAAGTTCACATTCGCAGTTTGATATTATGTAATAAAAAACTGTTCGCGCAGTGGCATTTTCTCAAATGAATAAATTCTGATGCTGCATGTATTTTATACGCTATTTAGAAAACCCTTCCATATTCAATTCTCATGCAAGTCAAATTTTATACACCATGTTTAGTGAACGTTGAAGTTTTAATTGGATAGTTATCCTGAATAAATATCAACGATTCCCATTTGGCTAAAACTTGGTTATGCAAAAAAAAAATGTGCTAAGAAAAAAAAAAGAAAAACATTTAACTTAATTTCCACTTGGTCATTGATTTAACGACGACTTCAAGTTTACTATAAATAACCATACTAGTTCCACACTCATCAAAGGTACACTTTAAAACCATCAGGCACATTGCTTAGGCGACTCACCTCAACCATTTATAGAGTGTAATAAAGTTGGATCTACACTAGTTTGTAACAAGATTTCTTTGACATGTTTGAAGCCGTTTGAATTACTATTAACGATTCATTAGAAAGCACATTTCAAATAATTTATCTTTGATAACAATGTATAAATAATGGTTAGTACTCGGAATTCTGTTTGAATCTACTTCTAGCTTGGCGTAATTAAATTCTTACATAGATACTAAATTATTCGATAATCTACTTTAAAATCCTTGAATTTACAGACATATCTTTATGAAACATTTCCAATCATTAGCTTATTTATTGCTATTAAACTTATTTTTTACAATTGCTAATTATCTGTAGAAACTGAAATAAATCTTATAACGAATTAGAAAATTCCTCTTTAAAATTTAAAAAGAGAGTGGTTATCTTTTCCAGGTATAGCACATATATAATGAAAACATAATACAATAAATGTCACACATATTCTTCTTCTTCTTCTTCTTCTTCTTCTTCTTCTTCTTCTTATTATTATTATTATTATTATTATTATTATTATTATTATTATTATTATATCACACTTAAATGCCGAAATAACACCTTATTGTGAACTGGAGACGTGAATTAAATTTATTTATGAATAAAACATAGGTCCAAACGCAGAAGCTAAAATATAAAATCTAGTTTGCGTGTAGTACTTACAAATGCATATTCATATATACATATACACGTATATATATGTATATATGTGTGTGTGTGTATATATATATATATATATATATAGAGAGAGAGAGAGAGAGAGATACATATACATATACATATACAAGAAAAAGCATTACATTAGTATACATTGATATGTTTGGTGAAGTAATAAACAAACACACTGAAGTTGGAGGGTGGTATATGCTCTTTATACCTATGTATTTCGAAGCCTGGTGCTCCTCATCCGAAGATATGATAGAGGGCTCAGTTGCAAACATTTCGATGCGACATCTTTCTAGAGCGATAATTGGAGCGATATTAATGTATATGGTATGTAGTGGAGTGATAGACGAGAGGTGGTTGAGCATCTGAAGTCGTTAAACTACGGTACGTGAATTTATTTTTTCCAGAAACTTGGAGGTGAAGAGCTGTAAAGAAAATAATGCATGAGAAATAGAGGTATAATATGATATGGTGACGATGTAGAGTTGGTGGCATAAAAGAAGAATGTATAATAACGGTGTAAATGTCTTATATATTGAGAAGAACTATTAGATTAATACAGATTATTAAAGATTATAAAACGGGTGTTACAAGTTAAAGAGATAGTTGAGTAAAGGTGAAATATAATACAACGCAGCAGAAAGTATAATAGGAAGTGGGCAATACAAATCCGAGTACAGGAATAAGCTAAATAGAAAACGTAAATACACACAGACATATAGGTAGATGTAAGGCAGGAATAGCGTAAATATCAGACTTAACCAAATAAAAAAATAAGGAATAGCGTTAATATCAGACTTAACCTAATAAAACTGATAAAAGATAAAAGACAGTTAAATAAAATAAAGAAAACAATATATATATATATATATATATATATATATATATATATATATATATGAATTATAAATAATAAAAATAATAATATAAAGTGGGGGTAGGTAAAGATATATAATAATTTCAAAATATGAGGATCAGGAAGAAGGACAGATAAATATTTAGTAGGTTGAGCATAAGGAAGGCGACGGAAGTGGCTAAACGTAAGAAGGTAAATATAGGAGAGAAAAGTTACGTATATAAAAAAAATATATAAAAGTATGCTCGTTATATATATAAGATAAAGAAGCCAAAATACTAACTTGCTCAAAGGAGTACCCGGTACAAAGAAAAATAAAATTTTGCTAGCAATTTCCAGATGATAGTTTTTGTATTCACAACCAAATCTTAAGCGGTTCAATTTTTGACGTGAAAGCAATCGAAGAATTTGTTTACGCTTTTTATTTAACATGCCTTTTTGATGAAAGTGTCGTTTGGTGGTTATTGGACAACAATCAGCATTGTATCCGCCTTAATTTTACTAGAAGAAAGTCCTCTGCCATTCATAACAGCTCGTCTGACTCTCTTACTCAATGCAGGAGACTTATTTTTCGGGGGGGGGGCTACCAAAAGATTTGGCTTTTCGATAATTCTCAGTGTTCTTTAGAACATTTCCAAATAACTATTTTACTTCGATTTACCTTAGCTGCTATCGCTCGCTGTGAGAAAGCTTCCTTACGGAATCCTAGAATTCGAGAGTGCTCAACTTCGGTTAGTTTTCTAGCTTTACGGATGGTAACACCTTTATACAGTGATTGCTAAACTTTAACTGACTTAAAACATTAGAATTACCATAAATCTACCAATTTATAGCCTTGGTCTTATAATTTTCATCATGGGAAAAACCTAATTTAATAAAAATGCAAATTTTTAAATACAATTTTTTGAATGCACCTTTATGTTTTCATAACCTTTTAGAATGTAGTATTAGTAACCTTAAGTCGGAAGGATACTTTTTACAGATTTTTTAAGTGGTTTTAAATTGTTTACCAGCAGAATATATATATATATATATATATATATATATATATATATATATATATATATATTCTGCAGAATTATAACCAGCAGAATATATATATATATATATATATATATATATATATATATATATATATATATATATATATATATATATATATATATATATATATTCTGCTGGTAAACAATTTAAGACAACTTAAAAATCTTTAAAAGTAATCTACGCGTATATATATGAGCAAACAGTTAATAAAATATGTTAAAAAAACACTTTGAAATGAGTTAAAAACATATTTAATCTGAAAAGGAAACACGAGATAAATGGATAGTCCTTAATCTGCGGAGTAACATATATATATATATATATATATATATATATATATATATATATATATATATATATATATATATATACGCGTGTGCGGTTATGCACACACACGCACAATCACACACATACACGCACGCATATATATATATATATATATATATATATATATATATATATATATATATGCAAAGAGAGAGACAGAGACAAAAAGAGAGAGGGGGCGGGATAAAGTCTAAAAGAAAAAAAAATCCGATACAAATTATCATTATAAATGTATTTCAAACTTGTGCGATTCACATCAGATGAGACTAGGTATTCAGGTCTGTAGCAGTCTTAAAAGTCGTTGTATATGTTTGAAAGAAGGGCGTAAGAAGGTGATATAAGGGGGTAAGGGAGATTAATTTGTTTGTGAAAAGTAGTGAATTCAGTAGAGAATGAAATCAAAACGTGTAAGAGAGGGATTGGCTAGAAGTTAACTGAAAAGAGGATGAGGATTTGATACTATTTAAGAAGACCGTAGGAAATCTCAGGCGAATGTAGCAAAAAATCTAAAAGAATATACTATAAAAAGTATAATAATAGAAGATAAAAGTTAAGAGAATAAAAAAATAATAAGATAAAGTAAGAGAAACAAAAAAGATGAGAAATATAAATAACTAATAAATGTAAACGTATAATAAACAGGAAGTAGAAGAGAAAAGGGAAAGCCCCCAGACTGACACCGGGTTCGAACTGCCAAATTTATTGCTTCTTTCGGCGGCATATTTAGCTACGTTACTATCTAACCTTTATAAGTACTCAGAAATTGGCTAATAGATGTTATAACTCTTGTTATTTTACTAATCGAAGCTAGAATATAAAGTTGGGTAATAGCAGCCGAGTATGAGGAAAATGTGAAACATACTACAAAATAAACATCGTCTCTATGACACACATATATGCTAGTATAGCACTATTACTTACATATGTGCATATACGCACTCCATCCGGGGTCGTGTCCGCACTGACATATGTGTATGAGTATGCACGCACATACAGACTCATCCACGCGTACACACGCCTTATTCCAGGACTAAATTAGGCTTAATTGTGAATAGGGCGTTTGGAGTTAATACGAAGTAGGAAGGATACATAAGGCAAGGTGGTGCAATAGTGCAGAAGATAAAGGGTGTGTGTGTATGTATGTATGTAAACCTGTGTGTGTCTATATGAGCTTGATAAAAAATGTATATGTGCTAACGCGAGGAGGGATAAGAGCTTGTCCGTATAGTTGCATTAGTAAAATAATCATATCATATATGATGTGGGTCTTATATTCTATATTTTTTGTTGCTTTATTTTTACAATTAGGCGGATACATATCGGCTCTTACCGAGCTTTGTGTATGGGAGCTTAATAGTAAAATAGTAAAGTGTAACAGAGCAATAGTTTATAACATCTTTTTCCTTATTTCAGGGGATTTGTAAATAGAAAGTAGGCTAGGTAGATCAGTATAACTTTGAGATAATTTGTTAGAAGCTATAGATTGGCAAGTTATAGATTGGCAAATCTCAAAGCATCTACGCGTTTACCTTTTGATTCGATTCTTCTATCTTAATTATATTCATTGTTTTTTTATCATTCTTGCTATGGGATTTGTATTGTTTATTTTTTTGTTATGTTTTTTTCTCATTTATATCATATTTATTACTTTATTTTTATTAAAGTTTTGAATATTATTATATTTTTGTTAGTTATATGTCAATTTATATTCATCTAATTATTTGCTAATTTTTACATAATTTTTCTTAGATGGCATCAACTCTTTATACATTGGCCAAGCAAACTCTTACTCTCATTCCGCTTTCAATCGACTAGCTTCTATTATTCATTCGCTTAATACCTTTTCTTAACGAAAATATAACTCATCATAATTCCTTGTAAAAGCTTTCTTCTGTCCTCATTCCTACGAATATATACTTCAGCTCATAGTGAACAAATTTTAATTTAGTTAGAAATCTGAATAACTCGGTTTGTCTGATGAGGTCCTCACAAGCATAAAATAAATTCACAATTGGATTCGGCAGAGTGTCTGTTGAGAATGTATTTTTTATATATGCTCTGATTCGCATCGAGCTCTAATACATGAGATTTGCGTCCTGCAACTAAAGATTACCTTTTAGATAACACCACATACACACCCATATATATGTGTGTGTGTGTGTGTGCATACATATATACATATATATATACATGTACATACATATATACATATATACATGCGCATACATATATACATATATATGCATGTATATACATGTACATACATATATACATATATACATACATGTACATACATATATACATATATATACATGTACACACATATATACATATATATACATGTACATACATATATACATATATATACATGTACACACATATATACATATATATACATGTACATACATATAGACATATATATACATGTGCATACATATATACATATATATACATGTGCATACATATATACATATATATATACATGTGCATACATATATACATATATATACATGTGCATACATATATACATATATATAGATGTATATACATATATATATGCATGCACATACATATATATATATATACATGTGCATACATATATATATACATGTACATACATATATATACATGCACATACATATATATATACATGTACATACATATATATATATACATGTGCATACATATATATATATATATACATGTACATACATAGATACATATATATACATGTACATACATATATACATAAATATACATGTACATACATATATACATATATATACATGTGCATACATATATACATATATATACATGTACATACATATATACATATATATACATGTACATACATATATACATATATATATACATGTACATACATATATACATATATATACATGTACATACATATATACATATATATACATGTACATACATATATACATATATATACATGTACATACATATATCTATATATATATATATATATATATTGCATACATATATACATATTTTTCATATATATATATATATATATATATATATATATATATATATATATATATATATACATACGTACCCAAACACACATATATATGTAAATGAATATACATATGTCACCAGAGTTATAAACGCGAAAATACCAACATTTCGACACTTTTCATGTACTTCCAGGAAACAATTCGATACGCATCATGCTTATATTATGCTAATTATATAAAAGCTCTACACGTGGATTGAGAACTTTTGAAGAAGCATTGGTTTATATTTCATCTTAGCAATATACTTGACTTTATTAATCAATATATTCCAATACACACATGTATATATATATATATATATATTTATATATATATATATATATATATATATATATATATATATATATATATATATGGGCACATATATAGATATGGGTATATATATATATACACATGCTTACATAATATAAATATATATATATACTGCTTAATATATGTATATTTTTATATATGATTCATATATATATATATATGATTCATATATATATATATGATTCATATATATATATATATGATTCATATATATATATATGATTCATATATATATATATATATATATATATATATATATATATGATTCATATATATATATATATGATTCATATATATATATATATATATATATATATGATTCATATATATATATATATGATTCATATATATATATATATATATATATATATATATGTGTGTACATATATACATGTATCATAATTCCTAAATTACTCGCATACTGCTATTGGCTCGGTGTCACTCAGAAATAAATCTGATATATTCTGCAATCTCATTCACTAACTAACTCAAGCGAGCGATGTTCCATAATGCAAAAACTTGTATTCACCTCAGGTAAGAATTGGAAGACAGAATCCTTCCATCCTTCTTTGGAATATTGTCGAAACCAAATTCATCACATTTTTTTGTTTAGTCGTGTTTTTGTCCTTTCTTGTCTATTCGCTCTACATAATATCCCCCATATCATTCTGTTTCCATAATAGAAACCTTCAGTCGGGTTTCTCATTAGCACGCCGAGGGCCGCCCTCTACGCCATCAGAGAAACACACGTCATACATCATTATTAATTAGTTTCGCATGGAAATAGCTACATGTGCCAGCGAACCTACAGCAATAATAAGTATAAGAAGACGATATATTGCAGAATAGCATCAATAACCGCTAATCACGAACATATCTGTATCGATTCTACTCTAGCCCTTCCATGCCCCTGTTCTCAACTAATAATATTTCAATAGAAAATTCAGCCAGGTTGTTCGATATGTACAACGTATATACAGTGGAGGCCAGAAGTGTAAGAACTTAGCAATAACTCTAGTTTACAGTATGTATTACCGGTTAATGTAATTACTTTTATTAGATATCTTTTGAAGCAGCTGTAACCGAATATATACAAGATCTTTTATCGGCTTGCTGATTCAAATAGTGTTCATTAAACATGAATTTTTAGTAAATATGTGCAGTTTTATCTCGAAGAATTATTTAATTTATACGTGGTGCTCAATTAGTTACACATTATTTATATCGATTTCCAACCTGAAAATGAATATGATACACTCTATTGTATCCGTAGATTTTAAATGATCTAGACTATTGTTCCTATCTTCAGTGATATTTTGACAACCTTTCAGCCAATGTAACTTTTGAGCAAATTCATGTGTATTTTTTGGAAATCCTTCTGTCGAAACATTCTTTGGAATTCGGGAATCTAGAATTAATTTAGAGGATTTTTTTAAATCCACTGGAGTAGCATATTTCGTTCCAGGAGCGTGAGTAGGAAACGTTCTAATAAATTCTCAGTTGTATATTTAACTGCCGTCCACGCTGGGAATCGAACAGTTAGTCTCCAGACAAAAATATAACCTTACACCCGCAATATGAATAGTACTATATGAACTACACCATATGCCTTTACCTCGTCATAATCGTTGTGTAAATAGCTCTAAAGATGAGAACATCTAAAGAATCCCAATGATACAAACAATCAAACTTCACCTCTAAAATTCTGAAACACGATATACTGTATCTCTGTCTCTGCTATCATATATAAGTCACTTTGTGTGTGCGAGATCCTTCTTCATAGCTTCTGAAACAGCTGATCATATCCTTAGAAAATTTCACACAAACCTTATTTACATTCCTGAGAGTGTTCTTGGATATGTTTTGTACAGAAAATCATCCGATAAGTATGGACACTCGGAGGAAAAATCCAATCTTTAATATAGTTTTTTTTTTCTTATATATTAAAAATAATTTTACAGGGGAATATTTTACGTTACACCGGTGTAACCATTGGCTGCCGTAATGTAAAATATTCCCCTGTAAGAATTCTTCTTTTGTATTTATACAGACAGAAATACTATTTTGAGATTATCAAGCCGAAATATCAGCTGACGTAATATTGCAGCCAAACACAGACATAATTTCATGAACGGTATTATTATTTTTTTTTTCTTGCGAAATAGTATATCAGGCAAAGATTTATTCGTAATATATAATATTCAATAGGATATTGGTTCTACAATAATACATACACAATCTGCATAAATTAAAATATCATGTTTAAGCGTAGTGTACGACCGCGCAACGCTGGGTATATAGTTAGTGCTTAATAAGTTAAAGAGGGCCAACTATAGGGAATAACAAAGCCAATTTTATTAAATATACCGAATAGTGTAGGTAAGTAGTCAGCGCAATTAAAAATGAAATAATTGATGAATGACAAAATGTCACCCGTTTTATTTCCTAAATATATATCTAATTTAAATGGAATTTAATTGAATTATTCGTCTCCAGTTACCCAGAATCATAATTCCTTCCAAGTAAACCAGCCCATTTAGCATAATGTTAAGTGTTTTAGCTAATGGGCCGGTAAACTTGAGTTCACATTTCGATCGCATCGTACCAAAGACGTAAAACGTGTATCTGGTGCCCTCTTGCTAGGCACTCAGCATTATACGGAGCTGATCAAGGTAAATAAAGTTATTTTAAGAATGAAGTTGACCTTCTCTATACCGAAGCCAATAAGAACAACACTTTTTATCTAAATTTTTTATTTCTTTTCCCACGTTCATCCCCAAACAAGGTATATCGCTATTTGGACAAAAGGCACTACTAATCTGGACAATACTTTCGGAAAATGAACAAGTTTTTTACATTACATTTAAACTGCATATCAATACACTCTGGGGGTAAATAGCAGGGAAGGGATTAAAAAAGTATTGCAGTCCGAGGGAAGAAAATATTAGAGTAGATAGCTTTCTGATAGTTAGGGACCTTAAGAGTGAAGGGGTGTAATTTTGTTGCTAATCAGGTTTGTGAGGGTATTCCGCGGAGGGGCGGGGAACGTGCATTGAGTTCAACAGTGCACCCAACATTAAGATACTTGTATTTAAGATGATTTTATTAAAATAATCATGTGACTGATATGTGATTTGTATTGGAATGCGGCTCTCGTCTTGGATGTTTGTCTCACAACTTTTTGCAAGAGCACCTGCTACAGCAAATAAACGTGCTTAATAATCATCTTTTCTAAGTGACAGTTTTCTTAGCGGTTAAGTTTAAGTCGTTTTATTGGCAATAATAATAGAGAATTACGGAATATTTAGATATCAAGCTAGTTTTAGGTGACAGAATTTAACAGATAACAGACCCATTACTTTCTGCTGTAATTAGTGTTGCTACTCTAATAAGAACCACTTATAGTAAGGATAATTCATCGTGACTTTATTTTGATTCATAAATAAATTCAATTTCTATTAAAAATTACATCTTATACCTATTAAGAAATCGTTAGGCAAGAAGTTCTTGTTTAAAGTTGGAAAGACTTAAATAAAGTAAAATTGGAATAAACATCGTGACTAAATTCTCTATCGCAGGACAAATAAGACAATCTGCAGAATAAGAACATTGATTCTCTCTAACTATTTAACCAAAAAATACATCTTACATGCCTATACACTGGCCTGGCTCTTTCTAAAGCATAACTGTAGCCACATACAAAAGAATACAACGAATGCTGTGCGGATAAGTAATGATCGTAAATTTATTCTAAAACAATTTACATGAGACAAGATTACAATGCTCATTAACATCGTGCTTTGCTCGGGGCTTATGTACTTTTCATAATTTATGTGCATATATATATATATATATATTTACACGGTGGTTACCACTTATCAAGGCCCGGAAGCCACTCAGGGATAAGGGTTATTGCAAGTACAGTACGTAAGTGTGGAGATTTATTGAAATGTTTACTTGAGGTGGTTGTTCATAAGGAATTTGTTTACGTTGGACTTGAAGACATCCAAGTTGTAGTCCGGTGGGAAGCAGGAAGACGGAACAGAGTTCCACAGGCATGCAGTTCTAAGAAAGAAGCTTTGTTCATGGAATCTACGTTTTGATTTAGGCATAGATAAAGAGTGGGGACAATTTTTGACAGTGGATTCAGCTAGACGTGTGTTTTTCGTAAAAGATTGGCGAGGGGGGGACCAGAGATTGGAGTTCAGACGAGCACCTGCCATGAAAATAACGATAAAACAAGGATAGGCTCGCAAGGTCTCTTCTGTGGGAGAGAGGTTGCAGGGAAGAGAAAAGGGCATCCCCCACTAAGCCACGAAATCTATTTTGCACTCTGTCAAGGCAGGATAGGCTGTTTTTAGCAGCTCCTGCCCAGATATTGCAGCAGTATTCCATCCTTGGACGTACTTGCCTTTTTATATAGATAGAGAATTGCATCAGTAGTGAGATATCTTCTGGAGCGGTAGAAGAATCCCACCATCTTTCCAGCGACATTGGCAACATACTTGATGTACGTGATCCATTTCAGATCAGGAGTAAAGGACAAACCCAGAAGCTTGTAAAAACATGGGGCTTCTCCTAGAAGAGAGCCATCCATTTCAATTGATGCCAGATGGGAATCAGAGCGTTGATGATGTAAAGATAGGAGTTTGGTTTTAGATGCATTAAAGGTAACCAGACACGTCTTCCCCCACTGAACCACGCGCTCGAGATCAGAGGAGAGAGAATCAGAGATAACTTTGTCATTTACAGCCTTTGATGTGTTGCCGTAGATTGTCGTGTCATCAGCACAGATGTCAACGAATGATTTAAGTATGTGTTTAGGGAGATAATTGATGTAGATCAGGAAGAGCCCAGGATTGACCCTTGAGGGACTCCAGTATTAATATTGCAGTCCTCTGATATTTGTCCATCGACCACAACTCTTATGAGCGAAATGATTTAATGATTGAGAAAACATTTCCAGTTATACCATAGCTGGAAATCTTGTGAAGTAGGCCCTTATGCCATACCTTGTCGAAGGCCTTTGATATGTCAAGAGTAATAATCCTAGAAAGGAAACCTTTGTCACGAGATTCACTAATCCTGTGATATATATATATATATATATATATATATATATATATATATATATATATATATATATATATATATATGTATGTGTGTGTGTGATCAAAAGTTTGACTCATGTCCAGATAACCTACATATAAAATTTCTAATAGTGAGACCCAAAATTGGTTGATCGGTTTGGTTGAGTCTGCAAAGGTCAACTCTTTCATGTTTGCCCTCTTGGCAGCCAAATTCCTATCCATAAACTGATTAAAAAGCTTGCTGTATGTCTGAATACCCTTTATCGAAAATTTCAAATGTTTAGACACCCAAAATTAGCTGAACAGTTTGCTAAATATCGCGAAGAAAAAATCTTTTGACCTTTGACCTCTTAGCAGCAAAATTTTCGGCCAAAAGCCCGATTTAACAACTTTCCCTCTGTCTGAATACACTTCCTGTAAAATTTAAAATGTTCAGATCAAAAATTGGCTGAGTAATTTGGTAGAGGCCGCAGAGGTCCATGTTTTTTTTAACTTTGATCCCAATTCTGACGCCTTAAACACATATTGGTTTTGACTCAAATCAAATTAAAAAGTTTGATCATTGTCCAAGTAACTTACATCTAAAATTTCAAGTGTTTAGACACAAAATTGGCGGAGGAGTTTGTTAGAATGTTCAAAGGTAAAATCATTGAACTGTGACATCTTTACAGCCAAGTTTCTAGCCGAAAACCGATTAAAAAAGTTTTCCCAAACCAATCTCTCTGACGTCAAATATCGAGTATGTAGACTGAAAATTGGCAGAGGAGTTTGATAGTTAAATATACACGCAGAGGGACACAGAGCCAATTCCACTTTTATAGATATATATTTTTTCCAATCGCAATCACAAGTACAAATCAGTAAATATGTACTTACTGTTTGTGATCACATAGATGGTGGAAGTACAGGGTGGTCGCCAAAAAAGCGGGAATTGTGAAGGTCAACTTAGATCATGAATAAAATGCGTGATTGCTAATTTTTGATTCGTGCCGTGTGAGTGTTGTAAAAATAAATAGTTGTGAAGTACACGGACGACATTTTTTGTATTCATGAGTATGATATAACATTTGTCTTTGAAAAACTTTGTAAAAATTATTCTTTGTAAAATAAATCGTTGTTTGACAAATTTCCCGCTTTTCTAGGGACCCACCTGTATATTATATTTTCAGAATAGATCCCATTTACAAAAGCAAAGCACACATGGGATGTTGTAAAAATATATTAAAATGGAACATAGAAATACTGATTACGTATAAGGTTTCCATACTTATTGTAAAAATTTTAACGTTATTTTCACTATAAATTTTTAAATATGAATTTTTTTCATTGCTTATTTTCATTGTTTATTTATTAATCAGCCATGTATTATCGAAACATAGTTTCTTATTCAATTCATACCAATGTCTCTATTATCTATTTGTTCTGCTGGGTTTTTATATACATATATTATTTTTTTACTTAAATTATCTTTAAATTATTTTTGTTTATTTAGTTTGTTTTGTTTATTGCAATCATGTTTTATAATTGTGCTTTGCTATTTCTAAATAGTAGGGCGTTTTCATAAGGGCGCGCTATATAATTTATATTATTAACGCCAATAAATTGTCTTTATAAAATGATTCATATAAAATGATTACATATATATATGTATATATATATATGTATATATATATATATATATATATATATATATATATATATATATATATATATATATATATATACACGCACCCACATACATATTCATATATTTTTTCTTTTTTTCTTTTTCTTTATACATTATCATTTGTTTTTACTTTTCTTTTTTTCTTTACACGTTTAAATTTTATTTATCCTTCAGTTCTGTAAGTTTATATTATACTAGCGGGGGTACTCGGCTCAGATGGAGAGAGATGGTGTGGTAAGGATATTAAAACCCCACTCTCCCCCCGCCCAAAAAAAAAAGAATTAAACGCAGCCTGAGTGAAGAGAGGCGTGAAAAAAGCACGGCAATGTAATCGGCGAGAAAAAGAATTACGTGAAAACAAGTTTAAGCGATATTTAAAACAATTCAATTATTGTTTTTAAAGGAAAAAAGACACATTACGTAAGCCTCGAAATAAGAAAAAGCCTATGGCAAATGAAAAAAAAGTGTTTAACCCTGTTTAAATGCTAAAACTAAAAAAAAAAAAGTTTTAAAAAAATAGACCGCGGTTACGTGGGCTCTAAGGTGAAAACAAAAATATTACATTCCGACATCTTTCCTTACTGCCCCATGACGCTATCAGCGATTTAACGTCGGGTTTTTTATACTTCAACTAATTCCAGAAAGAATGTCTGAACCGCATACATACATGTTGAAGTAGTTTGAAAAGGAACCATTTTTCCGACCCTCTCTTGTTATAAACGTGTATTTCCAAACGAAATTATGACCTGATTTCTAATTTGCACATATTTTTCGAGCGAGTCATTGTTCTTTCAGATGATATCGGTCTCGATCCGGTTCGAAGCGGCGGAGAAAAGTGTTTGCGAGGCATACAAATACACACACATTTTGTTCCTTTCATATACATAGATTATTTTATGTTTTCTGCATTTTACATATAACTAACAGTAATAGTATTTTTTTTATACAAGTCATATATAATAATAGTGTGTGCAGTTATTATTCTAAACACTGTATATTATTTATTTATTATTTATTGTTTTATTTATAACTAATGTATTCTTAATTATGAAATTTTACTTATATATATACTTTATTTATTTCATATAGTATATTTATATGCCTAACTTTCGAATTTTTATTTCATAATTTAGTTTGTTTTGTTATATATATATATATATATATATATATATATATATATATATATTCATACACACATATACATATATGTGTGTATGTATATGTATATATTAGTTTATTCTAGTTTATATTGTATTTGTTCTTCTATTAGATTTCTCCTGATGTAATCTAATGACATTGTTGCGTTGTGGCAATCTTACACTTTACTATTGTGTGTATATATATATATATATATATATATATATATATATATATATATATATATATATATATATATATATCTCACAGGCGTACCAATTGTTTCAATTCGGTTAATCAACCATAATATGTTGGAATATTAATGTTTAAATATTATTTATTTATTTTTCCATTGCTTAGTTCATTTATTAATCAACGAAATATTATCATCGAAACAGTTTATTATTCAATTTATTCCAATGTTTTTATTATCTGTCAGATCTTTTACAGAAACACAACACACACTATCGACTCCTGCGGTTTCTCAATCGGCTCTATCCTGGCATCTAAACCCCCAACTCCAATATTCCCCCTAACCCCCGTTGCTCATGCAGGAGATTATATACTTGCCCTCTGGGAGGTGGCTGCACAATTTAAATAGTTTACCATGTAAAAGCCATTCCGAAACATATCCCAAGTAAAGAAGAAATTTATATTGGAGTGACACAGGATACCTTCAAGCAGAGATTGTATGCACACAACTCTACCTCAAAGACACAGAAAAAGATTTGATACATCTCTGGCCACCACAATCTGGTCTCTTAAAGAATCAAACACTTCATATGAAATAGAATGGTCGATCCTTGATGTTAAATAACCTTATGCCGCAACCTCCAAAACCTGGCCCCTTTGCACCACCGAAAAATATAGGATTCTTCAGGCTATCAATAACGTATTCATAGCCTGTATGCGCATTAAAAATGAGATGTTAAGACAAAAGTAAATTCCTCCTTGCCAAATAGACTAACAACAGAATAATTTAACTTATACACCTTAATTAAGACAACGATGCGTAAATATCGCATTCACATCTTATTCCAAACTCCCAACCAATCCTGTTCTAAATCATATCTCAGCCTTCCTCGCTACCTAACCGTATTATGCCCCCCCGCCGATTATAAGGAAAACCTTTTTTGTTGGTATATCCCCATCCCGGCTCTAGCAACCTTTCCATATCTCTTACTAGTCTACGTAATTTAATCCCCTCTCTTCACCTTATTTTCAGTACGACTTTAGCTTAAAATTGATCTGTCCTTCTCCCTCCCCTCCTAGTTTTTTAGGTCTTTTTCTTCGTTAATTATTTATATATGTGGGTTTATTTTTCTTCTTCTTCTTTTTCTTCTTCTTCTTCTTCTTCTTCTTATTATTATTTATACGTTAATTTATTATTAATAATGCTGTTGTTATTATCATTAATATTATTTTTTTACTTTATTATTTATCATTAATATTATTATTATAATTATTATTATTATTGATATTATTTGTTACTTAATTATTTATCATTAATATTATTATCATTATTATAATTATCATTACTATTAATAATATTAATATTAATATAATTAATAATTATATTAATAGTAGTGGTGGCAGTATTAATAATTTTTATGAAAGTAGTAGGACTCCCTCATTATAGATATCTATGTATTACTTTTTATAATATATTTTCTATATATTTATATGTGCCGGTACTCCTTTATAGTCCTTAAGTGTCATTTACTACGTAAATAATTTATTTAAAAGTAACTTCAATTATTTCTTATTGTTTTAAATTTCTCCCTTTACATATATTTTAATATAATTTTATTTTTTTTAATAATTTCTTTAACATTTTTATTTAAATTTTATCTTTACCTTTTTATTTTAATTTTAATTTTATTCTAAATTAACTTTAATTTAATGTATTCATGCTTTATATCTCTAGTATTTTATTATTTATTTTGTTTTTATTTATTTATTGCCGGTATTTTTGTACCTTTATTTATAATGGGTTATGTGTTCGTTTAAACAGGCCATTTATTTTTGCAGAGACGTTTTCCAAAACGCTCCCCGCTAAGCATACGTATACGCATGCGTGGCGCGCGCACCCTCTCTCTCTCTCTCTCTCTCTCTCTCTCTTTCTCTCCTCTTCTCCTCCCTCACACACACACACATGCACACACGCACTTCATTCCTTCCATAATCAGAATCTATTGGCGTGGATTATTAAGTTCTGTTTTAAAATTTGAAACTCTGAATTAAAACGCTCGTTTAACGTGTTTGTTTACTTAGAATTGTTTTAGTTCTTCAAAGTCGCTGATGAATTTGCGCTGACTCTCTCCAACCTCTTATCGTTGATTCAACGCATTGACACAACTGTTACGCCTTTGAAATATGTATATATAGTGTTGAAATAAATATGGTATATATATATATATATATATATATATATATATATATATATATATATATATATATATATATATATAAGTTTATACGTGCAAATTTACTATTCTGGCTTATATGTATAAATTTGTAGTTGTTTGAGGAGTGATAAAACACTACTGGGTTTCTGACGAGGACGCGACGGTGTAGCTATATGAAAAGTTTGTAGTGATTGTAGTGTCCGTAATGTTTACCTTTGAGTGCAAGCCCAAAGGTGCAATTATTATATATATTGACAAAACGGTAACAATATCAACAATTGAAGCTTATAGTGTGATGTGATTTTATAAGGAATGGGGAGTTAAGTGTAAGTCCGTAGTTTTCCGGGCCGGTGTCCTGATATGAGAAGTGCTTCCGAAACTCTTATGAATTCAAACTGTAGCAAGGATGCTCATTTGTAACTGCGATGGGCAATGTTTGATGATGTGTTTCTAGAACAAGATACTTATCTTCAAATGCATCTTGACGTTGAGATGTAATTGTCTGATGGTTCTGCATATGTAAGTGTTATTACATTAAATCCATTGTTGGTTACAGACAGCATTTGTACACTTGGCCATAGAGCAGGTTTCAAGTTTGTCAACAAACTGTTTTTCGTACAAACGTGTCAGTTTATATGTATTGGATGCTAATTTTTTGCTGTGGTTGGATTGCGGTGAAGATTCTGTCATTGCGGACTAGTAATTTGAAAAAGCAGGTGTACGAAAGTGTTTAGCGCCTGCCTCGTTTTTTATTGTTGAATCTAATATGACTAGGTTAACTATTGATAGTATGAGTTTTATTAAAGTTGGTGTATTTGACCTTGTCAGCGGTGTTGGGGCATTTTTTCAGTACAGGAGTAGTTTCCGCATGTGTGTAATTGAGTTTGTTTTTAAGCGACAAGCGAAATTTGAAGCTGATAATAATCTTCATGCAGAATGCGGCACGTATTGCACGAGTTTCTTATGTTGACGTGGAAGGTTTTTTATGTAAAACTGTAGATTGGGTTCTTGGTTGTTAAACTTCTTGAAAATATTGATAGCCACTTTGCGGATCACGGTGATAATGTGTTTCTTGTTAATATATAAAGGGAGTGTATGGGTTTCAGTACTGAAGTTTTGCGTGTAAAGCCTCTCCATAAAAGAGATGGCGAGTAGTCCAAAGGAGCTAGGCCTCACAGGCGCCCCCGAGATTTGCTTGTAAGTCTGCTGGAGCACGATGAAATTGGATTAGTAGTCGATGGTACAACGGAGCTGGTGTATATCAGTAAGGGTTATTTCGAAACAGTACAAGCCTTTAGATGATGCAAGATCGGATATAATATATATACAGTGTTCATGTATAGGAATGTTGAAAGAGACAACCATAAGACAACATATATAATTGTTTAGGTATGATATTTGAGATTGCAGTCTGTAAAATCTGTCTTATACTTGGCCGGAACTGCTACTACGTGCAGAGAATTTAGATAACAGAGTGATAAGTAGCTGAATAGCAAGGGGGTTTTATATATAGATTAATTAATACTGGAATATATCAGTCTATTAAGGGGGGATAATGTTTTCTGTTTTCATGAGGTCATAGACTGTTCCTCATTTTCTGTCCATAGTGATGAAATATAGTATGTATTATTTAATATAACAAATATGTATAATTTTACTAACAAAAATTTGTGAGCATGTACGGTGTATGAAATATTGTATTTGTCTTACTGATGTGTTATAGGCCTGTGTATATATATAGGATGTTATTGTTCAGGGGTTCAGAAGTTACATCATCAGGAACTAATTATATTATTGATCTTATAGTTCCATGTAGATTAGTTATAGAACACATATAATACTATCACAGTAGGTAACGAACGAAACCATGATGACAGCTGTAGTCGCTTTACTACATCAGTTTAAGTTAGCCTTGTAGATAATGTTAAGGTGTTTTCAGGTAGCTTACGTTGTTGTTAATTCTTATTGATTTTTATACAGAGAGCTAATAAGATATATTTTTTTTAAATTTAACTCATCAATTATATAAATTAGTTTTAAACGTCCAATATAAAAATGTAGGAATTAATGTGTTTTAAAAATAATAAAATAAAACAATAAAACAATCCCATGATCTATATTATAAATCTTTACAATATTTCCCCTTCATACTTTTAGAATAAGAACATTCGAACTGTAAAACTCCCTTTATTATGTCGTGTTATTTATCTGTTGCATGTTTTCGTTTTTCATAGCATAAACATTATACTTACTAGTTATGGCATGTTATATTACCTGAGACTGACAAGGATCATCCAATATCTGACAGTTTTGCGGACCTTGTTAATAGGAATAGAACTTTAGAAAACATCAAATTTTATATTGTGTTATTCAAATCAATATTTGCAAAACTCCTATAAAACTGATTGTAGCCTTAATGGTTTAAAAGAATAAGCATTTATCGAATATTTCAGATCCTCATTAATTTCTTGCGAACAAAGCATGTATGTTTTTATAAATTAATTTTCTGATTTATACTACTTCTCATGACATTAATATCACAAAATCAAACTGTACTGTTGAAATCAATGAAAAGGCCCTCTCATATAATATATAATATTATAATATGTTGTGGCTTGAATCACGAAGACGTCTTCCTGCACTACGTCATACTCCTCAGAATTATATTTTAATAGACGCAACAATGAAACCTCATCCTTAGCTGGTGTGTTTTTAATCACGTAGTACAGTTTTCGTGAGAAAGTCTGCTTTTAGTTATTTTTCTTGTTAAATTTGAATTCGTTAATTTTAGATGTCAAAGAAACGCCGATTTATTTTTTAAATATCTTGAAACTGGCAAATTCCAATTCATATTTCCACAATGTTTACCTTGTTAAAAACATTTCTTAGACATTGACGCGACGATTTTTGTTTTAATTAGGACCTTAGAAAAAAATCATCATTTAAAATCACACGGAATTTGGTCTTTCTGGTGACACTATTGCATGAGGAAGGCAAAAGGACGAGAAACTCATGCTGAAATCTATCTTCCAAATTTAGCTGATTTTTAATATTTCCAAAACTAAAAGTTTAATTACAAAATATATGAGTTGTGTTGGTTTCATAAATATAAAAATTCAAAGTCAAATTCACACAGAGTTTACATTCAGTTTATGATATTTACGTTGTCAGACCTGTTCCCGTTTAACCAATTTAACGTTTTAAAGTACATATATTTTGTTTTAATTGTTTTAATACAAAGTTCACCATTTTCATGCCGTGTAGATTTTCTATATTTCAACAACAACAACAACAACAACATTGATGTAATTTCCAGTCTGCTGAGAACATAAGAGGATTTATCTGTCACACACCATAGAGTAGCTTGTATATCCGTATAGCTACTATTCGTCACATCTGAGCTGGTATATCTTCCATATATATCTCGTTCCTAGATAATGTTCAATATAAGGGTCGCCAACTTAATAGGTCCAGAACTGTCGGCAAAAATCTAACCTGTGTCACATGGCCGAAATTTGACATCTCTGTTCCTGCTTCCCTAGTACTTTAGTAATTAGTGATCGGACAAATTCAAAACATTGATACTCATTCGACGTAAACAGACCCGGCAAATAAGACAAGCATAAATGACACACCTACACGTCAGAAATCCCTAGATGTTGTAATTCTTTCTACTCAAATTATTCTTACCTCGAACTGTTGACTTTGGAATTCACTCCCAGGATCCCTGACTGTACTGACATGCAGATATACAGGTGTAATATTAACAGCCACCCTCCTGTCAAACTCCCTAATAGTATTCTTGCAACGCTGATCCTTGATATTATCTTCTTTTTACTTATCGGCACTTTGCCTTGTTTAGAGTTAAATAAAATAGTTTAAATATTTTATAGGATAATATATTTTTGTACGTATTGTAAATTTATCAGAGTGTATATTATTAAAATTCGTCTTTCCATAGTAAACAAGTAATATTATTAAAAACAACAAATAATAAATAATGCATTATATGATTCTTACATCAAGAATATAGAGACAGATGCAAAGTGTAAACGAATTCTATACGAGGGCATTATCTATTCTTGAACGTCATGTTAGACAAACATTTCATAATCGATAATTCTTTAAATGAATCACAGATCTATCAGACGCTTATTCTTATTAACTGTCCTCTTACAATATAACTAAATTTACTCCCTAATTATAAAAATATATATTTTTCATAATCAATCCTCATCAAATTTCGATTGGCATCATATCAGATAATGTCACAAATTAACTCATTTTGATCCATCATAAGTAATTGCTTATTAAAACAAAGGTTATCTATGTCCAGTAAATAAATCAGTTTTAAGTCCTAAATACGTATGTTAATTTCATGCCGATTTTATAATAAACATTGTTTCATCAAACTATAAGAACGGTACTATATTCTGATAAAAGAGACCAAAATATTCGGGCTGAATTTTTAATATATATTTATTTGACAAAA
Source organism: Euprymna scolopes (assembly GCF_053919585.1). NCBI lineage: Eukaryota > Metazoa > Mollusca > Cephalopoda > Sepiida > Sepiolidae > Euprymna > Euprymna scolopes. The sequence goes on along the minus strand of NC_136492.1, from coordinate 52,818,536 downwards.
TTTAAATATACCTTGTTTATAAAAAGATTATAAATAAGTAAACCTCTACATCTTTTAAGCTGTTACTGGATATAGTTTAATAAAATGTATGATTTGATAAAATTTCAGAATTACAATAATTTTCTTAAGATTATGGCCATCTTAATCTAGAAGAAACCTAAAGTAAAATTAAGTACACTTTAATTGATTGAGAATAAATTAAAAATATAATTACGGTTAACATGTATGTTAACGTAGACATGACCGCTCTTGAGGAGACGTGTTTAATTCTCTCTCTCTCTCTCTCTCTCTCTCTCTATATATATATATATATATATATATATATATATAAATATATATATATATATATATATATATATATAGTATTCACACACAGTAGTGTTTAAATGTTGTTAAGTGGCAGTTTTAGTCATTTCAAACTAATTTACAGCTTCAACGCTCACTCATTTTTCGATCAAATGTAAAACAATTATTACCGATTATAAATCCCCTTTCGCAGGTAAATTGTGAAAATAAAAATTTCAAATCTCGTTCAGGAAACAAAATTTATGATGGATTTTCTGGTGTTTAAAATCGTAAAATACGTAAGGTAGCGAGCCACGCTTTTAACGACTGGTTTCGATAGCAACTACGTCGCTTTAAAAAATAATTTTGCTACTAATTCCCTGCTGTCTGAAAGAGAGAAGTAACACGTGAAACAGAGAGAATGAAAGCATAAAAGGGAGATAATTGGTGTGATTTTATTGAAAGCAGACGAGTTCCGTACATTGTATTTACATATAGTTAGAGGGGGGCAAAAATAAGACTGAAATTAAGCAAAGAACAATGATATTTATTGGAAGCTTGGTGACATCATGGATTACGATAGAAAAATGCGAGCATGAAAAGTAAAGGGCAACATAGCAGAATTAGAAAAAAGGAGAAGATATTCTAGTAAAAAATACTATAAATTTATAACTTAAATAATGCAGCATTACGAATTTAAATTAATCAATAAAGAACATTATATAATCATTTGTAATGCTGCAATATTTAAAGTTATAAATTCCTTATATTTTTTTACTAGATTATTTTGTCCTTTCCTTTTCCGGTATTAAACACAAGTTCCTTACTTTTTCATGTTTATGCTTAACATTATTACTTTTCATGCTCGTATTTTTCAATTATAATATATATATATATATATATATATATATATATATATATATATATTTCTGTAGAAATATATACTTTCATACTATATACCAATCCTTATTTAAGAGGTTCAATGAAATACATAGCAATATATTGAATAAATGTAAAAAAAAAACTATATTCCAAAATCCATGATGTTGACCATCTTATAATTTATTTCTTTTAATTCAGTTGACTTTTACAATTCTGGACAGTCTATGTTTCGTAACGCAAAATCTATTATTTACTTATTATATCAATTACTGAATCTATTATGCCCCTAACTCATCAGAAGAAATAGCAACAATATATATGTCAAAAGAGAATCAAGTGTAATTTGACACGATTAAAAGCCGACAATCGGAAGAAAAGCTGTATATACATTTAATATGTTTCCATTACGCCATTTTGAATTTCAAAAATAAAGTCAGTAGACCCAACAATTCGTAATATCATTCTCTATTAATTTATGAATATTACACCGACATTTTTTGTTTAATAATTAGTAAATTTATTAATTCTAATTTATGTATGCATACTTATGAAAATAACATAAAAAAATTATAATTATACACGTTTGCATATACGAAACTTTACTAAACTAAACTAAAAAAAAACGATTGACTTTAATTTGAATTGAAACGATACATACTTCAGGTTACTTGCCTGTTATAATGAGGTTTCTTACTATTTCAATTGTAATTCTTAATATCAGTTTATTCTAAGCCCATTATTAGGCTTGGTCGATATAAAAATCATGGATACTCAATTGTGTATCTAAAACATAAAACATTAAAAAGAATTTAGTTTAAAGTATGATAGATCACTTACACTTGATCTACCGATATATCAACTATTCTTATTTCATTTTTATTAACATTCATATGTTTAACATACCTAACCGATTGATATCTATATGGCACTAATCACTAATGTTTATATAATTCTAATGTCTTTCATTTATTATTATTACAATGTTAAATCAATATATATTACAAGAGCTCGAGAATATTTTTCGGACACTTTGAAAAAAGTACTTCAACGTGATTACTAGTACCAGAAACTTTTGAGTCAGTACGTGGTTGAGGAGTGAAAATTCACTTCTATTGTAATCGTCTTTTTAGTATGTCTTTGATACTCTTAGTTGTTTTTGATTTTTAGAAAACTTGGGAAACTCTATTTTTCGGGCCTGATAAAAACTCCTATTTTATTAAGAGTTATGTTCATGTGTATGTTGTTGTATGCAAAGTTTCTGCTTGTACATTAGCTGTTATCATTAGACTCAATTATCTGTTTTATTATACTGACCGAAAAATAAGTTTAATGAAGTTAAATGCATTAAAAAGAAGTCGTTTGTGTGGCACGGACGAAGCGGGAAGCTGGCCTCAGCATCAAAAGGATCACCATAGATTTGAAGCTGTCAGAATCAACGGTCGAATATATGCTGAAAACAAACTCTGAGCAGAAAAAGAAGAGAGGGCAGAAAATATCAATTGGGAAGATGACTGGAAGGAGAATGAAGAAGACTGTGACACGGCTTTTGACATCTGGAGAAATAGTTACAGCAAGAAAAGTGAAAGAGAAATGTGAATTGGATGTAAATGTCTGAACAGTACAAAGAACGCTACGTACGATTGGTTTGAAGTATGCAAAGACTAAGAAAAAAATTACACTAAGAAACACAAAGGAGCAAGTCTGGAGAGTGCTAAAAGGTGGTTAACAAGAAATGTTGACTTTAAAATGTTATATTTACTGATGAGAAGCGTTTCAAGTTTGATGGACCCGATGGATGGTGTAGTTGATCAAGAAGCGGTGAGCCTGTTGTACTTAACAAACGACAGATGGGAGAAGGAGGAGTTATGATTTGGGGTATGATCTTTGCTGATAGAAATATATGGTTGGAGTGGCTGAAAGGACGACACAACAGCGAAAACTACAAACAGTTGCTCGACGAGAATATCCTACCAAGGATAAGAAGAAAATGGGAGATGATTTCGTTACACAGCAAAGCAATTGCAGCATCCATGTGTCAAAACTAATGAAAGAATGGATGGCTTAAGTGAATATAACTACTTTGGAATGGAATGCAAAAAACACAGGTCTAAATTTAATGGAAAGTGTTTAGGAAATGCTTGCGCAACTTGTCTATGATGGGCGTGAAATAACGAAAGGAGCTCAACAATGGAAACGAATACTTGATGCCAAAAAACAGCTAATAGAAACACGTAGAGATGTTATTGTGCATATGTTTGATCATTATAAAGAGAGATTGATAAAACTTATTGAGAAGAAAGGTGATATTACAGACTATTAACCGTTTTTCAACAATGTCAGAAAAATAATGTCGCGAGTGTTTTGTAAAAAAAATTAAATATTTTTCTTTACCTAATCGATTTTCTTCCATTTTTATTACAGGTATTTCCTTTATATGTTTATGCTATTCTTTTGAAGGAATTTCGCCACATTATGGTACTCGGAATATTGAATACTAAAGTGTCCGAAATATATTGTCTGGCCCTTGCATAAATGACTACAGTAATCCGTTCAATATAAAATGTTAATATAAAAACTTTTTCAATAGATAGTCGTAATTCATTGATACATATTTCATTTCTCCTTAATGTCAAATTGTAAACTAATTGGTTACTTATATTTGCCTTAAATTAATTTAATTATTGTATTCATTTATTTATATTATTTTTATCAATATAATTATTATTATCATATATTTTGAAAGTAATATTTTTAAATTCTAACTTTCACATACTTTTACCATTTCAACCTTCCACAATCTATTATAATTAAACAATTTACGAACTTTTCATTTATTTAAGTATAATTTTAGTTATACTTTGAATATATATATATATATATATATATATATATATATATATATATATCCTTGTTCTTTTTCTATCAAACACTTTTTCTCAAATGTCATAATTTGATTCCACGTTAACTGTTCTTGCAAAATTATTTTAATGGAATTTTTTATTTATTGGAGTCTATGTATTCAGTTACAGTATAATGCGAATCATGAAAAAAAAACTTACAATATTCTTCTTAAAACAATGTTGCCCTATTTTATAATCGTTTTAGTTATACTTAATATATGATTGGTCTCGTTATGTTGCTGCGATCATATTTAGGATAATATATCATTATTTATACTTATTTATCAATTTTGATACAATTTTGTTTAAAATGCTATTATTTTTATTTGTACTCACTATGAAGTCTTACACAGATCATCATCAAGAATTAATTAAGAATAGTGATTGCTATTGATCCGTGGAGTGTGAATTACGACTGGCAAACAATTTCCAGTACTCTCCACCTAGTTCATTTATTTTAAGCGGAATAGCAATAACCTCTTATCATTAATTACGAGATGGAAACTAGCATTGACCCCCCCCTTTGATTTGAGTGGCAATACGAAACTGCAACCTCCCATTACACTCCGCATTCTGTCAAGGGCGTTCGGGTTTGGTAACCAAGTTCAGGTTTTATGAGAATTTTCGGGTTTGAATTACTGTACACATAGATTCGAAAACGTTGTCAAAAAATAAATATATAACAAATAAATGTTATCCTAGGCAAGATAAGTTACTTTTCTTCCTAACTGGATATATTTTTCGTGTTTTTATTCAATGTAGCATGTTTATTCAGCTCGAAAACCATACAGTGTTTATCGATGTATTGGAAAACTCAAGATGGCGCCTAACTCTTTCTTTAACACGGTAAGTTGTGGAAAAGGTGTTATAAATAAATAAAAAAACTAGACAAAATACTATTGAAAACCCGCTCAATATATGTTACCGTGACATAGGCTGACATATATTCGGCGGGATCTTAATAGTATTTTGTCTAGTTTTTATTTATAACACGTTTTCCACAACTTACTGTGTTAAAGAGAGAGTCAGGCGCCATCTTGAATTTTCCAATACATCGGTAAACACTGTATGGTTTTCAAGCCGAATAAACATGTTATATTGAATAAAAACACGAAAATATATCCAGTTATGTAGAAAAGTTACTTACCTTGCCTTTGATAACATTTATTTGTTATATATTTATTTTTTGACAACTTTTTCGAATCTTTGTGTACAGTAATACAAATCCGAATTTTCTCTTGTTATTCTTATAGTTCCCCACATCACTGTTTCTCTTCTTATCTTTCACATTTTGTCTTTTTGCTCCTCGTTTCTTTGTAATCCGTATCATCGCTCCGAGTAATCAGTCTTCGTAATATTCGTAGTGATATATTTCATAAGTATCGATGACCGTTGTATATCATTTTGCATTATTGCATCAGTAGTTTTCGATTGAATTCTCGCTTACAATGAGTGTCGGTCTTTTTATGTTATTATTTTTTAATTAATATCCTATCTCTCTCTCTCTCTCATATATATATATATATATATATATATATATATATATATATATATATATATATATATATATATATATATAAACTCAGGGGCGAATCAGAATTGATTTATAACTCTAATCAATCATTGAAGGCCGTTTAAAAACCTTTAAATTTCACAATAATTCTAAAAGTGGAGACAGCGGGAGAAACATGAATTATTTTCAACCAGAAAAAAAAAAACTGTAAATCAATTCATGGAGCAATAAAAATGTTCATGTATTTCGTTTGATTTGTGTGCACAGAACTCATTTATGTTGACCGCATCTTAAACAGATTTATGCTAGTAGGATTTGAATTGTTATATTATATAGTGCATCTATATTTTAATCTTAGTTTACTTTAATCCGTACATAAGATGCAATATATCTTATAAAAATAATTCGCTTAAAACTATTTGTATATATGTTAATATATAGCTACATCAAATTATATATATATATATATAATTCTATGTATATTAGCAGAACCCGTTCACCGGCGTTGCCTGGTGGAAGCATGCCCCCTCATTGTAACAAAATATAAACTATGGTTGTAATGTGTTTCGGAATAGACACTCATAACCTCCTTCTTTTAAGAACGTCGTATGGAAAAGACATGATCAACCTGGCCATGGTAAAAACGGTTTTCGAAATGGACACCACATCTTATGAGGTGGACTGTCCAAGTATTTGTCCTAAGTTCAACCTTGATGTATGTTGTCATCATGTCCACCTGCAAATACTATAAAAAATACTATTTTATCGCGCGTGTGTAGAACATTGAATTATAGTGCATAACGAATGTCAGTATATCTTGAAAACTACTTGTCTCCGCCAAAGTGAAATATGCTGTCTTTTTCAGCATAGTCTAAAACCTATAGACCGCGTCAGTTTTAAGAAAATAGTGTAGTTGGTGGTAAAGTTTAAAGTACCTAAAAAATATCAACGTCTGAGCAGTGTGAAAGAGGAGTCCTTAAGAGAGAACTAAACGAAAACAATATATATAAAAAAACAAAGGTCAATATAAAATAAATAAGTATATCCGTAGAAAATAAATTTAAGGGTAAATTTGTACTTGAGCGGCGTAAAATATTTAATAGATAGAGGAATTAAAAAAACAAAACTGGCTTACATGTAGACAAATAAAAACTGATTGAAAAGTAATGAAAATAACCTTTTATCTGGACGTAATTCAGACTTAGAGTGCAAAAATGTGTTTTATTTAAATAGAAATACTTTTTTATGATTTCGAAAGTGGAAAATATTATTTATTTTTTATCATCGCAATCAAGTCCCGGTGCCACTTTGATGTCGAGGGTACTTTAACTCTCAATTAATCGAAGATTTGCGGACGTTTATGAAATTACCCTCCCCCACGCAGTTTCATTAACATATCATTATTTTTAGGAGGGTACCCCACTTTATTATAGCTGTTAAAAAAGGAAAAACCATAGTAAAAAAAAAACGGACGGGGGAGAAATCATTCAATGCAATTTTTAAAAAATACATAAATAAGAGGGGTACAGTCGGCCGACCAGGTTTCACCTTCACCTTTCAAATTGAGTTTATTTTGGAGAAGAAACGAATTAAAATAGAAGGAACGACTAAAATAAATCAAAATATCGGAAAATAAAATAGGAAAACGGTAAAAATAAATCTATCGTTATGAATATTATACAATGGAGAGGAAACGTCTCAGGGACTAATAACGTCGAGACCCAAAAGCCACTCCCTTTGTTTAAAGCGAAGGTCTCTGTAAACTGACGTGAATAGTCTCCTAGACCTTCAGATGAAATAAAGTATGAGCGTGACTTGGAATGGAAAATAAGTCACCGCTGAAATACATTGCACGTCGCGGGTTTAAAACAAATCGTTCGTCATAGCTGAACAATGCGTATTACTCAAAACGTCCATTGGTCGGTAGATTCCATTCCACATTTTGCTGGGTACATGTTCTTGGACGTAACCATCTAACCGAGGGGTCGTTGGTCCAACGTAGTTGGCACTGCAACTATATTTTAATTGATAGATGACATTGTTCATATGATGTAGGCGCAGAACGTCTTTTCGGACAGATTGTAATGATGTATTTGTCGAACACACTACATGTATATTGAAAGCAAAATAGTAATGTTCAACAGCTGAACTGAATCTGGTTGGCGAATATTTCACTTGTTGTCTCTAACACTATTAAACAAATTTAAACTGGACATTTAGCCGTCATCTTTGTTTGAGAAAAATTGTTTATTTTCCATTTTAATGAAGTAGTTAATACTATCAAGAGATTACCTATTAATTGAACAGCGGATTGGTGATGCTTTTTAGTTCTTCATACAATTTAGGTTGTAGACAAATCATGAGGGCACGACGCGTTAATGTCCAAGTTTATTTATACTTTTCTTTGTTAGGAAAAAAATTATGCCAACGTGTATACAGACTCGAAAACGATTGTTTACGGTAAATTTATGTAAGATAACTTGATGGAGTTTCGTTATCAATACATATGAGTTGTTAGTACTGGATCACGGTCAGGAATTTTTTGTTCCACCTCCAGTATTAAACATGAAGACGAACTTTTTGTATTCGAAATACTTATTGCTCAAGCAATGAGACTTCAGCCTATCTCTGAATCCAAGTTAAAGGACTTAAAAGCTAGATTAAATTACCTTGCCCATAACTATACGAGTACACCAGTACCCCAGCCATAGTTTAACTGGCACAATAAACACTTTACGGTCATTAAAGTTCTGCGACATAACAAATTTCTAGTAATAACCTGACCGGATAAGGGCTCAGGAGTGGTGGTACCAAATCATCATGTGTATGTCAATTAAAGGTCGGTTGTACTTAATAACACGGAAAAATTTATTAAATTTTACCCTGTTGATACTCATCATTCCATTGCTTCCTTAGAATATAAATTCAATAAGAAATTAGTAAAGTTGCTGAAAAGCGATGCAGCCCCTTTACATAGCTAAGAAAATAAGACTCTTAACATCGATCCATCCTAGGCTATACGACTTACCTAAACCTCATGAAACAGATAGCTTTTAAGACCTATTCTGTCTATGATAAAATCTTCACAACACAAGGCTACAAAATAGATCTTTAAAAAATGTACAGCAATCAGTGAATTATTACAGGAACTGCTGCTTAAACGATTCATTCGAGTTTGCTTATTTCATTCAAAATTATAAAATTGCCCATAAATTCAAGTGCTCCTATGTTATTAGCAGCTTATTCATCTATGCCCCTATTTTGGTGACAATAGATATCTGCACTGCTTTTTTATTTCTTAGTCAGATATTACATCCTTCCATTCCTGAAAATATTCTTATTGAGCTAATGAAATTTGCCAAACAGCTGTAGAATTCAGTGCCAATGATAGAATTTATCGGCAAATAGAAGGCGTGTCCATGGGGTCAATCCTAGGACTAATAATGACAAATATATGTGTGGGGGTTTATGAACAAAAACGTCATCTGGACCCATAAAACCGCTAGTCTACTTTCGATAAGTAGATGAAGCATTTTGCCTATTAAATAATCAAACCGAAACAAATGAATTCTTAAATTTACTCAACAGTATGCATCCAATGTTAAAATATACTAATGAGAAAAAAGTAATTCTACTACCGCCTTTCTTGATGTATTTATAACGAAGCTCCATCAAGTTATCTTACATCAATTTATCGAAACAACGTTTAAGGGGCTGTATACACATTGGAGTTCATTTTGCCAAACAAAGGAAAGTATAATAAAATTTGGACTCTAACACATCGTGCCCTCATGGTTAGTTCACAATCTAAATTGTATGAAGAACTAACAACGATCACCAAAACGTTGTTCAATAATGATATAAGTACTTTCGCAAATAAACGAATGTAAATTGGACATTTAGAAGCCATCCGAGTTTTCTTTTGAGGAAAAAATGTTCTTTTTAGAAGAAAATTAAAAAAAAATTCTCAAATAAAAACTAAGATGGCTTCTAAATGTCCAATTTACATTCGTTTACCTTGGTTAGGGACAATAAATGGAAAATTCACCAAACAGATTAGCTCAGCCGTTGAACATTGCTATTTTGCGTTCAATATACATGTGGTGTGTTCGACAAAAATCTTGCTATCCCCTGGATCCCCCATCATATGAATAATGTCATTTATCAATTAAAATGTAGTTGCAGTGTACACTACGTAGGAGCAACGACCCTTCGGTTAGACGGTTACGTCCAAGAACACATATCCAGTAAAATATGAAATGGAATATACCGACCAATGGACGTTTTGAGTAATACGTATCGTTCTGCTATGACGGACCATTTGTTTAAAAATCCGCGATGTGCAATAAATTTCAGCAGTGCCCGATTTTCCATTCTAAGTCACTCTCATTCGTTATTTAATCTGGAGGTCTTGGAGACTATTCATGTCCGTTTAAACAGACCTTCTCTCTAAGCAAAGGAAATGCCTTTTGGTTCGGGACGTGATTAGTCTCTAAGGCGTTTCCTTTCCACTATATATATATATATATATATATATATATATATATATATATATATATATATATATATATATATAATTATCAAAAGGATAGATTTATTTTAGTCGTTTTCAAATATTTTTCTTTTCCGAAAGTTTGATTTTTTAGTCGTTCCTTCATTTTAATTCGTTTCTAAAAAAAAAAAAAAAAAAAAAAGAAACTCAATTCGTTTTTGAAAAGTGAGGGCAAACCCTGGTCAGCCGACTTTTTCCCACTTATTTATGATTTTTTTTTTACCTCTATTAAATATTTTACTCCCGTCTCTCTTTTTTTCATATGTACAAAAACTGATTTTTTTAATAAGTATAATACAGATATATCTATAAAATAGATATTATTAAATTAAATACATAGGTGTATATATATATATATATATATATATATATATATATATATATATATATATATATATATATATATATACACCCACTGCAGACTGTCAAAAAAAAGCGGCCGTGTAGCCGAAACAATAATGAAACTTAACAGAAAGATACGGTAATAAAAAATAAAACGCATATTTGCTCTACAACAGTATTGAGCACTTCCTTCGGTTTTTATCAATTTCCATCTCGACTATATATATATATATATATATATATATAGCGATGATCATAAATCTATACCATATATTTATTTTATAATAAATGTATATATATATGTGTGTGTATATATATATGTATGTATATATGTATGTACGTATGTATGTATGTATTTACAAAACTGAATACTCACAAAGACAATATGGTATTCGATAAAAATTGTTGCTGGCTATCTTGCTCTTGCTTGTTGCTGGATCTCAACATTTTGATCCAAGAGAGAGACTTAGCTGTCGTACAAAGCTAAGACTCTGTAACATCATCTTTGAATAGATACTCCCTCAGTCATTTGGGCTCATGAATTTGAAATGTCTGAGGGAGTGGCAATCGTCTGACAAGACGTTGCAATCATCATCATGTATGTATGTATGTATGTACAAAACTGAATACTCACAAAGACTATATGGTATCGATAAATATACGCTTATTATTGTAAATTCAGAAAAAGCTTATTAAAATAATAATAATAAAACTTTATTAAAAATTTACAGCACTGAAGTACAATATTATTATTAAATCATTTACAATCAAATTAAAATAAGTTCTATGAATTTGATTCTCAAACCGATAATTAAACAGTACTGCATGCAAAACACAAAAAACAAAACAATATTATGAAATCTTCTTGTCACAAACTCTATTTACTTAAAAAAAAAAATTAAGAAATATACAAGTAAAAACTTATTTTAAAAGTAGTCCTGGTTCGGAAATTACCATGAGACTTAATATACATTATCAAAATCCTATATTTTATGTTCTGTTTACCTGCTTTAATAACACACTCAAGTTGTTTTACTAAAAAAAATTAAAACAAATGTTACAAAAAAAAGTAGCGTATTTGTTATCTCTTCAATTTCAACAATGATTAGACCGTCGCTACAAAACTGATATTGTCAAAAAATCGCTGAGATTGTGCAAAGTAATCTGTTTCACGAAATAAAAAAAAAATGTTTATATAATTTGATAAATATATCAAAAATAGTAATTATTGGTATCAAATAAGCTTATTATATTTTAAAAGATAAGTCAGGAAACTAATTAAAAATTGACTAAAACGTTATTATGCTCAGACTACTAAACACATTTTATTACAACTCAATTCAAGCAACGGTTAGATTTAATTACAAACCTAATACAATATTGGAAAACAATCTATCTATCCATCTATCAATCCACATATATATATATATATATATATATATATATATATATATATATATATATATATATATATATATATATATATATACGCACACAGAAAGTGTTTTCAATAAGATCCCAGACGTTTTTCGGACGGGTACGTTTACTAATAGTAAGTACATGAAACACTTGCCCACTTTGAAGTAATCTCCTGCACCTGTAATGACCATTGTTATATCGTTCCAACAACTTCTAGAAGGCACCATGGAATTTATCTTGTCTAAGCATGTGAAACACCCTCGTCACAACCGCTTTCTCTTCAATTTTCTCATGACTCCAGCCTTTAAGAATTTAATTGAGTTTAGGGAATGACGAAACGCATCGAACGTTAGGTCTGGACTAAAAGAAAGTAAAGAATCTGTGTCTATTCCTATCTTGGTCAAATATTCTGTGGCATGTATAGAGATGTAGAATTCACTCCTGTGGCAACCTTGGCGCAAATCTTCTGCATATTGTTATATATGTGTGTGTATGTGTGATCTGTTGGGCCATAATTCTTCAGTGCAACTTGCCTAGAATACATACCGAACCAAAGATCGAAACTATAACAATCTAGTGGAAAGTTGACAATTCTACTACCTGGTCCACGAAATCGATGCTGGCAAACAGTCGCTTCAAATTTCTATTCATGTAAACATTTTGACTTCTACTAAAAAAATTATAGATGTGTGTTTTCGCGAACAAAGAGCTTCGCATTACGCTACTAAAATAAAAAGCGAAATCATTTAAGTCAATACTCTACCGAGGGAAGTGACGCTTACATAGTAATCTACGAACAGGTTTTATTGCAACGCAGCTTTTATATATATATATATATATATATATATATATATATATATATGTGTGTGTGTGTGTGTGTGTGTATGCATATGTGTATATTTATTTATGTATATACATATATGCATATATATGTGTATATATATCTGTATATGTATGCATATGTATATATATATATAAGTATATATATAAGTATATACCGTAGCGTCCAAAAGTTAAGGAACGATTGATCATTTTGTTAATGGCTTCTAACTTTATGTATGAAAAAGAAAAAAAAAATTGGTGGATTTTGCAATGTTTAATAATGGTAGTTAAAGAAAAAAATAATTTAATTTTTGATTTTAATACATATTAGTTTTTTTTTACATATAAATAAATTTAATTAAATTACATGCGTCCAAAAGTTAAGGAACGAGGGACATTTATTATGAAAAATAAAGAATCCTTTCAGTATTTAGTGAAAAAGCCCCTTGTTTTCAATCACATTATGCCATCTTTTGCTGCAAGACAGTACCAATCGTTCACATGTTATAGGTAAAATATAATTCCAGGATGTTTTTATACATTCCCATAAATCATCAAGATTTTTTTTTGGGGGGGGGGGGTTCTGTGATCTTATCACCAATAATTTTCCAAATATTTTACATTTGGATTCAAGTCTGGGCTCTGAGCTGGCCAATCCATAACGCAAATATTGGATCTATTTAGCTCTTCTAAAACTATTTTTGCTTTATGGCACGGTGCGTTGTCTTGCATAAAGATATAAAAATTAGAAAAATTAGGTACCACATGTTCTCTAATCAATTCTCTGTACATTCGGGCATTAACTTTTCCATGAATTCTCACAAGGGAACCAGTTCCTTTTGAGGATATTATGCCCCATACCATTATACTGCTGCCTCCAATATTTACTGTACTTTTAACGCACTTAGGGGACAGTCTTTCTCCATTTTTTCTTCTGACATGTGGTCTTTTGTCTGATCCGAAACATTAAATTTAGACTCATCAGTAAAATGAACCTTTTCCCATTTTTTCCCCCGCCTGTATTTTTTGAATGGCTTCTAACTTTATTTATAAAAAAGGGGGAAAAATTGGGTGAATTTTCCAATGTTTAATAATGGTAGTTAAATAAAACATTTTTTTAAATACATATTAGTTTTTTACATATAAATAAATTTCATTAAACTACAGGCGTACAAAAGTTTAGGAACGCAGAAAATTAATACAAACATTAACAATTTTATTAACAACAAAATGTCGACTCCGAATATTCGAAAAAAGCTATATACAAGAAAAACAGCTTATTTGTGACCATTATGATGAAAATGTCCATAGGGGAGATTGCTAAAATATTGAAAAATTCTAAAAGCGTTGCTTTTTGGATTATTGAGAATAGAAAAAAGGTTTACCATTGACTGAAAAGAAAATTCGGGCCGACCCCGAATAAACTAAAAGGTAGGATAGAAAAATAATTCGATCATCTCGTTCTGATCGCTTTAAAACTGCGGCTTCGATATCCCGGGATTTTACATCCGAAACTGAACACAAGATTTCCCGACAAACGATCTCACGGAGATTAAACGAAGTTGGATTATTTTAAGAAGTCCATGCTCAAAGCCTTTAATTTCTGTTAAGAATTTTTAAAAAGCCAGATTGTTATTCGCCGAAAAACATTTGTTTTGGGAAGAAGAAAAATGGGAAAAGGTTCATTTTACTGATGAATCTAAATTTAATCTTTTCGGGTCAGACAAAAGACCACATGTCAGAAGAAAAAAATGGAGAAAGACTGCCCCCTAAGTGCGTTAAAAGTACAGTAAAATTTGGAGGCGGCAGTATAATGGTATGGGGCATAATATCTTCAAAAGGAACTGACTTCCTTGTGAGAATTCATGGAAAAGTTAATGCCTAAATGTACAGAGAATTGATTAGAGAACATGTGGTACCTAATCTTTGTAATTCTGATATCTTTATGCAAGACAACGCACCTTGCCATAAAGCAAAAATAGTTTTGGAAGAGCTAAATAGATCCAATATTTGCGTTATTGATTGGCCAGCTCAGAGCCCAGACCTGAATCCAATTGAAAATGTTTGGAAAATTATTGGTGATAAGATCACAGAAAAAAAACCCAAAAATCTTGATGATTTATGGGAATGAAAAAAAAACATCCTGGAATAATATTTCACCTATAACATGTGAACGATTGGTTCTGCCTTGCAGCAAAAGATGGCATAGTGTGATTGAAAACAAGGGGCTTTTCACTAAATACTGAAAGGAGTCTTTATTTTTCATAAGGAATTTCCCTCGCTCCTTAACTTTTGGGCGCCTGTAATTTAATTAAATTTATTTATATGTAAACAAAAACTAATATGTATTAAAATCAAAAATTAAATTATTTATTTTTCTTTAACTACCATTATTAAACATTGGACAATTCACCAAAAAATGTTTTTTCTTTTTCATACATAAAGTTAGAAGCCATTAAAAAAATGATCGATCGTTCCTTACCTTTTGGACGCTACTGTATATATGCATAAATATTATATCTGTGCATATTTATATGTATATATATATATATATATATATATATATGTGTGTGTGTGTGTGTGTGTGTGGGTGTGGGTGTGTGTGTCTGTGTGTGTGTGTCCACATACATATATTTCATCTTGCAATCAAGTTTATAAACTTTTAATTAAGTATTTTGAATCTTAAACTGTTCCAGATTTTTATACCACATCAGCAAATGTAAAAATACACATTTTCGAAGCTCTGTTCTACAAGAAGTGTGTTACATCTTTTAGAGCAATTAATGATCCAAAAACTATAGTAATTTTCATCCATTATCATTAAATATCTGATTTATTGATACTCTATATACACTTTTAAGCACCCTGTTCAAAGTAGACTTTATTTTATGATATTAATGTTTTCATTATTATATTTTATATATATATATATATATATATATAATATATATATTATCAATTTAAACTTTGTAAATTATTCCCACACATTTTTTTAGTTGACAATTTTCTGTTATAATGAAGTTTAAACAATGGCTTATGAATCGACCTGGGACAAAATATATTTATTTCGTTGTTTTACTCTCGTTTATATATCCGACACAGTTAGAAACACTTATTACACCGGGAACCATATCCGTGTAAAAAAAAAAAAAAATATAAACGGAGATATACTCAAGAGTAAAAACAATGAAAGAATCTGCTGTTGTCGCAACCCTACTCATATGTTTATTCATAGTATATTGGTCTATATCTATATAATAAAGATAAATGTCTGTGTGTGTCTCTGTAAACGGATAGGCTACTATATCGTTTACTATTAAACTAATCTGCCAACATAAATTGATAGAAGACGAATCAAAGATCTCAAATGAATATCTTACATTCTGGAGAGGAATTAAGATAAAAATCTATAAAGAAAAAACAGGTTTACAAGGGTGTAAAATATAGATGCATATGGGAAGATTTTCATAAGTATGATTCAGTATAAACAGGGATGGTATAAAAAATTGAAGTGATCTGTGTTCGTATTTCGCCAATATAGAATGGAAATAATTCACGGAATTAAAAGAAAATGATTTGTAATATCGATCCGCGTAAGTATACTTTGATATGTATGTTTTGAAAACAGATCCTTTAAACGTATTATGGTGCATCCGTTCGCACTTAAATTCCATAGAATAGAAATATATCACAACGTATAATGTTTTCATATCTATATTTGCAAAAGTATATATTTTTTTTAATATAGATTCAGATATTTTGATAAGCGTGTTTCAGTTTGAACAGGTGTGGTATAATAAAATTATGGGGTCTATTTCGCTTTCATAGAATAGTTTTTAATTTCTTTACTAAAATATAGTTTAAGAAAAATTACTTGTTTATGAGTAATGTCGAAACCAATTTAGTTGACCATAATATGATTAGGCTAATATGCACCGAATTTATCATAAAAATGGAAAGGGTTAACTATTTATATTGTTTTCTTGTTTTTTGTAAAGAACTGTGTTATATATATATATATATATATATATATATATGTATATATATATATATATATATCAAAGTTACTTACAAAAGTTCAGTTTAGCTGCTTTATTTTTATCATAAATTATTTAAATACTAGTTAAATTCTATTTCAGTCACCTAAATTGATTTTCAACAACATGCCCAAGCAACGTTATATTTAAGACGGCGATTCAGTAAATATTGTTAAGTAAACAATTAAATTATGAGGTAGATAATGTACGCAAAATTAAAACACAAGGCCGATTCATGAGGTATAAATAAAGACTTTGATAGAAAAATATTACCTTTGTCGAAAAGGATTGGTTCTCTGACTGATGAGTAAAGAACAGGCAGTGATTTTGTAATTATTCATTCGAAAATGGTTATAAAATTCTATATTCCATAATAGATACTACACTTGGAATTATTTATTCACAAACACATTTTATTTGCAAATATATTTTTTTATTATTTCTTGAAAATTTCATACACAAAATATGGAATTTCTTTACTTATAGTAGATAATATTCATAGTCTGACTAGCTGCCTTACCCAACGTTGTCAGGTTGGGTATATGTGGTGATTTAAGAAACGAAGGGGGTTAGGTGAGGGTAAAGGGTGACAGTATCGGGGGAGGGAAGTAAAACAATAGTAGGCAGCCCAGGTTGAGAGAGGTGTTAAAAAGTGGTAGTTGGCAGGCAGGTTAAATCCATAACGCGAAGGAGGAAAAAAAAACTTAACGTCTTAGCCGATGCCTCCATCCCGCAACTGGAAGCGGTGAGCCTTGAATTAAAGCGTAGTCAATTAAAAAAAGACGATGTCTTGTGAAAACGTCGAAATAAAACAAAAAACACCCCTACTTATAAAGAACGGCCGAGTTTAGGGTGGGAGAATTAATGTTTTTGAGCAAGCGATCGATATTTGTCATCCGAAGGATTTGACTTTAAAACAATACCGATCTCGTTAAGATCCGCCGCCTCTGTCGAAAGTTTTTGCGGGATATGCAAACGCACACACACACACACACACACACACACACACACACACACACACACACACACACACACAGATTTTGCCTTTTATATATTACTAGCTCGAGTGTCCAGCGTTGCCTGGTTGTTTGTCGGTGTGTTTAGGAAAAAAAGTTAACGAGGAAAAAAGTTTTGGTAGGGAGGTGGGCTCGAACACGAAGCCTTGAGACGAATGCGGAAAAGAAATTGCAGAAAACGTTATATCTTATCTCGAGGCTAAAAGGGCAGAGTAAGTGAGAACCATTCAAATTACACGATCAAAAAGTTAAGTGAATGAGTTCAGACAGGTGCATAAATTTAACTGAGTCAAATAGCACGCCACAGTGGAATGCAATCCCGCACTTTACTTTGGCTGCAAGCCAGGTAAATTTGAAGCTTTCTGCATATTTTTTTGTTTCCCCAAGATATAGGGGGAAAACCAACTCCCCTTTAAAATGGGAGTGTTCAAATGAATAGCAATAGTCTGATGTGACGAGTTTTCCCAAATTCGTCAAAGCTTATTGCTTTTCTGGGTGTCGCTAGCAAGGGTGGCAGTGAATTGTATTTTCTTCGTTTATTTTCGCTTAATTTATACGACAAACACGAACAAACACCCCAGAAGACAGAATAGCGGGAATTTTCTAAAATAAAATGGCCCAAATAAAAGATAGACACGACGTCCGTTCGCAAATCATATATATTATAATCTCGAGAGTATATAAAAAAGTTGCAAGAAGTGGTACCCCCTCCCCGAGCGCCAATCCAGAAAGCCTTTGTCGGACATACAAAAAAGCGTACCAACACAAAAACACACACAAACACACCCACACACACATTTTCACCTTTATATAATATACAAGCCTGGGTGCCTGGCATTTCCCGGCTGTTTGGAGGTGTGTGTTGAACAAAAACAAGATGATGGTAGGCAAGCAGGCTCGAACCCAAACGGCGAAGTAGGAAACGAAATAAAAATGCAATAACAAAGATTGCCTACGAAAAAATGGTATTTAGCGAAGAAATATATAATTTTGTGTTAATTGTTATTTAAGACTACGGAGGCGCTATTGGAGAGGGGCTCTACAAGTCAGGGTTACCTGAAACTCATCGAAGCAAAGTGAATAACTTACATATGTTTTGCGTAAACGTAATATTATATTGATCCGCTGACCAGGTTCATTCATGACACCGTGCTGAAACATTTGCCAGACTAACAGTGTGCATCTGGAGCAATCATTAAGCAAGTGACCGATATGAAAAGATGATGACATTTACAAGATGCACCAAGAAGAACTAGAAATTTTTGTCACCAATTTATTGCTGGTCAAAATCAGGCAGGGAAAGGAAATAGTCTTAACTGTAGAGATTAACGAATGACTGCAACTTTATTCTCTTGATGTTGCACAGCTCACACATTATTAAAGTGTACTTTGGATGTGAGTACAACTGATAAAACTGTTTTTTTTTTATGTTACAAAGAAAGTCACCACTTATCAAGGCCCGGATGTCACTCGGGTATAAGTGTTATTGCGTGTACAGTAATCAATGGGATAATATCGTATTTATCACTAGTAACGGAGATATTATAAAGGTTCTTACGTAAAGGGGCGGTTCAACAGGAACTTGTTTATGTTGAACTTGGAGACATCCAAGTTGTAGTCAGGTGGGAAACGGAAAAATTTCCACAGGCGCTTCTAAGAAGCTTTCTTCATGGAAGCTACGTTTTGATTTAGCACAGATAAAGAGTTGGGGAAATTACTGTCAGTGGTTTCAGCTAGCCAGGTGTTTTTCGTGAAAGATTGGCGAGAGGGTACCAGAGATTTGTTTTCAGACGATCATTTGCCAGGGGAATAACAATAAACCAACGGCAGGCTCGCAACGCCTTTTCTGTGAGGAGAGAGAATCAGAAAGAACTTTGTAATTTACGGCCTTTGATGTGTTGCCCAAGATGATCGTGCCATCAGCATAGATGTCAACGAATGATTTAAGTATGTGTTTTGGGAGATCATTGCTGTAGATCAGGAAAAGTGTTGGGCCCAGGATGAACCCTTGAGGGATACCATCATTAATACTGTAAGCTTCTGATTTCTGCCCATCAACAACTACTCTTATGAGCGTATCAGAGAGAAATGATTTAATAATTGAGAAAACATTTCGAGTTATACCGTAGCTTGAAATCTTGTGAAGTAAGCATTTATGCCATACCTTGTAAAAGGCGTTTGATATATCAAGAGCAATTATCCTATAAAGGTTGCCTCCGCCGAGAGATTCACTAATCCTATGGGATATAATCGTTAGGACATATGCTGTAGATCTGGCAGAACGGAAACCATATTGAATGTCATTTAGAAGGTTATTTCTGTTGAGGTAGTTGAATACTTCTTTATTTAATATGAATTCCAGCAACTTACTCATGACATACAGAATATTATTGGTCTGTACTGGCTGGGAGATGAGCTGTCACCTGAATTCTTAAATACAGGGCATACTGATGAGGTTTTTCAGGGTGTTGGGAAATAATTCTCCTTAAGAAAACGCTTAAACAGTTTTGTAAGTATGAGGTCAAGTTCTATTTGAAGCTTTTTGAACACTATAATTGGAATGCCATCGGGGCCAGTTGCTTTACTGGAATCAAGGTTTTTGATTAGCTTGGCGACATCACGCACAGGTATTTGTATGTTGCATAGCGTGTTGTCTGTTATAAGAGGAAATACGGAGAGTTGATGGTTTTGGCCCCATAGGGTAGAATTAGTTGCAAAGTTCTTGGAAAATAGTTATGCTTTGTCTGATGCTGACGAGATTACCTCAGGTCCATTGATTATGGTTGGGATAGAACGCACGCTTCTGTTCAGGATCCTATTTACTATTTGCCAAAACTGGTGGGAACTAAACCGTTGCTCAGCTACTTTGCATTTAACGGACTGAGCATATAGCTCTCTTGCTTTTTTTATTACTCTTTTACAGTGGCTGCTGACAGTTCTGAAACCAGCTTTAGTCTCAGTACATCTATTACGATGGTAGCTATGGAAAAAGTGATTTCTTTGCGCGATGACTGCAGCGCATTTTGGGAATACCATGGTTGGCTATTAGGGTTTTGTTGACATTTTTTGGATGGTATAAATCGGTCTATACCTACAATTAACTATTGGGTAAGGTCTGATACTATAGAGGACACATCCTTTTTAAGCATGGAATCCAGAGGTAGATCACGAATAAAAATACGAAATCTATCCCAGCTAGTCATAGAGTATCGATATACTGTACGGTGGAGAGGTACGTCTGAATACTTCTTGCATTTCATTTTTATTTTAACTGATACAACCGAGTGGTAGGAAGATCCCAGAGGAGATAGAACGGAATATGAACATAGCTCAGGGGAATTTGTGAGAAAAAGGTCTATAACGCTTGCATAATGACCGATAGTATCGGTCATACGGATGGGTTCGTGAACACTCTGAGTGAGGTCAGAGGCAATGGAGAAATCATGACAGAACCTCCCATCATCATCTGTCTTGTTTGAATGGGTCAGCCATTTCACATTGTGGACAGATATTAACGTTGGCCGCAGGATGAGCAGACAGGATGTGGTCAATTTTTTTCAGATATGCTCTTAAAGATAATAACCCCGCTGCTTCGGGCGGCGATAAAGGACAAATATAAATGCAGTCGTGTAAGTAAGTGCAACCCGGAAGCACATATAAGGTAAATTAGGATCTTCACTGGAGATATCCCTACCATACGGAAATCCATCTTTAATGTAGGCACATATTCCATATCCATGTCGATGTGGGGGTCAGATTTAGGTGTTAAGTTAGAGTATCCATTAATTATGAGCTCATCTAGAGAAGTGGTTGGCCCTATGCCAGATTCGCTTAGGAACTATATGCCCGGTATCCTCTCCTGCAATTGGGTCTCAACCTCTGGAAGGTTGTAACATAGACCCTTGATATTAGAGGAGGAGACATGGTAGTAGGGGTCTATGTTGGAGGATGGGGTTCTAGGTTTTATCGTGTTTTATTTTTCTGGAGATAATACATGTTGAGGTTTTGGGATTTGTAGAACAGGTCCACAGATTGGATAGAGCAGGCTAGAGAGGGAAAGTAAGCGAAAAAGACAGGATTTTTTTTCAATATAAGTAAGAATTCTGCTATTGCTGTAGTTATCACAATATTATCTTTGACAGTATGTGATGAAGTAACAATGTCTCATAGAGAAACTCTAGAAAAGTATAATGGAACACTGCATGATTTGTGTAATACAAACTGATTGATAGAAAATGTGACTTTGGTGATTTTAGGCAAACTTTGTCAGTTAATCTCAGGGGAACTAAGACAGATAATTTGAAAACAGGATCCTCAGGGGGACTAAGACAGATGATTTGTAAACAGGTATGTACTGTGCAAACATGGCAAACGTTTGAAACTTTCTACCAATATAAAGGCCAATTTACATAAATGTGTTCTGTCTGGACAATTTCCTGATACCCTTTGGAATCTTGGAGAGGGAATACTTTATATTAAACGGAAATGTAAAATAAATTCATCATAAACTGTGTCCATCGCTTTATTGCAGATTACAAAATAATCAATATTTCAGTAAATATAAGTTATAAAAAGCTGAAAATTACACCATCTAAGGACTGTATTAAGGTGAGATAAATCCTAAAATTTCATCAAAATTCATGTCATATTTAAAAAGTTATGTTATTTTTTTATATTCAAGGAATTTTCACCGTCCATCGCTTTATTGCAAGCGTTCTAAGATAATGCTTTAGCTCAATAAAACAATACCAAAGCATCATAAATTTATATTGAACACATTTTCTGCGGAAAATTAACAAAAACAAAGGCACAACAAACGAATTATTTGTCCACATATCCCCCATGTTTTGAAATTACATTAAACAACCTTTTGTCCACCGAGGAGGCCAATTGTTTGATCTGAGATGGAGTAATGGTTCTGGCAATGTCGACTATTTTGTTCCAAAGGGCATCCTTCGAAGAAAACTGCTCTCCTCCCTCATAAACTCCTCGTTTTAATATTGACCATAGGTGTTCGATGGGGTTAAGGTCCGGAGAACACGATGGCCAGGACATGAGGGTTTCTCCAACAAAGCCCTGAGATCCAAGGAAGGATGTAGTTGCCCTAGCAGCATGAGATGGGGCATTGTCATGCATAAAAATAATCTTAAAACGACGTGACAAGGGAAGATCATCTAGCCATGGTAACAAATTCTCATTTAGAAAGGCAGTGTAGGCATTGCTGGTGAGCTTGACACCTTCTGGTACTCGGAATGGTCCACATAGCTTATCCCCAATAATTCCCGCCCAAAACATTATGCCTCCACCTCCCTGTTGGCGACGAAATCTATAAGGCATTGGAGTTCCATTTGGATTCCAAACTTTGGCTCATCCGTCCGGTCCATCAAGAGTAGCACGAGCCTCATCTGTAAACAGAACATTTTGGTAATCCATTTTCATATATTTTTGTGCCCAAGCCAATCGTTTTTCTTTGTGGGGTTGGCTCAATGGAGGCCTTGGAATAGGATTGATGTTCCTTGCCATTTCATTCAGTACATTGCATTGGGCTTGTCTGGACCTTGTTATGACTCCAGCCCTCGCAAAAATTGTTGCACTGGTGCTGTTTGGGTTGCGCACAATCTCTCTACGAATTTTTCGAAGATCTCGATCAGAAAGGTTCCTCCTTGTGCCCTTATCTTTCCTGGACTTGATGTTGGGGTTCTTGAGGAATGTAGCTAAAGTTTGGGGATCCCTTTTTAGTTCTGTGGCTAAATTTATGATCGAGAGTCCTTCTGCTAGTCCTGCAATAATCCTCTGCTTCTCGGTAGCTGTTAAACGTCCTTTTTTTGGCATTTTATGAGACCTGCAATAAAGCGATGGACGGTGAAAATTCCTTGAATATTAAAAAAATAACATAACTTTTTAAATATGACATGCATTTTGATGAAATTTTAGGATTTATCTCACCTTAATACAGTCCTTGGATGGTGTAATTTTCAGCTTTTTATAACTTATAGTTACTGAAATATTGATAATTTTGTAATCTGCAATAAAGCGATGGACACAGTTTAAATATTCAACTTGGTTAACTTAGTTGAATAATTAATCGAAGAGGTTTTTCATCATTAATTTGAAACTTTACAAATCGTAACTGGTCGTTACAAAAGGACAATAATGACATCAAAACATATTGCAGTGAATAGTTAGAATGATAGACGAGGACAAATGTCAGATAGCACTCAGCATAATTATAAATCCATTAACTCTATCATAGCAGATTCGGAAAAAAAGTCAATTATCCTGTTAAATGTTTTAAATTCCCTCAAGCCAAAAGCTGCTCTTTGATTGGTACTCGGTGCTTTGGTCATACTGCTGTGCAATCCCTCAACGCCAAACTTATGCAATGACACAAGACTCGTTATCAAGACATTTAGGAGAAATATTTTAGAGGCCACACAAGGTTCTGGCTGTGGAAAATATGCCAGATTCGTTTTATACATTTCAACATACCTTTTGAGATCAAACACGTTCAGTTTCCCATACGTTTGTCTTTTGCAATGTCTATCAATATATCACGAGGTCAGCAACTACACGTTGTTTATTCACATTTGGAAAAGGATTTTTTTCACACGCATATATATATGTATATATGTATGTGTGTGTGTTTGTGTAATTGTGTGTTTGTGATTTTAGTGTAAGAAGTAAGAAACACCTTTTCATATTCACTCATAATTGTAAAACTAGAAATATAATCTATAAGGGATATTTTTCTGAGAGATTAACAAACTAATAAGTGTACATTGTTCGCAAGTAGTATATGACTACCTGCTGTATGTTTGTAAAAAAATACTTCACAAATTTATTCAATAAGCGAAGATGAATGCATTTTGTTTTTACATTTTTTGAACAAAACAAGTCCTGGTTATATTTTCTCTCGTCGTAACTAAATAAATATATATATGAGTCATTGTTTATATCTTTGATGTACCTTATATATCGTTTCTCTTTAGGGGATTGCGTGTCAATCTTCTATGCAATTCTATAGTTGCATATTTAATAGCTTGATAATTTATAATATAACGCATTTGCTTTTTAATTCTTGAATATGGTTATAAAAATGAATCACTAACATCGAGATTGCGCAAGGAAATTCCCATAAGTAGGAGTGCACACCCACACTGAAAAAATCTCGTTTCACATAATTCCAAGTAACTTCTGGCATGTTTAATATTTTATTGGTTTAAATGGATTTACCCCTTCTTTGCAATTAGTAATTGAAACGGTTAAATGTCTGCGGAGAAAATATCTTCGTCTTTTTATGCTTTTCTAAACATATGATTTTGTTGATCACTCTTAGCTACGAAGGGCAACAAAGTTGATATCAAAAGCATATACTTCCGCAAATTTTTACTTTTCTTCTCACCATATTTTGCTTTGATTTCGATACCTCAAAATTGGAAACTATATCTCTTTGGTACACGCCCTTTTAATAACATTTTATACTATCATAAAACGGAGTCCATTTTTAAGGCTCTTTTGGAACTGATTAAACAACGGATATATATATATATATGTATATATATATATTTATATTTATATATATATATATATATTGTGTGTGTATTTTTATATAGATTCAATCAAATATTATTAAATGCAACGAAGATACTTTGCTTTATGATTCTTTTTTTCTTTTTTTGATTTTCTGTATAATCTTTTTTGTGTCAAAATCAAAACTCTTAGAAAAATTTCCATAATTTTTGCTGTCACGAGCGCTTTCGATTCGTCCACGAGTCATCATTAAGTGTTGAAGTAAAAGTCCAAAGGAGCGAAAATAAAAAATTAAAAGTAAAAACTAAAATACACAGCAAAGTGCGTAAAGTTAAAATATATAAAGTCGATGAAAAGTAGATTAAAAATTTAGGTCGATTAAAATTCAAGTTTTAAAACCAGCAATTTTATCGACACCGTTAACAACCCCCTCCCAATACAAACTACGAAACACATTTTAGAACGTCAATGCTTTTCTCGAAGGCAATATCATTTATAGTGTGTTGTAGGGTTGTAATATATATATATATATATATATATATATATATATATATATATATATATATATATGTATATATACACATATATGTATATATATGCATACATATATATATATACATATACATATATATACATATACATACATATATATACAGATATATATATATATATACATATATATATATATATATATATATACATATATATACACATATACACATATATATACATATGTATGCATATATATACATATATACACAAATACATATATACATATACATACATATATATACATATATACACAAATACATATATACATATACATACATATATATACATATATATGCATATATATACATATATACACAAATACATATATACATATACATATACATATATATACATATATACATATACATATAC
This sequence comes from Euprymna scolopes, assembly GCF_053919585.1. Taxonomy (NCBI): domain Eukaryota; kingdom Metazoa; phylum Mollusca; class Cephalopoda; order Sepiida; family Sepiolidae; genus Euprymna; species Euprymna scolopes. The sequence goes on along the minus strand of NC_136492.1, from coordinate 52,792,314 downwards.
ATATATATACATATATACATATATATATACATATATACATGCATATATATACGCATATATATACATACATACATATATACATATACATACATATACATATACATATACATACATATACATATACATACATATACATATACATATATATAAGAAGAATTCTAAAAGCTTAAAAAGTTATTAAATTACAAGTATTGTTACTTCCCGTTAGCTTTACGAGCACCCGGCAAATTTTATTAGCATTTAAAAAAACATAGCTGCATCATTCTGATTTTAGATAGTTGTTAGTTACGAATGTCGAAATAGCTAACACTAATTCTCACAAAATTAAATATTGTGTAGCATACCTTTATAGAAACCTAGAAAGCAAAAACAAACGTCCCTATCCAAATATAATTAAACTACATACGAAACGTTTATTAATAGTGTAATATACTTTTTTGTACAATAGGATCTTTTTCTTGTTATAACCTAGAATATATATTGTTGTCTGAGTTGTTTTGTAGGTATTTATTTTCATTGCTTTTTATAGTTTCTTTGACACAAAATTTGTTGTAAAGAAGAATCGGAAGTGCTTGTAACACTGATTTAACAGTTATCAGCTTTATTTTAAAACAAAATAGAATATTAGCAACATGGAAAAAATAAAAGTTTAACCCAGTTTAAATTTGTGTAATGTTTTATAATGCTTGCGTAATTTATACACACACACAGACACACACAAGCACGTATATACATACACAGGACACGGTGATATAGTTAGCCTTAGCATACGGTTTATTCGGGTTACGATGTGGAATACCATATTTTACGGCGCTAGTTACGGTATTAGCCCGAACTTTCGGTGTTATTTATGATGGTATTTGATTATATACTGTACTGTATTGTGTTATTAATTTTTAATGTCGTATCATGACGTTCTCTTGTATAAATATTTCATGTACTTGAAAATTTAAACCAATGTCTATCTGTCAGTATAGAAACACATATACGCCCATTTCGAATCATAAAATCTAGCAAGTACAACGTGCGATTTTCTGGTCCCACGGGTATCGGATTCTAAAATGTGAGCAGAAATAAAAAATAAGGTAAATATGCCAAAATAATATATGTGTCTAAGTTTACAGTATTTACTGGACTAATGAAGTGTATGTTTTCACAAACAGACAAGCAATCAAGCTGGGTAACGATGAAAACAACTAAATATCTTTCAAAGTTAACGTAAGTATACAAAACAAACACGAGATAAATTTGTTAGAGAATTACAGAATAAATATAAGAGAAAACTTTTAAAACAACAATTGCCAGTAGAATTGAATATGCGTACAAGTTAAACAATAACAACATATCCGATAAAACCGTTCCAATGTCTCTACTTTTTTCACCCAGAAAAATGGTCTCATTAAATGTAAAACGTGCACTATCGAATATCGTTTGATAATAGAATAATCGGAGAAGTGCAATACGTTATCATTTTTTTCTGCTTCTTATTTATCTCTAGCATGATGTTTTTACTTGAATAGATTTTCTAATTAGCGTTTTTTTTACTGTTTCTTTTTTATTCATTGATTATTTGGTTCCTTAATTGCATTTTATTCATCGATATTTTCTCCTTCTCTAATTGTAAACCTCACTGATAACGGTAATTGCATTGTCTAATAATTGTTCCGTTTTCCTTAAAATTTTCTTTGTCAATCAATTGCGAAACATTAGACCTACTAATATAATGACTGAGGTACAGACATCCGAAGATAACCACATTTTTGCTATGTATTCCCTTCCCCACGGGAGCAAAATGTAACACAACGACGTTCTAACGTAAGGGCAAACCAACTTCTCATGAAAGGGCATTTTATATGTAGGCAAAAATAAAAAAAAATATTTTAGTATAAAAGGGAGTATTCTACATTGACTAATACCAGCTTTACTCAAGCATAGTATCGGAACAGATACTACACTCGGATATTACACCCTTCTATTTACAAAATTGATAACTAAATACAATCGTTATACACAATTATGAGTGTTTATGCATTAAACAGTATCTAATGCATTACGAGTATTTAGTCTTTACTAACTATGTATCTTTGAATAATTTATGAAAAAAAAACACGTGAATATTTATTGAAATGTGTTTTTAAAATACTTATTGAAATGTGATTTTAAAATTTGCAAACCGACAAATGAGACAATTACAAATTACGGTGACCAAACAACGTTGTGTGTCATAAATAAAACAAAAATAAATAGCCACAATGTTTCATCCAAAAGTGTATACGCTCCGTAAAACGTTAAATAGACATAAAAATGCAAAAACAGAAATGTTTAAGTATACACTAACATATTTACATTTTTACAATAATTCCCCAGTAAAAATAGTAATAAAGGGTGACCCCCCAAAAAAAAAGCTAAATGGAGGCCATCTAGAACATATGCTGTAGAACGGAGAAAAATACCAAATTCCCTTGTGTTTTGATGTGATGTTTTGAATATAATAAACTAGTTATGACCAAAGTTTCATTTCAATCAGACAAAACATTAAGAAACGGGACCTAATTAGAGTTGGGGGCCCGTTTTTTAGGGTCACCCTGTATTAGTGTCGGAGCAAAAATGATAGATTTGTGAATAGAAGTTGCGGTCTTATAGCTTGTCGATGTATGTTGTAAATCCACAATCTTTTAATAAAACATGCCTTAAGTCCGTTGCATTTTATTATTATTATCACGAAATGCGTTAAATCACTAGTTTTTGTAAAGTTTACCTACGGCTTAAAATGGTCAACGGCGTGTCCTATACTGATTACAACACTCCAAAAGTTCTGGTGTTTCCTCTTCTTAATTCTGATTGATATCCCATTGCAACATTAATTGCAAGTAGTTAATTGTAACTAGAGTATATGCAGTAATTTATATAGCGATTTACGAAATAAATAACTATTATTTGCGTTTTTCCATTATTTTCTTAGAGTGCTGAACAGTTTTTATTTTTATTTCATACTGTAGAACCACAAGAGAGGTCGTCCTAAAATACGTTTTTTTCACGGTTTGATGTGGAATACAATGTTTTTTCGGCCTTTGGTTACATTATTTCTCCCGCCTTACGGTGTTATTTATAATGCTTTTTGATTATATACATGTGTATTATATAGTGTACTGTATTTGGTTGTTGTTATTATTATTATTATTATTATTATTGTTATTGTTGTTGTTGTTGTTGTTGTTGTTGTTGTGGGTTCTTGGACAAGGTCGGATAAATTCCTTAGAATTCACCCTTGCCCGTTCGTCTGGTCATCCTTTGTTCTAAAACTTCTCAATGGTTACTCATACTATTTTTCTGAAATTTTGAATTAAGCTAAAACTAGGTAATCGGGGAAATGTAACATTTCCGAATTTTTGATAAAAAAATTGGTTGCGTCCACAGAGTGTCAAAATTGGTCCAAATGGCCAAAAATAGCACTTTTCGGGACATGAAATAATTTTCGACCATTAGATTTGCTGAAAATTATGCAAAAACAAGACCATGTTAATATACATCCGGAAATGTAATATTTTGCCCTAGAAAAAGTTCTGGTTCCATCCGCTGGGGATCAAAATGAGGTCAAAATGGATAACGTTAGCACATTTCGGAATATAAAATACTTTCCGATAGTTAGATTTTTCTGAGAATTACCCAAATGCAAGACCTGAAATTATGCATGTGAAAAAGTAACATTTGACTCTGGGAAAATTTTGGTTGCTTCCTAAGGAGGACAAAAGGGGTCGAAATGGGCCAGAACAGCACTTTTCGGTACATAGAATATATTGCTACAAATTACCCAAAAGCAACGCCATATGGATTCACATCTGAAAACATAATATTTGATCATGAGGATTTTTTTATTCTTTCCCCAGGGAGTCAAAAGTGGTAAAAGTGGGACTTGTTTGCCCAAATTTTAAGAAAATAACACATTTAAGGGCATAGAATCTTTTCCAACCGTTAGTTAGATGTTGCTGAAAATTACTCCAAAGCGAGACCACATAGATATATCTGGAAACGTAATATTTGACGATAGGGAAATTCGGGTTGCGTCGTCAGGAGCTCAACATTTTTTTTTTTTTTGAAATTGCAAATATAACACGTGTCAGAACATAGAATATTTTTCGACCATTAGATTTTGCTGGAAATTAACCAAAAGCAAGACCACATAGATATACATCTGAAAATGTAAGATTTGACTCTGGGAAAATTCTGGTGTCGTCCCCAGTGTGGTCAGAAGCGTTAAAAGTCGCCCATAATAGCGCTTTTCTGTGCATAGAATATTTTCCTACCATTAGATCTTGCTGAATATTACATAAATGCAAAACTCCGTGGATATTTCTCTTGAAATATAATATTTTAACAAGGAAAACATCTGGTTTCTACCGCAGCGGGTAAAAAGAGGTAAAATATGTGGACATTTTAAAATCAAAATGAAAAATTCTGGTTTATTTGTTTCTTTGTCTCAGATAAACTTTTTAGGTTATTTCCCGTGGATTGTTTACCTTTTATTTTATTTTTAAATATTGTTCCTATTTACGTGCCTTACTACGAGGGCAGAGTTAGCATCAAGGTTGGTTACAAATGTGTAGACAATCTAGCTCCCCAAAAAGAGGCAGTTTGGATGGAAACAAGAATAATCATTGCCTCAGTCTTGAAGTGTAACAATTTCTACGTTAAATTTGAACGAAAACTGTTTTTTGGTGTTTATGTATTATACAAAGGGTACCATTGTCAAGTGGCATTAACTCGAATTTCTTCTTGGAATAGTTGCAAAATGCGCTCCTCGATGTGAAATAATAGGTTATTAAATAATAATGTCAAAAAAGAGCATCACGCTTAAACTTTACGTTTACACAAAAAAGTCATTTTAATGTTTTTCGTCTAAATTTAATGACACTTAATTTCTTCTTGGTCAAATAACACACAATATATATAAAAGTAGATACCACTTAAATACTTGAAAACCAAAAGTTATTGTATCAAAATTTATCAAAATATAATTGTAAACACATTTAATGAAAGCATATATTTTTGCATTTGGATTTTTGGCTAAGAGCTAAGTGTAGTATCTGCTCTGATACTACACATTCTTTTTCTCTGTCATCAATCAGTAGAGGATAATCCTTCTAGACTGAGTTAATTTTTATTTTTGTTCCTTTCCCACATTAAACCCCAACCTTGTGTCGAACTCTGCCTTTATTTTTTTCAAACAATTTAACGGAGAAAATAGTATTTTTTATAAAAATTGAAGCAACACTGTATTGTTCTTTCAAACAATCTTAAGATATATTTTTTTATTGAAGCATCATTGGATTTGTTCAAACAATTTATCGGAAAAAGTCGCCGTAAAAAAAAAGAAATTAGATAAAAAATGTTTAAATTAAAGTAAAAGTATAAAAAATATAGGTGTAATTATTGTTACTGTTGAATTTGGTTTAAAATGTCCCATATCGATCGTCCAATAAAACCCAAGAAAACAAAATGGCCCGCCCGTGTAATGCATAAGTGCCTCTCTGTTGAATTAGATTGAAAAGTTGCGTCCCTTATCAATCGTTCAATGAAACTCAACGAAACAAAATAGCGCCGACCGTATAATGCATAAGTGCCTTATATTTTGATTCAATAAATATTATTACAACTTTGTTTTGACAAAATATATGTTATTTTGCATTTAACGACCCGCACTATTTGTTATAAAGTATTTACAAATTAAATTCAAGTCTAACGATATCAATTTTAATTAATTGTGTTTTTAAACATTTGACCTTGAAAAATAATTATAGTCTGGCAACTGTGTATCTTGGCCCGAGTCATACCTACGTGCCAAACCTGCTTTAACCTACTCTTTTTTAAAGTCATCATTTGTGTTATTATTACAAACATAGTTTAAGTAGAGATTATTTGTTTGGAAGAAATAGCTAACAATTTATGTAATTGAAAAAGGAGTTAAGGCGGCTATTCGACAAATTATTCTCTCTTTTTTACATTTTATAACAAACCTTATCAGCATTACTAGTTTTCTGAGGTTTTAAAATTTATGTATTTTTTCATTTGAACAACATTTCCATAAATGTGATGCATTCCGGTTAGATAAATTGTTTCAATTTTTTTACACAAGTATTGGTATTAATTTTGATTGTTTGGACTATCGTTGTCATCTTGGTAGTTTTTCTCACAATAAAATCTTTTCCAACTTTTAGACTTTGCTGAAAATTATCCAAAATCAAGACCATATAAATATACATCTAGAAGCATAATATGTTTCCCTAAAATTGTAATTCTTAACAAATCAAGGGAGATTCCAGGGATGTTTTAGGGGTAAAAAAAACACACTCCTTTGGCGGCTCATTTTTATTTTTCTATAAAAATCCATACTTGTGTCTAAATAGAGATGTTGAATGGTACCGTATTCAAATCAATGCATCATTTGTCATCAAAGCGTGTCATATAGCTGTTTTACTCTAATGTTTTATATCAGGTCAGGCTTTTAATAGTGAAAATCGCAAAAATCACTCACAGTTTTTCGCTTGTTATTGTTGTTATTCTTCTTTTATTCTTATTGTTATTTTTATTATCTCACTTGTTCCTACGTAAGTTATTTTATACGTTTTCATTTGGAAAAGGGCAAATAAAATTGTTGATAAACAAGCTGCTTTAAAAAAGGCTTTGTTGGCGAAATTCATCTTCAATACACCAAACTGGAAATCTGGGGCAAAATTACAGGAGTTACCTTCCTTTAATGTATTCTCATTTTCGAATATAATTATAATAGTAAACGGTTATAGCTGTAATGGTGCGATAAATGCCCTCGTAGTAGTGCCGATGTGACGCCGTTCTTTATTGAGGATAGAACTAAAGGTGACGTTATGCACATCAGAAATATTTGGGAGAAGTAGGGGAAAAACAAAAAAGATGTTACCTGCCAAAATGTGGTAAACTGAGAAGTTAATTGAGTATTGAATTCTACACTGTGATGTAATATATTGTATTCAAATACGTAGCACAGTATGACAGTGCTTATTAGTTTATCTCATTTAAGTTTGTTTTTTATTAGAATACAGGGGGAACTATTTTCATAGAAATTTAAATAACTTATCTTTGCTGTGTGCTATTGCGTTTTCCGTCAAAAAATCCAATTTTTGCACAATCCTGTATTATCAGAATTATCAAAACGTATTTATTGTTTACATACACTTATCTTTGCATGGTAGTTCCAGGGTATGAAAGTCAGATTTTGTGTGTTTGATTTCCTTCCTCATCGGTTCCAAAACGGCTAGCCTGTCTTTTTCAAATTGCACACAGAGCTAATTTAATGCTTGGAATTGTTCTTAGATAAGTTTTCTGCAGAAATGCATCCGATAATATCGCAAATTGAAAAAATCCGATTTTAAAAATAATCTTCCTACTTAATATATTTAACAGATACAGGGAAAGTTTACGTTATTCAAACAAAGGGAGATAATACTCAACAAATCAAAGGAGATTCAATTTTTCCCAAATGATGTCTGATTAAAAAAGATTATTGCCACCAGGATGTAGATCTCAGTGGTAGAGGCTTCCTCTGCTGATCGCATAGCCCATATTCAAGCATGGGTGTCCATCTTTCTTTTGATGTATTCTTAATGAGTTCAATTTAGGACAAAAGACGAAGCACAGCTTGAAATCGCCGCAAATCATTTCTGCGTTTAAATGTGTAAAAAAATAAAATTTATCAGAAGCAAGTTTCCAAGTCATCCAACCGTCAAACCCAAATATAAGCTGACGTGATATTATTGTAAGCAATAACAGTTGAAATTTGATGAACGATATTATCATTATTATTCTTAAGTGTTTTTTTAGGGGTGTTTGTGAATTAGTCTACCAGGCAAATTATTGCCCGTAGTATGCAAGAATAGATGGATTCTGCGATAATACATACGAAATCTGCATGAATTAAATACCCTATTTAAGCGTACGTACGATTGGGCAACGCCAGGCCTCCGAGTTAGTTTATTATAATATATATATATTATATATGTGTATATGTGTGTGTGATCCGATAGAATACTAGGATCTAGAGGACCAAAGCAGATGCAATTGCTCTTATCTTAGAACTATTCAGGGTCTGCACAAAAGTACTTTACTCATTCGTAACTTTAATATCAAATGTTTTATGTAAAACCTGGAAATGTATACAGAAATTCAAACTGAAACGATAATTAAATCCAGGGATAATTTGCACTCGTTCTCCCAGCCGGGTAGAATCTAACTCTTACATTCGAATAACTGATCATGCTAGGAAATCTACATATTTTAGAGTTCGACATAAAACTACCTGAGTTCCCAAAACTTGTTGTTTAGAATCTTTGGCGGTAAATCGATTACAATGTGTTAAGAAGGACATTAAAGCGAATAAGACTAGTGTGAATGATGGAAATAATACAACATATACAGTTTTGCCAATAGTAAATCTATTAATATGTGTATGTGTCCGTGTAGCTCATTATATTGTTTAATAATTAAATGGCACCAATCAAATTATAAATGGCTATTGCTTTCTAAAAAAATATATCGTAAGTCAGCAAATTAGCAGCAACCCCCCTGCTACCGCCGGCATTCACCAGATTGTGGTTATTTAATAGTCCAAAAATTATTTTCTACGGATACAATTATCAGACAAAGGAAAATATAAAGATTGACACTTAATAAAAGGCTAACAAAACTATATGAACGACTGTATGTCGACGTATTCATTTATGGCAATTATCTCTATCTTTATATTTGTTTTTATCTCTCTTGGTCATTTATTATGTTATTACTTCATTTACTTCCTGTTTCTGTAATATTAATCATAATGTCAGCAGCATACTTTTATTTTAATGTATTAATTGTTATTTTATATTTACAGAGATGATATTTAGTCTCACATTTTACATGAATCTGCTCGAATTTTAATATTTATTTCCTCATTTTATTAAACCGTTGATAACCACAGGTCGTTATAAACACACTGCAATTCTATCACAAAAATTTGAAACCAATTACTACAACTACTAGTGCTGAGTACACATATTATCAGCAGTAAGGGTTGTGAGGCAACTGCCATAGATAAACTCGTGGACTGAGGAACCAGCATGTGATGTTCAAATCATTTCTGCTCCATAGCAGGTGTTTTACAAGTAATGTAAGGAACATATACATATCTATGTCTGCCAGTACGCAATTCTAACAGATTCAAGCAACCATTTAAAAATATAAAACGTTAATTCATCTTTATTTACTAAAAACAATATTCACTTATCAAGGCTGAAAACCACTCGAGGCTCCGGGCTAATGAATTTGTCATATGAATTCTGCGGCAATACCGTACTGATTTATAACGATTACTTAAATAATGCATTGTTTATCATTTAAGATGAGTGCTTTGCAAGAATTTGTTTACTAAAGCATTGAAAACAACTAAGTTATATTCAGTTGTTAAATAATATAGATGAATTTTATTTCAGGGACGAGTAGTTCAGGAAAAATAAAATCTGGTCGTGTACCCGTCGTTTAGATAACCGTATTGATATTTCTATATTAATTTTACCACATAAAATTGTTTAGATTGTCTGAATGTTTATAATTATTAATAAAATAAAGCAAATTACTTCATACTAGCGGAATCTGTGGAACTTTTACAGCGGCATCTTTAATGTGTAATATAATATTTCTGGCTATTCTGTTAAACATAAATGAAGGCCCCACAATATTATTGTAGCCCTTCTGTTCAATCTTTAAATGAATTTACTTAATTGATCCGGTTAATTTAGTGACAGCATATATCTGGTTATAACGGCTTATCTCCAATATTCATATAAGAGTCTGTGTCATATTTCCATTCTATGGACGCCCACTGCGAAGAGCACCCCCACGATATTATTATACCATCTTTACACAGAACAAAAACTACCCGTAATTCCTAGACCAAACCCATGGAATATATATTTTTGTTTCACGTACAGCTCCAGGGCGGCATTATTTTTTTTATTTTACTTTTTGTTTTACTTCCTTCTCCGGTGATCGGGAGATATTATTTATTAAAAAATGAGGACAGAGAGGGATAAAATACTGCGATCATAAAACTAGCGTTTCTGGATACTAATTTAACTTTTGTAGTATTTATCACTTTCTATCCTCTTCTTTAATAAATTGCATTTCTCGATTGAATAATTTATCATATGGAAACCGTGACACACGTATGTTGTTAAATCCAATATGGTATTATTTCATAGATAATAATGGTAGTAATTATATAATTTGTATCAAGCAGGTGAAACGCATTTGTAAAAAAAAATATCTAAAAAAGTGGAGAATGTAAATAGTGTTATCAGCAGTATATAGTAGGATATTAGTTTAGGTTTATTCGATAATGTGTTGTGTTATTGAAGCTTCACACTATATTTGATGCATTGTTTTCTTTATACTTGCTTCCTCGCATGGGAACGTTCCACACAATATTGTCGTTGTACAGTTTATAGGAATTTCTACTTACCTGATCGAAGACAGGAGAAAATGAAGCGTTGTCTCCGAACGTCTATAATATAAATCTCACCTGTCCGTTTAAATCTATGTATTATGTGTGTATGTCTGTCGAGGACTTTCGACAGAGGCGACGAATTTTCACGAGATCCGTACCATTTTAAACCCGACCCTTCGGACGAAAAATACCGAAGAATTGGTTAAAAACATTTTTTTTCACCTTCAACTGGGCATTTTTCTACATGGAGGAATCGCTTTCTTCTCCGATATATTCGAAACGTATCCCCTCATTTTGATTGACTAGCCTTAATTTAAACCACTGCCACTTCCAGTTTAGTGATTGATGAAACGGCAAAGACCACGTATTTTTTTCACATTCTTTTCCTCATTCGCGGTACGGGTTCGAGCCTGCCTGCCTGCCTGCCTGCCTACTACCACTTTATTTTATTATTCTTTTTGCTAAACACACACCCTCAAACTCCCAGGAACGTCGGGAACCCAGACTAGTCTATAATATACTTCCCAAATGTTTGTGCGTTTGTGTGTGTGTGTGTTTTTATGTCTGCTAAAACTTTTGACAGACGGGTCGAAACGTGGCGTACCGATATCGTTTTATCCTCGAACCTCTGGACGACAAATATCGAAAAATTGGCCAAAAACATAAATTTCTTCACCCTCAAGTGGGCAGTTTTATACAATTGGAGTCGCTTTTTCGCAGATATTTTCGCAATTTATCCGCTCTTTTTAATTTATTAGCCTTAATTTTGACGCACGCCACTTCCGGTTTTCGATGGACGTCTCTTTTTCTTTTCGTTCTTTTCCTCCTTCGCGGTACAGGTTCAAACTTGTCTGCCTACTACCCCTTTTTTCTTTGCTGAACACACATCTCCAAACACCCGGACAACGACTGGTACTTAAGCTAGTATGATATATACTACACGTTGCTCCAAGCAATACATTTGTGTTGAATAATTTTGGGGGAATTTCTAGAAAAATATGCATGCACACATAGATTTTAAAAAAAATGATGAATATATATATATAGAAAGACAACACGATACACACACACACATATATATATATATATATATATATATATATATATATATATATATATGTATACATATGTGTATATCGTGTTGTCTTTCTTTCTTTTTTTTTTTAGGCGTTCACATTTTCCACTTTCTAAAACTCCAATTACACCCACTCGAACGCGTGTCTAGTTATTCGTCAAATTTTCTCTAGTTGTGCAATTTGCAATTTCATCCAAATTTCCCATCACAGCCCGGTTGTCTTTCATTTAATGGAGGCCAGCTACAAGACGTAACCGAGTTCGCATCTCGGGTCAAAATACACTGTGCAATCTTTTTTTTTATTTTCGGAACGAGAAATGCTATGAAGGAAAATTACTTTACAGGTGCAATTTTGAGCGGTCGGGAAATTTAATGTAAAATGTTTGCGTCCCCCCTGGTACGAAAACAAAGAAGGGAAACGAACGTTGATTCCTTTTAAATGGAAAGCAGCACTTCGTATGCAGCTTTAAATAAAAATGCAATATATAAGTGTCGTGCAAAAGATAACTTGATCCAAAAAGAAAACAGAAAAAAATACACGTTTGATTTTCAAATGTGTTTTTCATAAGTTTAATGGTAAATTGCATTTCATTCAATTACAGTGACTATATATTCAACAACTAATTATTTTAGCACCGTACTAAACTATACTAACTAAAATTAGATTCTTCGTAGAAAATAGAACCATCCAGTCTGTCATTGAGAGCATTTATACGGAATTGCCTCAGGGGTCGACTCTTGGACCGCTATTATTCCTGATATTCATGAACTACCTCCCTGATAATATTGTGTCCGAGATAGGTATATTTGCTGATGTTACAACGCTTGCTATTATGGACGAGGGAAGAACAGATGTACATAAATCTAAGGCAATGGTAGAATCCTTAGGAAATGACCTTCAGAGCGTAGTGGAATGGGCCGCAATAAGCTGGTACCATTTACTGCTAGTAAGATAAACTGCTCCCCTTTCAAAATTATGACCTCTTTCTAAGCACCAATATCCATGACAAATAACACTCTGCCTGAGAATTCCTCCTTCACACTCCTCGGCCTTACATTGACGGACAATATGAATTGGAACAAATACTTTGAGTACATTGCAAATGGCTACTGCAAGAAGGTAGGTTGTATTTATTTGCTTCCCACTGAGCAAATTAGGCACAAGACCGTTTTTTTAATGTGGAGAGAGAGGGGGAGAGGGAAGGGAAAAGGCGACGAGCTCCCGAGAAGTGGGAAATGGGAGCTGGATAGTTATTTGCACAATGGTATGTAGGCTTGTCCTACATGGACCAAAATATTGCCGCAAGGACAATGGTCTTTGATTGCAGCATCTGCCGATCAGATACTACACTTTGATCTTGGCCCGAAGGTCACAGAGGTCCCCTTCCTGGCGTGTAGGAAGGTTCCCCATTTCAAGCTGAAAATCTATTAACATCTGAGAATATCTCGCACTTCTACAAGACCGCTATTCACTCATACATGGAGTAGTGTTGCCATATATGGCTGGTGCATCTTCCACTAGCCTCTCACTCTTAAATAGGGTTAGAAAATAAGTTTCAATTCAAATATGTCCCACTTTGTCAACTAAGGTTTAACCTCTGTCCTATCAATTCAATGTTACATTGTTGTACCTGTTTTCAAATATTTTAATTGAATGTGCATCGATATACTCGTTGCACTAGTGCATTTTCTACATATATATCCCCGGCAAATCCGCTTACCAGTAAAAGCACACCTCATCACCGTTGTATTCGCTAAATGCCGGAAAGTTTTTTATGCTAATAGTTCCTTCTCTCAAACAGCTAGATTTGAAAGTCTCTTCCCTGACTATACTGACATGCAGAAGTGCAAATGTAACGTAAACCATAATTTTGTTAATCCTAACCCTAAACATGGTTCACCATAGCAGATTTATCGTACAAGTGGCGATATGCCTTGTTAGGAGTGAACTTTTGTAAACAAAAAGTAAGGGTTAATAACTATTTTAAACATTGAAACATGCATACAAATTTGAAATAAAAAAAAATCATATTAATATGCATGAATTTCGTCAGCAACCAATTAATAAGCTAAATTATTAAAAATATTTACAGGTTGGAAACACTAGCGCATAATTAATTCGCTAACAGGACAGTGTTTAAAATCTTCATTTATATATATATATATATATATACATATATATATATATATATATATATATATATATATATATATATATATATATATATATATATATAAACAGTAATCTACAAACACGTGTTTCTAGTTACTATCGCTCGTAAGTGTACCTTGACCGTTTTTAGAAATCGAATATTAGAAAATCTATATTACGATCGAGTGCGCTAACCGTTACCCCACGTAGTCATAAGTAGTATTACGTTTTATGTTTAGCGCATTTATTCTTAAGTCAATTATTTTTTTAAATTTTTAAACGATAATACGGTTAATAGCGTCTCCGTGCATGAGAAATCATGTAAAGTGTATTTCTTTAGTAACGAACTCGACCATAATACAGCCGGTCTGAGGTTCGAATCCTAGGATCAGTCAAGCTTCGTTTATAAGACATAATACATCGAAACATGTGTTCGAACATTACTGCTAATAAGTAAAATAATAAATAAATTATATTATATTTGTTTATTTGTTTACGTCTAATAAATATGTGCGATGTTTTAAGGCAACATAGTATTAATGTTCTCCAGGGTGGGAGACACTATTAATCGTATTATGCTGTAAATAATCCATAATACACATCGGTACACACACAGCCACTCACATCCATATATATATATATATATATATATATATATATATATATATATATATATATATATATATATATATATGAACAAATGATTAATAAAACATGTTAAAAGACATCTTGAAAAAGAGTTAAAAACATATTTAATTTAATGGACAAGATAAGTGGACAGTCCTTAATCCGCGGAGTTTCGAAGAAATACTTTTTTAAAAATTAAATGTTTTACCTCTTTTTCAAGATGTCTTTTAACATGTTTTATTAATTTGTTCATATTATAAGCTCTATTTCCTTTTCGGTTTTATTGAGCTTTTACATCTGGTTGAGATTACTTTACTTGTAAATATTAACTCTTTAATATTTATAATATATTTTAAGTTTACCATTTTGATTACCTTGGTATTCTTATTGTAATTTATATATATATATATATATATATATATATATATATATATATATATATATATATATATATATTGTTATCCGCAGAGAGATATTTTCGCTATAGCACAGCTCTTTAGTGCAGCGAGACTAACCCTCATCATGAGCCAATTATCGAAGCTAAAACCCTCTGGTTGAAAAATGCACTTCTGAAGTCAGGCTGATGGGATCAGCGCTCGCCAACAATATATTCAAATGTCTGTTTATATATATATATATATATATATATATATATATATATATATATATATATATATATATAAAAGGTGACCCCTACATTTTCAGTTCTCGGTTTGTTTTGTTATTTACAAGCAAAGAGCTTCCCTTCATTCTAATTAAGCAGCACACACGATTGTTTAAGGCAGTGCTCTACAAACAAAGATAGGTTATGTATAGCCATCTGCAGACAACCCGTTTCACTTTCTCACAGTACATATATATATATATATATATATATATATATATATATATATATATATATATATATATATATATATATATATATATATTAGCCACGGCCAAAAATGAAAATAAACAAGTAGTTGTTTTTTTAAACGAATTAAAATCTATTAAAATCCATTATTCTTGAGCAACTTTTTTTCAATAAATTTTTTTCGTGAAAAGCCGAATAACATTATTTCCCTACTATTTATAATAGAATTTTCAATTTAAAATTATTCAAAAACACATTATTCACTGTAATTTTTTGTCTCGATTGATAAAACATTTAAATAATTTTAAAACGTTTTTGCATCAATAAATTTTGTTCCGTTTCAATAAGATTTAGAATGATTTGCTATAAGAATATGTAAAACTATATTATAATACCTGAATTAAAAATAATTCTTATATTTTAAACTCCTCGAAATTAAAAAAAGGAAACAACAACAAAATTTTATGATAGTGTAAAATTAACTTTGTTTACACAATGTGTAAATAGTTACTTCTGAGAACACTGTTGCAGTTTTCGATTTCCTATCTATTTTATTTGTAAGAAATATATTTTGTATAAATGCAATGGTTTAAATTAACGAAAGAAACTAAGACATTTTCTAGCAAAACTGAGCGGAAAACATACAGGCACACACGGATAGTTAAATATACCTATAATATATGAGTTGATATCACGGATGTAATTACATGGGGTTTAAAAGAGAGGTGTATAATAAAAGTATTCTTCATTATCATCTTATGAAATTTCCGGCGAATATTAATTGAATTAAGTAATGCTAATACTAAGAAAAGTAAAAAAAAAGAGTGAAATGAAGTGATGTAGGGAAGAGAGTAAAACACAGGAGATAGCAGGGAAGAGGCGGTTCGAAAACAAGAAAGTGAGAAAGACTAATAAGATGAGAATAGTAGATGAGAACTGGTATCTTGCAATAGCAAAATGAAGCCTGACTTCATGAGATATGTAATCTTTGTAAATAAATACACAAAGGATTAAAAATTAAAGAGAAATGCAAAATACAACGTGCGATAGCAAAAGGATGGAAAGGTAGAAAAAACATTAACAGACAAAAAGCTATGCACGGTAAAAGGGTTGGTGGAAAAAGCGTCTGCTATGAAATCACATATTATTCTGAATCAATGTCTAAAATTGTTTGCAGTCGTGTTCAACATTTGCTTTATTTGTTTAGCTTCCTATCTTAACTTATCCACCTCTTAATAAAAAACAATACAAAAATAAACCAGTTTCATTGAAAACAGTAGAACCAATGGTTTTAGAATTGAGTAATCCTCTTTCTGTTAGCAAGGTCTCATTTTTTAAATTAGTATCCACTTAATAAAAACAAAACCAAATTAACCTAGAAAAGATTTAGCTTTCATAAAAAGACACCGAAACATATGGCTAAAAGAGTAATTGAAATATTTTTCCAAACACGTTTATTCATTACTTTACTGTACTGCACAGTTTTTGCAATGTAATATATTAGAAAATAGATGACATTAAACATCGCACATACTATATATTATTTCCGTTTGATGAACCAGTTCTCCTATAAACTATTAAAGAAATGGATGAAACAGTGTATGCAATACACAAATAGCAACATGTTTAATAGATAGGAATTAAATATGTGCAATGTTTGATTCATGAAAGAAAATTATTTTCTGTCTGTGTTATTCTATAATGTTGTTATACGAAAATATTAATGCCTGCGATGTGGGAAGGATGTATTATAGTAGGTTCAATTTTGTTGAGAAAAGTGAAAAAATGTTTTAAACACAAATTACGATTTTAAAGGCAAAATAAGTTTTAAAAGGTGAAATAAAAGTTTTAAAGGCAAAATAAACGTTTAAAGGCAAAATACAAGTTTTAAAGTCAAACTGAAAGTTTTAAAGGCAAAATACAAGTTTTAAAGGCAAAATACAAGTTTTAAAGTCAAACTGAAAGTTTTAAAGGCAAAATACAAGTTTTAAAGGCAAAATACAAGTTTTAAAGTCAAACTGAAAGTTTTAAAGGGAAAATGAAAGTTTAAAATGTGAAATAAAGTTTTAAAGGTGAACTAATGTTTTAAAAGCAAAATAAAAGTTTTAAAGGCAAATGGAAGTTTTAAAATGAGAAATGTTTTAAAGGCGAAATACAGTTTTTATGGCAACAAAAATTTTATAGGTGAGATAAAGTGTTAAAAGTTTAAAAGTTTTTAAGGCAAAACCATCAATGTGAAATAAAGTTTTAAAGGTGAAATAAAGTTTTAAAAGCAAAATAAAGTTTTAGAGGTGACAATCAAGTTAGTCTCTGTATGCCAACACGGCAATAACCCCTTCGAAAACCACCATATTTTCTTTTACGGATACTAATATGTAATTGTCGAATATAGAGGGGTTATCACGACTTCACTGATGTGATATTTTTTCATTTTATTTCCTGTTGACAATTAAATTTTACTTTATATTCTTGACCGATTTCCAAGGTTAAAAAGCTCCTTCTGATCATGTAGACACATTCTTTTTATAACTGATTAAACGCTTGCAAATACATCGGCACACGAAAATATAATGCAGGTAGGTTGCAACTAGTACCTGTAGGTTATCACACTAAACCAACACGAATCACCAGTAATCAACAGTACTTACAACCACAGACATTGGCGTCCACTCGCTCCTACTGGAAAAAATGCCAGACAGTGGAATCTAGATTATTTCAGTTAGGCCATGACCGCCAGTGTCCGCTAATTTCCAACAGTGGCTACTTACAGCAACCGTATTTTATTTTATTTTCAAGGAGGGGTTCTTTAACGAATCTGTTTTGGATCTGTCATGCTTCCACCGGGCAACACCGCTTAACGCGTTCTGCTAGTGTTATAAATATATTTATATACTAACGACAACATGATATCGATGACTTTATATTAAATAGCCAAATCCATTATAACTGTTAATTAGTTGGCATATGTTAATGCGTATCATTAAGTGACGGTATTATACAAGTATAAGTCTAAACTCTCTTAAACACCTTATGTTTATGGAGACGAATAATTGTAAACATATACCAATTTACGTATATATATGTATAAGAAATGTGCATTAATTACTACATTAATTACACATACACATGCATAAAGGTGTACATAAATAATTGATATATTCTGAAAAAAAATTGTGTACGACTATGCGACACGGTGATTGAATTATGGTCATCATGTTTGAAATGTGCGTAGGTAATATATAATGTTCCACACATAGTATGAATAGGTTAGTCTATGCAGAATAATTTCAACTCTATTTGAATGTGAAGATACACTACTTATGAAATATGATTGTATAAACAAAACAAATATAAGATTACGTGTCGGAAGTAGAAAATAGTGATCGACAGCGTAACAATCTTTACACAAAAGCACACAAAACGCAAGCAGACCACGTATTACAGAAACAAAAAATGAGATTAAGTAAAATAACGCCCGAAAGCTATCTTTGTAATTTTCGACAATTAATATAACGGAACGAGAAAAAAAAAGTTTCATAGAAACCGTGCAATTATATAAACTATTGTTTTCGATTGAAGTACAATGCCAAACATAGACAAACGTATAGAGCCAAGTACAAATTAATTCCGGAAAACAAAACAAAATCAACAAAAAAGATTCATGTTGCTGCGAGGTCAATGCTTTTCTGTAACTTTCTTAATTGGCTTTCAATTTCACACTGCCAAAATACTATCGACCGTTATCTTAAACTTTCATTTTATTAGGACTTACTTGAACTGCAAGGGTAATTTAATTATTAGAAGCTAATTTATTTAGCCAAACACAAGGTGAAAGGGACGAAACAATTAAAGACTGATATTGAAATCATACGGTATATTTGATTGGGTTTGCTTGCATATATATATATATATATATATATATATATATATATATATATATATATATATATATGTGTGTGTGTGTGTGTGTGTGTGTGTCTATATATATATATATACACACCAACACACATTCACACCAACACACCCAGACACAGACACACACACACACATATATGTATATATATATATATATATATATATATATATATATATATATATACAGATACATACACACACATATACATATATATATATATATATATATATATATATATATATATATATATATGTATACATATTGACGTAGGGTAATCGAACAGTCGTAATTCTTGTTATTTTAGGAAAAGATTAACAGATATGTAATAAAATAATAAACTAATAACATATACAGAGTGTACCCATAAAATGTATACACCCTTTAAATGGCCATGAAATCAACATTCATTATAAGAAAGAAAAGTTTCATACATCAATATACTGTGAACAAATATAGAAATCACCTAATTATCGAAAGAGTTCGAATTATTCTCCATTGTGGTCCATGAAAAGTTGACAACGCTCACTGATTGAATCAAAAACGTTCCTAATCAGTTCAATTGGTATGTTTACACATCTTCTTTCATTGGTTGCTTTCAACTCATTCATTGTAGCTCGTTTTTTGGTGAAAAACCGTCGTTTAACAAGCCTCACACTCCGTCCCCCCAAGAAAATAGAAAATCTATGGGGGGGGAGGTCAAATCCGGTGGGCGTGGACAGTACTCGATACTTCCTCTTCGTCGTATCTATCTGTTTCGCAAGTTACTATCAAGATATGCGTTTACATCATGATGATAGTGCGACAGTGCTCAATTCTGCTGAAAGTACCATTCTTTATTCTTACACATCCATTGAGAACATGGCACAGCGTATTCATTTTGCTAGTTGAAATAATTTAAAGAGTGTATACATTTTATTGGAAACCCTGCATACACATTTATATATTTTTAGTATTACATTGTTATACACTAAACTCATACGTGCTATCTCTGGTGTGCTTGTTTGAATGAAATAATACCAATTTTAAAAGCAATAACAAGTATTAAACATAAAACAGGAAAATATAAAAATTAAGATTTTCATGACTACCGTAATTTTCCGTCGCGCTTTTCTCTCTCAATCTCTACAATGAGCAGTTAAAAGGTCAATTAAATTGT
This sequence comes from Euprymna scolopes, assembly GCF_053919585.1. Taxonomy (NCBI): domain Eukaryota; kingdom Metazoa; phylum Mollusca; class Cephalopoda; order Sepiida; family Sepiolidae; genus Euprymna; species Euprymna scolopes. Next base: position 52,772,022 of record NC_136492.1, on the reverse strand, counting down.
ACTATTTTTCTACTTATAATGAACAATTCTAATGAATTCATCTATTCTTTGAATGTGATGGAAGCAATTACGATAAATAATCCCAGCAATAAACACGGCGGGCAAAACAATATAAACCGGACGATGATTATAATAGCAAGTTGGAGCTAAGTTAAAGTGATGTCACTTTGCTAGGTAATTTCAACTTGCAGCAATGTAGTAATAAAAGAGCCGTATTTTATCGTTTATATATAAGCCAATCTGCCATGTAGGATGTTATAATTTATAAAATTGTGTTATAATAGCTATCTAAAGAAGTCGCAGAAATGCAATGGCTTTTTACATATATCGGTTTTACAACAAAAAAAAAAAAACGAATTTAAATGAAGAATGGTTAAACTCTTAAAAAGTAACAAAATATACATTTAAAAATAATAATACGTATAGCAATGAAACCTGAAACCAGAGCTGCGTAGAAAACTGCAACATGGGCGATTCACAGGAGTGATAAACAAAAGACAAAACAAACTTACATGCACATCGCTAGTAGAAAAAGTCTAAAACAGAGACACAACATCACTACTAACTAGTTTATAGAACAATGTAATTAGCACTACCTACACTTAAGCTAAAATAGGTGTAACCAAGGGAAACAACTGCTGTATATTCTTTAGGAATATAAACAAAATCAAAATCATATAATAGTTTAATATGGAAAACTATCCAACGAGAATACAAAACCGAACACTAGAAAAGTAGTACACCAGTAAGTATGCGAGCACTGCAAGTTGAAGATATTTAAAAAAAGACTGAATAAACAGTACTGGGATGTGAACAATAAATAAAATCCTTTCGGAGCCGAAAATACGAGCAGTAAAATGCATCTATATGTTATAATATTTAACAATAATGAATAAAACTTCAACTTGTAGATTTAACCATATGAACAGACTAAAGTGTAAAAATTATGACAAAGAAACGGGAACTTTTAAATCATTAAACTATTTGGAACAAGTAGATCAATATTATTAGAGGGGCGTGCAATAAGTAATGCCCCTGACCCACTTCCAATTGTCTGATCTAACTGAAATTTTGCATGTGCAATGATTTATATCTCTACGGGTCATGTGGCAAATTACAGCTCTGAACTAATTTTGTTTTACATGTGTTTGAAATGGAGCCTGTTGAATGTCGAGCAGTGATCCGGTTTTTGTATTTGAAAGAACGCACACCACAGGAGACTTTTGATAAAATGAAAGAAACTCATGGTGATAATGCTCCATCATATGACCTTGTAAAACGCTTGCATCGTGAATTCAGACATGACCGCAAATCTGTGGAAACATCTCCCAGACCTGGTCCTACCCCTTCTGTCATTGATGTGGTATCTGTCCGTGAAGTTGAGGCTGCGATTTTTGGAAGATTGGCGCATTACTATTCGCCAAATAGCCCAGGATGTCAAGATTAGTACATCGTCTTTGGAAACTATCATTCATGACCATTTGCATATGCATAAGGTGTCTGCCAGATGGATTCACAAGTTGCTCGCACCATTTCAGAAGCGAGCACGCGTCGAGTGCTCGAGGATGAATTTGAAGATGTGGCAAGAAGATGAGTCAAATTTTCAAAAGACTGATTATACATGATGAAACCTGGGTGAATCACTATGATCCAGAGACCAACGCCCAGTCAATGCAGTGGAAGTGCTTGGAATCACCACCTCCAAAGAAGGCAAGGGTGCAACCCTCGGCTGGCAAGGGCATACTCACAGTCTTCTGGGATTAGGACGGAGTAGTGATGACATATTTCCTGGCAAAGGGTACCACAATTACAGGAGCCTATTAACCCCTACTTCTGAGTAAATTAAGGTAAGCTATCAAAATCAAGAGGCGGAGAAAAATCAGCCTGGGTAGCCTCCTCTTGCAGGACAACGCGCCGGTTCACAACTCGCATGTCGCCACATCAGAAGCACGGGCGTGTGGTTACAAACTCCTCCCCCGTCCTCCCTACTCTCCCGACCTTGCACACTCTGACTTTCACCTCTTCCCAGCCATGAATTTGTTTTTTGAAAGGAAAGCGCTCCCCAGATGATGCATCCTTGAGTTCTGAACGTGGGGTGTTCTACAAAAACGATCTCCAGAGCTGCATCAAACCATAGCAGAAATGCATAACTCTGGGTGCTTCCTATGTAGAGAAAGACTAATATTTCGTTGCTCCTCTGCTTTGGGAAGTGGGTAAGGGGCATTACTTATTGCACGCACCCCGTGTACCAATAATTAGAGGATCAATAAATCATTTCGTGATAAAAATGAAAGGACTATAAAACATGCATATGGCAAATCGATTCCAATCATGACGAATCGATTCCGCACATTCGCTATCGTTTCATAGCTAGTTGTATTGTTGTTGAGCTTTTATAATACTGCAGTATTTAAGTACACGTATTTATAATATAATTATAGGGTTAATTTGTATAACAATTGCTGTACTAAAATTGGGAACTATACTTAGTTCAATATACCAATTTTGGAACATTCTAATGGCATTACTTTCATACGCATCTTATAACATATGTGCCTTATTCGATAAGCTCTGTGATGACGAGGGCAGAAAAAAAGGCACTGGAACAAACTTCCGTATATACACTCACGCTAATGTTTGGAGTTAGATAACCACACGCACAGGATTAGAAGAAAACACAAAATTGAAAATAAGGTGGGTTATGCTATATATGTTGTAAAGCAAATTAAACGTCTGAACAAATGCGGCATATCTCGTACATTTAACTTGTATGGATTGTATGGGATCCTTGCCGTTGGCTGTTGATATTCATTATACTTGAAAGATGCAAGTGTTTTACTACAGATAGCTAAAGAAGAAGACCCCGAGTTCGCATACAAAACTGCTAATCTCATCGATTACACTTGCTCCCTTTGGCGAGGATGAGTCAAGCCAGGTAATCTTAGAGTTTTATCAGTTTCGAACTTCAGCTTCTGTCAGGGAAATGAAAAGAGACTGATCTGAAATGTAATCGTATTGGTTTTCTGTTCCGTGATGTGCTTTGATTTTTACGGCAACCTCAATATTGTTACTTCGTGGGCATAGTTTATCTAAAATATTTACTTTATTATCAAAAGAGTACTACTGAAGAACATATTAGCATGTGTGCACTGCAACATGCGACCAGTACGCGAGTATATACAACGGTATTGGACTATATCGGTTCTGTTTTGAGCAGTGACTCTAGCATCCTCGGTGAAATGATATCAAATGATTATCATTTTAATAATGCAAATCATAATAGAAGATAGTAAAACCTAATAGCCTCTAGCTTAACGGACTATGAACAGTCTAGGATAAAGGAATGATATAGATTACAGTAGTTGATACATGAGTAAAATTAATATAAAAGTATATATTACTAGGACAACCATTACTAATACCACTATTACTACAAGACTACTAATAAATACAAAAGTGATTCATATATATATATATATATATATATATATATATATATATAGTAGCAAAAGTACGCGTCGTAGACTGGGTTCAAAAACATCCTACAGAAAATGGACTCTGATTTATGGAAGCATGCTAGGTTATAAAAAGGTAGGGTTGTACAAAGATAGCTTCGAATTTGAGGGTATCAAAACCAAAGCAAAATATGATGAAAGTAAAAATAATATAGATAAACCCCAGAATTAATTATATCATACCTGTTCACACTGAAACACTTATCACAGTATTCTGTGGATCTATATTAAAAAAAAAACCTTGTTAAACTTTGTAACATATTTCCATTCTATGGAGGTAAGGTGCGAACGAACATCCCATAATTTTATTATACCATATTTCTTCAAACTGAAACATAATTATCAAAGTTTACTTACGCAGATAGATATGAAAAGTCTTTATTAAAGTTTGTTCCTATTCCTATTATATTCAGCCCAGGCGCGAACGTAGACCACCCAATTTTATTATACCATCCCTATTTAAGTTAAAACATACTTATCAAAGTATTCTTATGTACATCTATATCAAAAACACTTGTACACGTTTTTTTTAATTTTTTATTCCATACTTTGTGGACCAGGCGCGAACATAAACCCTACAATTTTAATGAACCACCGTTCTGCAGGATCAAACATACCCATTCCTGTGTCTCGATACATCTTCTATCATTATATGTAATCACTTTTTTAAAATAGTCAACCATATAGGAATCTATTCGTGACCAGACACACACACACACACACACACACACACACACACACACACACAGACATTCAGCTTATATATATATATATATATATATATATATATATATATATATATATATATAAAATCCTAAATCATTACTGGGTTTAAGTATAGTTAATTTTCGAAAATAAAATAAGTGCATTTATAAATATATATATATATATATATATATATATATATATATATATATATATATATATATATGTGTGTGTGTGTGTGTTCGGCAATGTGCAACAGATTTTTAGTTTGACGACAAAAAGTTCTTAAAAATTCATGATTAGAAACGTGTGTGGGATGCAGGGGTTATATTTCTTATTTTTTAACTTGCCTGTGATGGCTCAACACCAAATTAAAGTTTAAAAACAATACAAAAGTAAAAAAAATCATGTCCTAAAATGCGGCGTAATTGAAAATCCCAAGTTTTGTTTACTATGTACATATTACCATTATTATAAATGATATTGTTTACAATGACAAGAAAGATGTAGTATCTCACCCATACCGAATATCTAAATTCAAATCCAGCTTTGTCATTATGAATTTGGCAACTAAAATAGGTAGGCTGTATAAACCACTCAGTTGAAGAATAAACTAATAGATATTATATTACTAGCGGAGGGGGGCGCCCTGCTTTATCAGGTTGTCCAGATTTAGTATATATTATTATAAAATCATGATAAAAATAGCTATGTAGGTTCCATCAGGTAGGATTGAAACCAAAACTGGCGAATCATAACTCGTTACGTTACAACTATACCAAGGCGACACTCATGAATTAATTATAAATTAAGAATTAAAATGGACTTAGGTAAATGTACATTTTTAACGAGTTTTTACAATTTTGACCCATTTTTGACTCTTTATCAACTATTTCTACCGGTTAAAAACTTACAAAAGTAAAGTCGATGGACATATGAAGACAGACTAACAGTGGGCCAGACGGCTAGAGATATAGCCGTTGATCTAAATAATAAATTAAAAATTCGGGAAGACTTAACCGAGATTTTTTTTACAGCAAAATGTATGTGTGTCTCTCTCTCTCTCTCTCTCTCTCTCTCTCTCTATATATATATATATATATAGATATATAGATATATATAGATATAGATAGATAGAAATATAGTATTCTCAATGCGATTAGGAAATTTCTTGTTTACAATACTTCCTATTTTGAAGGTAATTTTTGGTAAACATTGGAAAATTATCCTCTCTCTCTCTCTCTCTCTCTCTCTATATATATATATATATATATATATATATATATATATATATATATATATATATATATATATATATATATATATATATATATACTAGCAAATGCACCCGCCGTTGACTGGTTCAAAAACAGCCTACAGAAAATGGACTCTGATATATGAAAGCATGCTAGGTTATGAAAAGGAAGGGTTGTAAAGAGATAACTTCGAATTTGGGGGTAACAAAACCAAAGCAACATATGATGAAAGTAAAAATAACATAGATAACACCCATGGTTTATTATACCATACCTGTTCACACTGAAACACTTATCACAATATTCTGTGGATCTATTTTAAAAAAAAAACCTGTTAAACTTTGTGACATATTTCCATTCTATGTTGGTCAGGCGCGAACGAACCCCCCATAATTATTTTATATCATATTCCTTCAAACTGAAACATAATTATCAAAGTATACTTACGCAGATAGATATGAAAAGTCTTTATTAAAGTGTGTGCCTATTTCCATTCTATAGAGGTCAGACGCGAACGCAGACCCCGCAATTTTATTATACCATCCCTATTTAAGTTAAAACATACTAAACAAATTATTTATATGTACATCTATATCAAAACACTTGTAAACGTTTTTTTTTTTAATTTTTAATTTTTTTATTTCCCTACTTTATGGATCAGGCGCGAACGCAGCCCCCACGATTTTAATGAAACACAATTCTGCTAGATCAAACATACCCATTCCTGTGTCTCGATAATCTTCTATCATTCTATGTAATCAGATTTTTAAAATAGTCAACAATATAGGAGCCTATTCGTAACCAGACACACACACACGCACATACATTCAGCTTTATATTGTATATATATATATATATATATATATATATATATATATATATATATATATATATATATATATATATATATATATATATGTTTGTGTGTGGGGGTGCATGGAAACGGGATAAACGGATTAAGGAAGACACTAGTTTTATTAATTTATTAAATATTTAAGGAAATAAGAATCTCTTTCTTATATCTATGCATTTTATAGAAAGAAGACTAGAAATCTGGATCCTTGTGTATCATTTATTTATTTTTCATGTGAGTTCAGACTGATGATGAGCTTTTTGTGGGGGGGTCTTTTTAAACAACGGAAGAACAAAAAAAAAGTATTACGCATGCGTATAAGTGCGTCTTTTTACTGTGTATTTTGAAGATTGAAATTGCATCAAAAATATAACGCATATTTATAAATTCCTTTGTCTACGGAAACCTGAATGAAAGATTTAAACGTATATTTTTAAGGAACATTTATTTGGAATTAACATTTCATGGTGTATGTTGGTAATGGAATTGAATTTTCAAATAAAATATTTTATATTTTATACCATGTTTTTTGTATTCGTTATTTTCTTACTTATTAATTTGCCGCAATTTTTATGTCTCAAGTAAGATATTTATGAATGCATTTACTCGTTAAATTGTAAATCATATTCATTTCATACAAACTCGAATCTTCTTTTGCATGCGGGCATGTGTTTGTTATTGAGCCATTTGCTATTTATGAAATAAAAAAAAAGTTATCGCTACAAAATCCATATTATACTTTTGCGTGCAACGATTGCGCATAAAATCATGACTAATAATTAAAGTGCTTAACATATTTCGTGACTAAAACCTGTGACCTGAGCACTACAACTGAGAGAAATGCCAGACCCGCGCTTAACACCGTTTTATACTTAACAAACACAAATGCCTATACGTGCATGTTAAAGTATTTATTTCAACATTTGGTAATTGAAAATATTCAATCAGTTCGGTTCTGTTCTGTGAATGCATGACTTTACTACCAAGCCAAGATTTTCGCATATGGATTAGTTTTAAATGGCGCTTTTTATAGCCGTATTTAACGTGTTTTGCAACCAATATATTTTTGTAGTCTATAAAATTATCAGGTTTATCTCAAATCATCCAGATAATATAAACTTGCTTAGAGTTGTAATGCTTTCAATTTTATTTATTGTGGAATTGATTGTAAATACTCAGTTAATCAAATGTCAAAGAAAAATCTAAATTCAAAATTTTGTTTATATCGCTGCTTATGTCCATTATAAGGATTCTCCATTTGGTGTATATTTTTGTGAATGAAATCACAAATATCAATCTTAGATTTGTCTTTGCCCTCATCTTACGTTTGAGGTGTTACTTTAAGAATATATTTTCCAAATTAGATGATTGATTCTGATACTTTTATCTATCACAAACTGCCATACAACGCTTGGATTCGATCAGATTATTTTGGATTTATCAATAGTGCAACACGATATAAAACATGAGTTTTTCAAATTCGCTTCTTCACATACAGATATGCGCAACTTTACGATGGACTTATATTGGATTGCTGTAATCACATATGCATGAACCATAACTTTATAAACTCCATGAAATATAGTTTTAGTGGTAGTTTTTATCTCAGAATGTGATGATACAATTAGTAGATATATATAATATAGTTTTTTGTTACGGATAACTGCAATTGGATATTGTAGTGCATGTTTTAAATGTGAGTAGTGTTTATTTTCAAACAGTAACCATGCATATATGTATCAGGGTAGTTTTGAGATACGTTAAAATTCCATAATGAAATTGATAAAATTGAAAATATTGTTTCAAGCTTCCAAAACAAGTGAGAATGCGAATTATGTATATTGAGAAATGATTGTTTTATAGAGAAATGCAGATGAAATAAAACAATGAATTGATCCATATTGTTTGACTTTGCTTCAACTGAAACATTTGAGGGATCTTTGCGTGTAGAATTAAAACGCGGTCATACAGTTACACATGTTGCTTCAGTTATTTTGTTTAATGTAAGAAAATTTCTACAGTCTCGTTTTAGCGAATGCCTGAATTTAATTTGCGTGAACCTGCAAAAATTGATTATAGCTATTTGTAAGTAGTGTAATATTTGTCTATGGGATGAATTTGTTAAAATTATCTATCGCTCTCACTTACACTCACTAATTCGTACCCGTCGGTGATTAACAGCTCTTGTGAAAACTGTTCGACGTAAAGATTTCCGAAATAGATAATATACATCGGATTGAGGTCGAATATTGCAGAGACAAAAATGCTGTGCGAATTAAAGTACGGACGGGTAAAGTAGGCCAGAATAATCGTATTAATTGTATGAATTACTGATCGTCTTGACATAACTGCGTAGATTGTTAAATTAATAATTAGTAAGAGAGATAACTGTCTGTCGGTATGTATCCTTACAATACCAGTCTGATTTATATTTTGGCTTTATTCTCGATTTTGTTTACTGCTGTTCAGATAGGACTAAGGATCTGAGCACGTACGCATTAAGTGTAGAATTCCTCGTGTGTGTTCTCTATTTTAAACTTCCTCATATAACTACGTCTTTCAGTATTGAATGCACTTCATGTCAATCTTTTTTCGCGACAGAATCACGTTGTTACATTTCACAGATGCATCTTATCTTAAATAATCATGGTTATTTTACAACAGTATTTTTTTGTATTTAATGGGCGGATTAATTCTCGTGCGCGGTTAAAAAAAAAAAAACGTTGTTTTTTTTTTCAGACAAATATATTCCTTAATAGTGTTTTTTCGTGTTTGATTGAGAAGCATGTCCATATTCTGCATAATTTCCAAACTGATTTATTTTTAAGATTTTTATTTTAATGAACAGCCATTTAAAATATAAAAAAATAGTTAACTGAAAAAAATTAGCTTGTCGGCCGTATTTAAGAAATATTAAGATTAGCATAAACTTGTTTTTATTTTAAATTTAAAAAAAAAAAATTGCCATTCGATTTTCAACAGAAAACATCTATGAAGAGTACAATAAAGGGAAAGCCATGTTAATTGCATTTTAGTTAATGTTACGTCTTTCCTACGAAATGATGATGGAAAAATTAATCGAATTGTATGCGGTCCATGAAACATTTGATGTGTTCACACCATTCTATTAAAATTATCGATTTTATGGATATTATAATGCTACGATAATTAATTATGACAAGAACACAACTGGACAATGTGAGATACTACAGCTAGTTAATCTATAGTTACATCAACTTTTAACTATTTTCTTTACAATTTTGGAACTTAATGCAATTTTCCTGTACATCGACGGAATAATAATTCAGATTTATAGCAAACATTCACAAACGACGGTCAGGGATGTTGTTAGTGGATCCGGTTTCAGAGCCTCTATTAATATATAGTTGTGATTCTCAGATCTTAATATTTAGGGAGTAAGATTTATAATAATAATCACACGATTTAATTAATTTTATTGAGCGACGCCAACCATGCGGCCTCCACAGCGTCTTTGTAAAGGATGTTGTATATATATATATATATATATATATATATATATATATATATATATATTAAAAGTCAACGTATGCTTCTAGGATAGTAATTTAAAGGTTATGCGGGGTTTTTGAAGCATGATAACGATGTTACATTTTGTATTTAATATGTTTATTATTTTTTTTATATTTCAAGCGGACCTCTGGTAACAAAAAAGTATCGAAATGAAAAAGAAAATGAAAAAGAAAGCCGTTGAAAAACTAGAAATTTGAAGTACTGACAGATTTCATTCCTACTAACCATGTTTGAAAAAGTCCACCTGGATTATTTTAGCCGTTTGTTGAAGATTGTACTTATATATATATATATATATATATATATATATATATATATATATATATATATATATATATATATAACTAGCAGTTCCGCCCGGCTTTGCTCGGGCCCTATGTACTGTTCATAAGGTTATGTGCATATGTATATATTAAAAGGTGTGAATATGTAAAGTAATGCCTTTCTGTATTATAGTCTTCCATAACTACCATAGGGAAAAGACGGACAGAAATTTTCACTTTTATAGATATATAAAAAGATAGATAGATAGATTGGATGCAATATATAGTAATGATTTCAAAAGTATAAAAAAAAACTCATGCGCCACCACCGAGAATCGAAACCAAGACGTTCAGCTTTATTTTGTCGCTGCCGTCAATGACTGGGCTATGAAAACATGTGAACCACAAAGCTAAAAATTAAAACAGGAACCAATAGCTACTATGTTATGCATTCGTAATGCCAGCATTCGATCTTCACCTGGAAAATTTCATTTTTTTTTAAATTTTCACACTTTCGCACCAATTTCTCCGGGCTAACACCCAAATATATAGTTTTGCATGGATTCAAATACCTTATATATGAAGTTTCATGTATGTAGACCAAAAAATCTAGGAGTTTGTTAGGCAAAATTGGTTAAACAAAAATATGTACGTATATATGGACACACTTTTGTGTTTACTATATTATGCAAGTATAAATAATGTAGAATATCTGCATAAATATTATTACGCGTAATAGTTAACTAAAAATGACCATCCTATAAGAAAACCGAAGCAACTAATAGGAAATTAATTAAAATGAATGTTTAAAAGAATATGCAAATTAGCTAGATCTTTTGCTAGTGAATGCAATTCTACGACCTGTATATAAGCTAATTTTATTTTCTTTTTAAATGAAAAGAAAAGAGGGTTTTTAATATGAATACCAGTACACACAAAAGAAAAACTAATTTATATGAGTATAGATTCCGGATACTATTATTATTATTATTATTATTATTATTATAAATATTGTTACTATTATTAATACGCTCGGATTGACTTCATGCCAAGAGCACATCCATTTAAGTACCTGCTCTTATATTATCCCTGGTCCATGTATGATAATTCCTTCGGGACGGAGACAATTTCCCTTCAGGACCGATAATATTTTTATTCTCATTTCATAATAATTAACATTACTTTCTTCTCCTTCTTATCTTCTTTTTCTTCTTCTTCTTATAATTATTTGTTTTCCTCCCTATACCGTGTGACATCTTTACAGGGGGGCAATCGGATTTACTCCCCATTAAAAAGCCGGCACTGTCTCTAACTCTGCACTCGTGAGGAGTATCATTATTATTATTATTTAAAACTATCACCTTTGTAATAAATACTTTACTGTACTCTCATTATCATAACAGTTAATTGCATTATTTTACTGTTTAAAAATTAGGTTTCAGTTTAATTATACATATTGAAATCAATTGCGTCTCCTTTTTGCGATTTGAATTACACGCTATTGCATTGCAACATTTAAAAAAATGTAAAAAAATAAAAAAATACAATCTTCTTCCTCAAACGGCTAAAATAATCCACGTGAACTTTTTCGAACATGATTGCTATGAATGAATGCTGTCCACACTACAGATTTCCAGTTTCCGCATCGGCTTTTTTGTAATTTTTATTTTTCATTTCGATACTTTATTGTGACCAAGAGCGGATGTCAGCTTGAAATATTTAAAATTAATAAAAATATAAAATACAAAAAGTAACAGCGTTTTCATGCTTTACCAAATATATATATATATATATATAGACAAATGCACACATATACACGCATATAGAAATACATACCCACATACATACATACATACATATACATATATATATATATATATACGTGCACATGTATGCACACACGCATACATACAAATACATATACCTATATATACATACACATACATATATATGCATTCATACACATACATATAGATAAACATATATAACCATATATATATACAGATACACAAACATATATATATACATATATATACATACATAAAAATTTATACACACATACATCTATACATATACACATAGATATACATGCACATGTATATATAAGCATACATACACATATACATGCATACATAAATACAAACAAATATGCATACATCCATATATAGATACATTTACATACATACATACACACATAAATATACATCCATACAAGCATATATACATACTCACCCATACACACATAGATACATATAATTATGGCAGATCAATTATTAAATGCTTGCAGCATTTTAGGCCTACACGCGTCACAACTTTACCAATGCCTGAGGGAATATTTATACAAAGATTATGTTACCGCGTTTTTGCTTTGCACGGCAGGTAAGTCTCTTATTCGGTTCAAAATGTTAAGATCAGCAACAAGCAAGAGCAAGGTAGCCAGCAACAATTCAAACTGTAGACAAGCTTAATGCGGCACTGGTCCCGCAGTTTATTATTTTTTTTAAATAAGAGCGTTGCTTCTCCAAGGAGGTTGCCTTAACCACGACTTACGCGAGCCCTCTTAACCTCAGCTACACCTAAAAATAAACGCATGCACGCACACACACATGCATACATACAGATGTACACCAACTTGCACACATGCCAACATGCACATGAACACAGACACATTAGCAGGTACATACATGTGCCTATGCACGCGTACGCACACACACAAGCATGTCGAATATATTGATGGAGCGTTCATGACGAAGACAACGACGTCTGGTACGAATAAATGTATCCAACTTGAATAAAAAAGGAAACTGTCCAGTACACATGCCGAGTAGAAAAGACAATTACTTGCCTCCCAAACTTATATATATATATATATATATATATATATATATATATATATATATGAAATTTATTTATACAAACATTGATGGCTACATATGTGCATACATGATTCTGTAATCACCCGCGTTGGGGAATTACGTCTTCAAGCCAAGAATTATCGTCGAGAACTGATATTTCAAACAAAACATTTTCTTTTATCGTTTACAAAGGTAGAATGTAACATTGGTGGGGGTTATGAGCGGGGAGAGGACAATTGAGGTCTTTGTAGATAATAAACATCTTCCCTTTTTTTATCCCATCTTTTGGTTTTATGGCATAAGGTACTTGGGAATGCAGTATTTTTGTCTAGCGGTCTGTAAATTAAAAACATTTTCATGGGCTTTGAGTACTGACCATTACCGTTCAATCCACACACACACACACATACCCACACACACACACACACCCACATACAAACACACACACACACACTAGAAGCAAATATACGCTTATATCTATACTCAGGAGCGTTGTATTTTACTCACACACACTCACACACACACACACTGAAAACAGGCCATAACTATATGGACACAAGAACAAAGTTAAAATAAGACAAAAAAAACAAACAACAAACAAACAAACGAACCAAAAATAAAAATAAAAACGCCGAAAGTTATCAAACTCCTCACGCATACATATATATAAATATACGTATATACACCCACAACTTGATACACCCACGCCTATATTCACATACACACATATACATACATAGACATATAATGCTCACATACAGTTATAACATGTTTACATCTATACCTACATACGCAGTTATACCAATGGATGTACCCTCAAACACAGACATCGATGTACACACTTGGACACCATATATCATGACTGTTATTATATCAAAACTAATATTAATCCCCCTAATTATCCTAATAATAATAATTCTCATAATATTGATCATACTAATGACACCACACATATCAATAATACTAACAATAATAAGACTGTCGATTGGGAACCCCAAGACCCGTGGACCCTAACCGGACAGACGTCCCAACAAAATACAGACATATATATATATATATATATATATATATATATATATATATATATATATATATATATATATATCGTGATGATGGGCTAATAATAGTGAGGAATGCTACAAGTGTTAAATGTGATCAAGTTAGGAGAGATATTCATAGGGACATTAAAAATGTTGGCCTTAAAGTACAAGTTAATGCTAACTTAAAACAGGTGAATTTCCTTGACGTTACTTTAGATCTTGATTTAAATACTCATAAACCCTATATGAAGGATACCGCTAACCCTATTTATATATACCCACAGTCTAACCATCCACCATCCATTATTGAACATATACCGTTATCTATTGAAAGTAGAATAAGTAACAATTCATCTGATGAAGTAATTTTCAATGATTGCAAAGCTATTTATAATACAGCACTTAAAAATATTGGGTATAAGGACAAAGATATAAAATATTAAGTAACTAATGCTAGTACAAATAGGTCAAGGAATGGTAATAGGAAGGAGATTTGGTTCATATTATGTTGAAAACAAAACTTGGTGCCAAATGTTTACAACTTATGAACAAGCATTTCCCACCAAATAATATATTACATAACATATTTTATAAAAATACATTAAAATTAAGTTATACATGTGTTGATAACTTAGAAAGAATTATAAAAAAAGCATCATGGAAGAATCTTAAGGATGACTAATAGAAAAATTCTAAATACTAGTGATAACACGGCTGTGCATAAATGTAACTGCCAAAAGCCTTAGGAATGCCCAATAAAAATGAATGTCTAACCTCATCAGTGGAATACCAGGCTAAGATATTCCCAGTAGAGAACCCAAGGGATGAAATATTCTACATAGGTAATACCCAAATGACTTTCAAATATAGATTCTATACGCATACACGTTCGAATAATAATGAAACGTATGAAAAGGGCACTTCCTTATCGTTATACTACTGGGAATTAGTAAGAGAAAATAAAGCACCTAGAATAGAATGAAGGATGATTTGAAGGGCCAATACTTGACACTCAGTTAACTCACCATGTCCATTATGCTTATCAGAAAAACTTGAGATTACTAGGTTAAAGATAGGGATAAAGTGCTGAATATTAAACAAGAAACTGCTATATCCTGCAAACATTTCAGAATGCATACACTTAAAAAATTATAAATTAGAAAATCAGAACAACTATGAGTACAACTATCCCCCATTCAATAACTTATAATATTACTACCCTAAATAAATACCTGTATGAAAGTATATTTGAACCAAACGAGTAATAGATTGTTTAGGTGAACCTCGTAATAATGTATACATGTGGATATATTTGGGTATGGGCATGTATGTGTATATGATCTGTATGTATATGTATATATACGTGGGTAGAAAATAATAAAGAAAGAAATCAAAGATAAAGGGAAAGAAATATATAAAAATAAATAAATAAAATAAAATAAATAATAATAATAGATCAATAAATAAATAGATAAATAGTTAAAAAAATTAAAAAATGAAAAGTGAAAGAGAAGAAAAGGAAATAAAGAAACAGGGGGAATGAATAAAGATGAAGGTAAGTACTACAATATATAAGCCTTTATACTCCGTTTATATAACCTAAATACTCTGATTTTTTGTCATATGTTATATATTATTGTTATATCGTTATATATCTTATGTATATCTGTAAACCTCGAAAGAGTGCTTACTAAATATGAGGATATACCTATGGACTTCAAGCTGAATTTACTATAAATTTTTACGTAGTATAAATTTTTACGTAGTAAAAAACCGTACAAGTTATGAAAAAAATAACAAGCGGGTGGGGGCGGGTAATAACACTTTTCGTGTGGGGTTTTATAGAAAAGAGAATTATGTAGTGAATGAGTTCATTTCTATTTCTATTTTAGATGTGTCATTTGGTGGCAGTGTACATATATATATATATATATATATATATATATATATATATATATATAATTTAAAGGAGATTAGTGCAATAGTCTAAAGAGCTGAGTGCATTTTAATGTAACAGTGAAATTACTAGTTTAATAAAAATACAGGAAATAGAACGTGCTCGTTGTAATTTAGATATATAATAAGCTCGATAGTTAAATGTCCTAGAGCTAATTCAATATTAAGTAATGTGATTGATAATTTAAAATTTAAAAATCAAATTATAATTAAATTAAAAATCCGTTTCATAAGAAGGAACAACAACAAAATCAATTATCTGTACGATCGTTTCGGAAAACAATGCTTTTTATTGTGGTATACATCAAGTTATGTACAATACTTATATATAGTTTTTTGATAAGCAAGGTCTCCTCATCAGCAAATTTTGAAGGGTTTTTATTGAATTTAAAAGACGCCATAAATAAACCTAGCATTAAAAGTAAGGCAGATGAATCTGAAAAATTGAAATAAAAGGTCTGGATTTAAAATTTATAAGTATAATAACCTAGAAAGTATTTATAAGTATAATAACCTAGAAAGTATTTATAAGTATAATAACCTAGAAAGTATTTATAGTATAATAACCTAGAAATGGCGAAGAATAGGCTTACATAATCAATTTAGTGAAGCTCATTACAGGACCACCATCTAGCTATCCTACAACACCATTCTAAACTATACCGATTTATTCTGATAAAACAAAATACACCTTAACGGGATGTATATGTAAACTTTTCATACTTACAAATAAAAACATCCGTAAACGGAGTAAAATCATCTCTACAACTATTATGTTTATAACTAAAATATTGAATGTTGATATATAACTACGAGAATGATTATCGGAGACCAGCGTTGCATAATGAAGCGAAACTCACAACTAATTACGGGCGTTAACTAGGTGCGTTTACTTGACGTTTCATATGAATGTGGAGATCTATTAATATGGGCATATCTATACTATTGTCTATTTGTTTACATAAATTTACCCAGGTAAGTTTATCCCTATATGGAAAAAATAAGTTTATAGAATATATGTTTTATATTGTATATTATATTATGTAATGTATTATGCATTACATGTTCTAGTATTTAAAATAAAATTAAAAAATAATTTAAATAAAAATAAAAACAAATGCTGTATACGTTATTATTAACTAAATATTTGACATCGACGTTTCCTGTAAACGGGGGTATCTACAGATGTGGACGCATCTATACTATCATATATTTGCTTGCGGGTATATGATCAGGTAATTTTTATCTCTAAAGAGAAATACATAACATATACATTATATATGATAGTAATGACTGAAGGACTATAAAATATAAAATAATTAAATAAAAATAACATTTCGCGTATAGATCTATGGATTTCTCATATAAATTCCGAACTACTTTAAACACAAATCTGACTAATATAAAAGGACAATCATTGATAAAGTTTATATAGATATGAAAATGTACACATATATACGCTTAAATGTCCACATCTTTATGTTTACGATTTAATTGTAAAATGCACATTAATATTTGGCATGCAATTTCTATGATTCCATGTGTATTTCAATTATATAAACTGTTTTAAAAATAAAACATTATATATATATATATATATATATACACGTTGTTGATTCAATCTTGAAACATTAAAAACGTAAAATTAATAATGCACCAACATTACCATGATGACAGGCAGAAAGTCTGCAAGTTAGAACGAAGAACGCCCTAGAAATGTCTAAATAAAACTTGTAAACACATAACTCCTATAACTACAGCATCGCCATAATTCTCCCCGTCAATATGGCTTGATGTTATCTCCCTTTCCTTCCTCCCCTCTCACTCCCGATTCCTATGCTCTCTGGCCAATTTATTCCCTACCTATTCTCGCCTTCAAAAACTAAACACCTTTCTTTGCGACGTTTAAATCACACAGTGTTATACATTTTTACTTACTTATTATTTTTACAAAACAAATAAACCTTGTGTCTCTTTTCAGTTGCGTAACCTTGGCTTGGTTTGATAAAATCGTCTCTCTGAAATGAGATTTGCCCAGAAGGTATACACATAGAGACAAAAAATGTTTGGTCTATTAAAATACCATGCACTTGCTTTGTTCTTCATTGAGCACCCTTTATAGGAACACATGAATTTCAATGGATCTATACCTAAGAAGCCAAACTAATCTACTAATATATATATATATATATATATATATATATATATATATATTTACACAGTGATCACTACTTATCAAGGCCCGGAAGCCACTCAGGGATAAGGGTTATTGCAAGTACATTACGTTAGTGTAGAGATTTGATGAAGTGTTTAATTAAGGGGGCGATTCATTAGGAATTTGTTTACATTGGACTTGAAGACATCCAAGTTGTAGTCCGGAGGGAAGCAGGCAGACGAAACACAGGCGTGCAGTTCTAAGAAAGAAGCTTTGTTCATATATATATATATATATATATATATATATATATATATATATATATATATATCAAAAACATTTTCTGTCCGTCGCTTTATTGCAGATCTCTTACAATGAAAAAAAATCAGGCAAATAAAGGTTATCGAATAGCAAAGGATAGCTGCTGGATATAGCATTAGGATTGTCCATCAAAAATCTAGCCACGAAGCTGGAATGGAATCCAAAAACTTTTGCTGCATTCTTGAACAACCCAAACACGAAATCCAGAAAATACGGGCATCAGCATAAACCTTTAAGATCGTGATATTCGGAAAATTCGTAGCGTAGTCAATCGAAATACAGACAGCAACAGTGCTTTTGATTTTGCAAAAGCTGAAATCGCTCCAAGATCCAGGAATACCCGATAAAATGTGTTGAATGAGATTGCAAGGATCATCAAACCATTTCCAAAGCGTCCATTGAGTACACAAAATAGAGGAGAACGAATGGCTTGAACAAAAAATTACATGAAAATGGGTTTCTAACATGTCCTATTTGGGGATGAGGCTCATTCTGCTCTTGACTGTCTAGATAGATGGACCAAAGTTTGAAACCCGATCAGAACTCCGACACGTTACAGAGTTAATCGCTAACACGGAGGTGGAGGCATCATGTTTTGGCTAGGAATCATTAGGGATAAGTCGGTTGGACCATCTCGAGCACAAAAAGCTGTAAAGTTTACCAGCAATGCGTCCACAGCCTTTTTGGATAATCATTTGTCGACATGGATAGAAGGGTTACCATTGTCACGTTGCTTTCAGATGTTTATATACATGACAACGTACTCTCCCATTCTGCGTGGGGCGACTGCATCCTTCCATGAATCAATGGAATTCGTTGTGGAAACTCTCATGACCTGATCACCGTGTTCTCCAGGCCTTAACTCCATTGAATATCTCTGGCCAATATTAAAAAGAAGATTTTATGAGGGAGGAGACCAACTTATTTCAAATGATGCCTTGTGAAGGAACATAGTTGATGTTCCTAGAGTCATAACTCCTTTTAAGGCCAAAGAATTGATTTCCCTGGGGGAAAAACTTTTTTATGCCATGTAAAAATGGTGGATATGTCGATAAATAATACGAGGATACGTTTTGTTTATTGTTCTTTGAATGAAAAATATAATAAAATGTGAAGTTCGCAAGATGACATTGTTTTTGGCCATAAAACAATATTTTAAGAAACCTGCCATAAAGCGAATTACAGTGCAAATTCTTCGATAAAGAATAGCATGCCATAACTACGTGAATACCGGATGATTTTCAATGAAGTTTTTGTAAATAACTAACCTTAAAGAGTCGTTTGATCATATAATTTTCATTTTGTTGTGACGTATATTCAGTTAAATATTTATATTTTACTAAGCTGCAATAAATCGATTGACACAGTATATATATATATATATATATATATATATATATATATATATATATATATGCGTCTGTTTCTATGGGTAGAATTTCCTCCTTCTGTAAATTTTATTAATAATATTTTAGTGTTTGTCTGTTTTCATCGAAATTCGTTGGTTCGATTGTTTGATTAATTCTACATTGCTTAAACTCAAATGGCTTACGGACAAATCGATTATAATTTTAAAGGACTTTTTAGTCTTATATACATAATCTCTACTTCAATGGCTACATGTGTACTTTTGGTGCGATGATTACGTAAAGCATCTCCACCTCTCTCATTCTCATCATCTCTCCCTGCCATTCTGTTTATCCCTCTAAGCATATAGAAAGAAAAACGGGAGGAAGAAAGAGTGACAGCGAGAGAGAATATGCAAATGATTATCATTTTTCATGCTAATGAGAACAAGTGTTGGTTTCTTAATCAAGTAATTTCTTGCATATTTAAATTTCATGACATTTAAATATGATATCTGTTCGAGAACGAAACTAAAGAGTAAAAACAGAAGGGGAAACAATGGAATGAAACGATGACACATTTTGCCGTAAAATGTTTATTTCTAGTCACGAAATAGCCTGAAATATTTTTTTGTTACGCCGAAACACTTCAGTATCAACACTCTAATTGGCACCCGCTATATACCACCATGTCGTTCGCAGAGACTAGAGGGACTTGCTCGTCTTTATATTTCGAATTCAAAGCACGAACGCGTTGATGCCAACACTGCTAAGCTCACATTAAGGCAACGCGGTAATAATCGTCTAATGTTTAAGAATATAAACTAAAATGGCCGAAAACAATGAACAATAAGTGTATGAAAGAAAATAATTTTATAAAATAAAATAGAACGATATTCTTTACTTGCGTCCACTAAATTTCGCTATTACTATGTAAAAATGATTTGTTCTAATTCTGATTTTGACAGAATGAGCAAAATACTATTTCGAAATTGAAGTTTTCAGACGAACCAACATCGAGGTTACAAATGTAATTACTACGATCCGAAGGGCGCATTTGACTTACGCGAAAAGCACGAACAGCACCGCTATTTAAATCTAATAACTTACAGAGCAGAGTAAATTATATTTTAAACTGGGACATGGCTTACCGAACGAAAACTATTGAAATATCAGGCAGGAAAAATGTAAGGGTATAGGACTTAAGCTACGACTTTAAAACTACATTTTTCTAGCAGTTTGTCCAAGTTCGTGATGGGGTATCCTTGTCATAAGCCATGTATATACACTCTTATCCAACTAAAACCATTGGACCGATCATGACCAAACCTGACATAGTGATAGTCCCCAACCTAGGGATAACGTGCACTATTTTTCAGAGAACGGGTCAAAAGTCAATGTCATGGATTATGCACATATATCTTTCTCCATTTCACACCACTGAGCCGATCATGCCCCAAACGTTGCATGATGATAATCTCCCTCTTAGTGATGGTACACACAATTTTTCAAAGTGAAGATTATTTGTCAAGGTCCTAGTAATGCACAAACTCTCCTACATCACACACTACTGAAACGATCATCCACACACCTGGCATGGTGAAAGTTCCCTGACGTAGGGATTGTGCACAATATTTTGTAACATTAAGGTCAAAGCACAAGGTCATAGCCTATGTATATATATATATACTTTTCTAAAGCCCATACCACTGGAACGATTATGATTAAACCTGACACAATCTGACCTCTAGGCATAGTGCAAACTATTTTGCAAGGTTAAGATAAAAGGTCGAGATCATAGCTTATGTATATATACTCTCGTACAATTAAAACCACTTGACAGATCATGGCAAACCCTGACATGATGATAGTCTCCGACTTAGGAATGGCGCAAACTACTTTTCAAAGTAAAAATCAGGTTTTACGGCTATGAGTTTGCTGTGCACGCATGTACCCCTTTCTAGTATGCATATAAGTGTACAAGCAAAATCACTATTTTAAGTAACTCATGACAGAGCGCCTGCCAGGCATATTCTCTCCTAAAGAGCATACACTTTATATAAAACACAGTACACTAAAATCAATATACAGGCACAGGTCGAATGGAAATGGCTTTCTTCAACAAAGGTAGCAGATGAGCATGAAGTCAAATTGAAACATTAATGTGACAGATAAAAACCGGTATTAAAACGTAAGCTTGGCTACTGAGCAAAAATTAATCTAATAACTTAAACTTTTCCGATAAGTGTAAAATCAAACTAAAATTTAAGTTTGACCGACATATATATTTCAGTCTAACCACTGAGATGAGCGTTGCCGTTTATCGTAAAGAACCCACGTTTCATTGCAATTAACAACCCATTCAAGAAACGGGTCGTTCTTGTCGTGTAAATAAGAGAATACGACACTTTGCAACGGCGTTTCTTTTGCTTGTCGTGTAATTGATGAGGGATCCATTTATAAAGATTTAGTTTCCAATCGATCTCTGTCGTATACGGTGAGTATAATTCAGAAACATGTTCTCGAAAACTTGTGCATGGATTGTCTTCGAGTGAGGCACTTAATTGGTCGTCGTCAACATCCGATGGCCGACCATTACACTCATTATCTGGAAGAATCTTGTCGCCGACACGAAATTTCTTAAACCAGCATTATGCTGTACATTCAGTAAGCGTTCCTGGATTAAACGCCTTGTTGCTATATAAGCAACTCTTCGGCCTAGCTTGAATTGAATTGAGATAATTGTGCGAATTTGTTTTGTTTTTCAAAATTGTATTCAGCGTTCTGATAAAAAGACATATTAAAAAAAAACAATTGTAGTTTGCACTATTAGATGGAGCGTCAAACGCTCTATGAAATGATATATTAAATGTATTATAACGAAAACTTTTTTGAAATCAAAAATAAATTTATGTTAGAATCTTCTTGTCAAATTTATATAGTAGATCCCCGAGACACGCTTAATTAATGATGAGGTTTATTTCAGGTTACGATGTGGAATACGATGTTTTCTGGCCTCTATTATTATATTTACCCTGCCCTACGTTGTTATTTATAATGTTAGTTGGTTATATATATATGTGTGTGTGTGTATTATATATTTTACTGTATTCTTTTATTCTTTTACTAATTTTTAATGTTGTATCGCGGGGGTCTACTGCATATATATATATATATATATATATATATATATATATATATATATATATATATATATATATATATATCCAAAGAAAGCTTAAATATCACAAAACACAATTGCAACTATTCTTCTAATATTTTTGCATTTACTCTTTTTATTTTCTCCCTGAAGTTAAATTAACGTAATAACTATATAATAGGTTCTGCACCACGAAAAAGGTGCTGACAAGTATTGAACATTTTTACATGTGAAAGAAATAAAGGCTAGGATTAACAAAATTATGCAATTTTTAATATAGGCATTTCGTTATTTATTTTTATAGACACTGTAGTTACATCGGAGTTCATAAATTAAACGATTCGTATGAAAAAGGATGACATATAGTTGAAGTTCATGTTACCATATATGTATATATATATATATGCTTGTGTGTGTGTGTGTTTGACGCCACGTGCGCGGCCCGACATATCGTCGACTCCCAACGTCGTGTATCGTGAATTTTTCGTTCGACTATTCCTCTTATGACCGGATCGTTATTTTCGCGCTGACGACTGTCGATGGGAACACACCTGGTTCCACAAAAGTAGAAATATGATAAATACAATAAATCGTGGAACAAAGAAAGGAAAACACAAGCGCTAATGTTAACCTATAATCGACTGTTGGACTTGTGAGTGTGTAGGTGTCTTCTCCCCGTTCTATCGATGTTACGTTCGTCTCTATTTCTGTTTCACAGTCAACTCTTAAACTGCCCCACTTCCATCCGCCGCGACGGGCATCTAGTTGTCAACTAACTGTCTTTACGTTGGTAGCTGATGTCGCCCCCCCACTTCAGCTACCGGAAGCTGCCCTTCCCTGTTTTATCTGTCGGTTTCCATTGTCCTGACAGCTCTAACAAGTTTGATCTAAAAATACCTAGAGATTCATTGTTTGTTACTACCTACCTATTGTTTCCTGTTTCTTTGTCTATTGCCCCCCCTCTCAGCACTTGGTGACTCAAGTTCACCTAAGGCCTCCTTTATAGTATCACATATGTGTGTGTGTTTGTGTGTTGTGTGTGTAACCAGAACGAAGCGGGTTGTTTCCCGACCTAATCCTGCTTCATGTTACTAATTATTGTTACCAGGCCGTCTTTAGTCACTAAACGCTGGGACTAACCGGAAGTCTACTGGTTACACTCTTATCTTTGTCAAGTAATGGACCCTTTAAAATGTAACCAGGGACTTACTTTACATGAAAAATAACCCTCTGATTTTCAAAGAACACAATAAGGCAACGGCCCTTAGTCCAGATTGCAAAATTTAACACCCTTGTAGATCGTTTGCAGTGGTCAGGGCCGTGCTATTCCGCGGGTAGTTAGGTGAATGGCTGGTCAATCAAAAACTTTCATGCAGTCCGTGCTTGGTTTGGGATTCAGGTTGGATCTGAAAATAATTAGATTATTCTGCATACTAAAAGCAGGTAAATAATCTTTGCTAACTTAGAGGCCATTTTCTTATAAACAAGGATAATTATTCATGAGATGCTTCAGGTAAACTCCGTGCACAGGTTCCTAAAGGATTTAATATGCAAGATTTTTTCAAAATAGACTTCTTCGGTAGTTGCTCTGTTAGAGGAGTAAGAGTTTTTCCACTTATCTATTTTGGGGATGTTTCCAGCTTTGGAGCTAAAATCCATAAGCCTATGCGGATGGTCGAACCACTAGCGTGCAACTTCTCTCATCTGCCAAACGGTTTTATGAATTTGTTATCCACTCATCTATTAAGGCCAGATTACCATTTCCTCACCTGTCGTTTGGAAATCATTTCTTCTCTTTGTTTATCGTTCCCTTTATCCGTATCTCTATTTAATTCTTTTTGCCCTTTATCCTCCTTGTTTTTTAATACCCTTTTCTCTTATCCTCTATTTTCTTTTGATCTAAGAAAGCGTATTATACTTAACCATGCCGGAGGTTTACCAGAGAAATATAACACTCTCTTAGTTCGTTTCATCAAAACTAAATCAACGAATACAAAGCCCATCCTATTAAACATCTTTTCGATATAACAGATTCTAATTCGGCAATAACTTTTTGACACTAGGCTGGGTAGCGTTCAGTCTTATTACTAGTGAGAGCTCTACGTGTCTGCCTGCTTGGAAAAATACACATTGTATTATTTTGCTATAATATCTGAAATTTGACTAAGTGCCAACACCCGTGATTACACTAAACCCTAATTATCTCCAACAACCTCCGATTTCATGAGAATTATGTTATATATTACTCGTGTCGGAGGATAGACAAGGAAAGTAGATAACGTCAAGCATCAACAAATTTCCTAACGGTGTATGAAAATTAGGCTCATATGTAGAACACTGAATTGTAAAGAGGGGTCCCCAAACAATCCTGTAATTTTTCGTTGCTGATATTTATTATTACTGATTGTATGTTAATATGTACGATGTTTATTTGGATACGAAACTAGTATTTCTGTACTCATCCCGTTCGTAATGCTCTGTTTATTTATAGATTGGTAACTGTAAGAAAAGAGATAGGCAAGCTTAATCATATCTACGTAGAGTGTATCTAATATAAAATGCTTAATATTTTCAATGCATACGAAAGCAAAAGATTGGTTCTCCATTGTTTAAGTTAAGTGGTGGATAATATGTTCGTCTGCCATCCTGATTAATTCACTGCTTTCTTTTATTTTATCCTAATGAAAATTATGCTTATACTCTCCTTCCAAAAATTGTTATATTTAAGAAGTGCTGTTGGCTTATTTGAGTATCTTTATTCTTTCATTCTATTAACTGTGATGGCATGCAAATTGTTAAAACTGAGATGGAAACATTACTTATAGCAACAATAAATTACTTTCGAATGTGGGAACTACGAAGTCGTCTCAGATTATTGTTGATGAAGATAGGGAATAAGATCCCGGGTTGGCAAGAATAGTCAAATTTCAGTAGATATAGAATTAATAATCAATTAATTTGACTTATGATTTAGAGAAAATGAAATAGATTTATAAAAGGTTATTATTTTTTTTCATTTTGTTTTAATGCAAGGTCTTAAATTATCACGAAATTATTTTGTAAAATTGTGGTGCCTTTTTGTGAAAGCAAAACAGTATATTTAATTGTTTGTTTGTTAAGAATAAATTCTTAGTTGAATATATATACATATATATATATATATATATATATATATATATTAACAAAGGAGACACCACTTATGTAACTAGCAACTTTTTTTAACATTACACCACATTCTCAAGCTCAGATAAGAAAGAGTCAAAAAGAATTTGTTCGATTACGATTTTTGAAATGTCGCCCTATATGGTAATTTCGTCAGTATAAATGCCTACGGATGATGTTGGAATGCTATTTAAGTGTTCATTGATGTGGATCAGGAAGAGAGATGTTCACCGAATGGAGCTCTGTGCCTTATAACTGTGAATTAAAAAAGAATAGGAAGCTTTATTTTGGAACGACTCTCATATCACAAATCGCACTAATGATATCCATGCACAACCATCGCTGCAAAAAGTGCAATGAACATAGTGGTGACCATGTAGAATTTAAATCTAAGAAAATGAAACGTCACTCATTTTAATGACAACATTGAAGTAATCATGTATTATTTACTATTTACGTTAAAAAGGGCTTTACGTTTGAGATATCCTTGTAGGTTAAGATTAATAGATTACGGACAGTGGTTTAATAATGACGTCCTATATAGAAACACATTTTATTATAGAAAATTATCGAAAAGATTTAATAAACCAAAAGGTAAAATGTTATGTAACATTAACATCATTTTTGGATTCAGAATGATCCCTATTTACTGTATAAAAATCATTCCATGTTTACTATGGTGGAAAACATTTTGAGTGATTACAACATTTTTGTAACAATTTATGAAAACTGTGCCTGCTTTTATGTAGTTCAATAATAAATCTTAATAATCGACGAAAAGGAGTGTTCTATTTAGTATTGTAAAAAAAATGAAAAATTGTTTATTATTCTGTTTCAAGAAAACAGCCGTAATAAAAAGTGTACTGAAAGGTTCCGTACGACAGTGTCGCATTAAAAAGGGTAAATACGTATAGAAAATTGTTTGCATCTCGGCTGCTTACGGACAATGTTGAAATAAAAGCTTTAGGAATTAAGGATTGGTTAGGCGTTCTTGAATTTGAGTGATATATTTATTAAAGATAAAATAAAATAAAAGTTAATTATAACAGAAAATTAATTATAACTTAAAATTCTTTACTTTCATTCTTTAGATAAAAAATCGTTGTAGAAAAATGATAATCGCTGTAGTTTTATAGTGGTAAATCTGTTTCACTGATTTTCGTATGAATAAAACATTGGTAAAATGCATCAATTTTTTTGTCTCTTTGGTTTTTGTTCAAACATTTGTATGAGAGAGTTTTGTTCCCGTTTGATAAAGGTGCTAAATTAAAACAATGTCATAATTTGTCGAGTGATGATTGTTCAGTTAATTGGTTCGTCCGCGCACGTTAGTGTTTAGAAATTCACTAGCAAGTTAGTAATCAATTAACCGTTATTAAATCAGTTTGTTTTCAGTGTTACGTTAAAACATGACTTACAAAGGTAATACTTTTTTGTATATAACAAAATAATTAATAAAAATGTATTATTATTTTTCTTTATTAAATACTCCTTATCGTTGTTTTTTTTACTATTACATAATTGGTATCTGGAAAATAAATGATAGATTTTTCGTGATACATTTACCTAATCCCACAGTAGTAAAATAGAAAGGTTGAATGAAAGTTATTTATTGGTGTTGTTTATTTTCTTTTATATTTCTTGAGAAAACTTGTAAAAAATCTTTATACTAGAAAAAAATAAATAATTTACAGAGGACGAGTTTAGTGGTAAGGCTGATGAGTTGTGCTTAATGTGATTTAAGTTAGTAGTTAATTCATTACAGTATTCTAAACAGCGATGTTGAGTGTTATAAAATGTAAGATAGATCTGATGAAATGTAACCATCGCGCTATTTTATTATCCCTTAAATGCAATAATGAACGCGTGATGATCGAGACATAATAAGACCTTTTTTTCGCTTACGTTTAACATCTGGTTTATAATGTAAAAATGGAAAAATTAAAAAAAATGCAGGCAAATTAAACATAATTGTATACATAGTATACGACCATACGGTAAAGAGAGAACAAGAGATGATAAATGGATATTAACCGATGGTTTGACTTACTTCCTTGTAGTATTATTTATATGGAAACAGATGTTAGTCTGGAATACGTCTAATAGATATAAAATGGATAAAATGTAGACAAAGTGTAGCGAAACATAATTTAAAAGTACATGACACGATGCGCTATTAACCTGCTTTAAGAAATTTTGTATGATTTTTCTATTTAGACTGTACCGAACGGGAAATCGATTTACAGAAAACCATATATATATATATATATATATATATATATATATATATATATATATATATATATATATATATATATATATATATATACAGAGAGAGAGAGAT
Organism: Euprymna scolopes; assembly: GCF_053919585.1. NCBI lineage: Eukaryota > Metazoa > Mollusca > Cephalopoda > Sepiida > Sepiolidae > Euprymna > Euprymna scolopes. The sequence continues at coordinate 52,743,539 of NC_136492.1, read as the reverse complement.
GTATGTGTTTGTGTGTGTGAATGTGCCTGGACATAGACATATATATATATATATATATATATATATATATATATATATATGTATGTATACATATATACATACACATATATACATACATATATATGATGATGATTACAACATCTTGTCAGACGAGTGCCACTCCTTTAGACACTTAAAGCTCATGAGACCAAAAATTACTTCGATCGCCACAGGACTATTTTAATAGACAAATGCCTGAGGGAGTATCAATACACAGATGATGTTACAGAGTCTTAGCTTTGTACGAAATGTAAGTCTCTCTCTCTCGCTTCAAAATGTTGAGATACAGCAACAAGCAAGAGCAAAATAGCTAGCAACAAGTTAAATTATGTTGTTTTTTTTTAATCAGAAATTTGCTTCTCCTAGAGGGGTTGCCTTCAAAACGGTTTACGGGAGCCCTCTCAACCCAACACACACATACATACACACAAACACCCACGGTGCTAGTTGACCGTTGACATCGAAAATACTTATACATATATGTATTTGTGAAAGTATGATAGGTTCTGAAAAGGAAGGGTTATGAATTTGGGGTGAATTTGGGTGTACCAAAATCAAAACTAAAGCAAAATATGATGAAAGTAAAAATAAAATTTCATACCTTCCATACCTGTTCACACTGAAACACTTATTACAATATTCTATGGATCTATATAAAAAAAAACCTTGTTAAACTTTGTGACATATTTCCATTCTATAAAGGTCAGGCGCGAACGACCACCCCATAATTTTATTATATCATATTTCTTCAAACTAAAACAAAATTATGAAATTATACTTATACAGATAGATATGAAGAGTCTTTATTAAAGTGTGTGCCTTTTTCCATTCGGGAGGCCAGGCGCGAAGCAGACCGCACAATTTTATTATATCATCCCTATGTAAGTTAAAAAATACTTATCAAAGTAATCTTATGTACATCTATATCAAAAACACTTGTAAACGTTTTTTTTATTTTTAAATTTTAAATTTTTTTATTTCCATACATTGTGGACCAGGCGCGAAAGCAAACCCAACAATTTTAATGAACCACAGTTCTGACAGATCAAACATACCCATTACTCTGCCTCGATGCATCTTCTATCATTATATGTTATCAGTTTTTTTTTAAATAGTCAGTCATATAGGAGCCTATTCGCGATCACACACACACACATACACATAGACATTCAGCTTTATATTATATAATTTATATAAACTCATATAATATATACATGTATATATACATACATGTACATATATACATGTATATATATGGTGATTGCAACGTCTTTTCCGACGAGTGCCACTCCGTCAGACACTTAAATTCCATGAGTCCTAACATGACATTTTATTTTATTTTTTTTCATTTATTTTTTTTGTGGTACCGTTGAATTCACACACTCAAGCAGAGAGGAAACTGAAGACGGTCATTGCTATATATATATACATACACACACACACACACATATATATATATATATATATATATATATATATACGTCCACGCATACACACACCCACACATATATCCATAAACATATGCACATATATATGTATATATATATATATATATATGCATACATGATACATAATACATGTACATACACACATGCATACACACACATATATATACGCATATATACATACATACACAAATACAAACACACATATACATGCATATACACATACAAATACGTACACATATATGCACATATATATACACATACATGTAAATACATATCCATATGCATACATATCTATACACAAACATGCACATATGCATAGGTACACACATATACATACACACACAAACAAAATATGCATACATATATACATACAAACACACACAAATATATACATCTATACATACATATACACATAGATATACACATATACATACACAAGTACATATAGAAACATACGTACACATATACGTACATACACACACGGATACATATAATGATGGCAGATCAATTATTACATGCTTCCAGCATTTCAAGCCTACACGCGTCACAACTTTTCCATTGCTATAGGACTATTTTATAGACAAATGCCTGAGGCAGTATCTATACAAAGATGGTGTTACAGAGATTTAGCTTTGTACGACAGCTAAATCTTTTTCTCGGTTCAAAATGTTGAGGTCCGGAAACAAGCAAGAGCAAGACAGCCAGCAACAAGTTAAACTGCATACCAGCTTAATGAGAGCACTGGTCTCCCGCTTTATGTTTTTTTTTAAATCAGAGATGTGCTTCTCCTAGACAGGTTGCCTTCACCACGGCTTACGGGTGCCTTCTCCACCTCAGATACACACTGAAATAAACACATGCATGCACACATACATGCATACACACAGAATACGCGCAAACATACATATGTGTGTACACATAGATGCAAACATACACACATATAAGCACACATTTTAAGCATGTAGTTACATATAAATACACACACGTACACATGTACATACATGTAAAACACACATGAAGGGGCGTTCCAAAAGTCACATATCCTCAATGATCAGGAGGAAGGTGATGGGTACAATTCAATGAGCTTGACAAAAATAAAAAATTTAAAAAATCCAACACGAACTAATTATACATAGAATCAGACGAAAAATCAAATTTAATAGAACAGTGTTTGTTTTTTCTTTTTTTTTAATAACATGTTTGTACACACGAAAAAAAAAAACTCACGTCCCGAAGGCAGACAATGATGCCGAACTTCACACACTACTTACAACTAAATATATATATAGAATCAGATGAAACATCCAAATGAATAGAACCGCGTTTCAACCGGCTGGATTTTTTTTTTTTTAATAAAATGTTTGTACACAAAAACTCACTCCCGAAGGCAGACAATGATGACGAACTGCACACATTATTTACAACTAAATATACATGGAATCAGGCAATATATATATATATATATATATATATATACATATATATACGTTTATATATATACATGTGCATATAAACATGTATATATATAAATATACATTTATATATATATATATATATACACAATTATATTTTTACCTGCATACACACAATACATATATATATATATATATATATCCCTATAAATATAAAATTAACTCATTATTATTTGACCTTAATAGGATGAAAAATCAGGACATTTCATGCAAAATGTAATATGCACGGACTGCAGCACATTATATGAGGTGAGTTATCGGCCTATTACCTCTCCACTTTCTCGATAATCGTAGTTTCTTATATTTTTTCTGCTGGAAGTTCACTGCCAAAATCTGTTAAAAACAATGGAAGTAGTAAAATCTGTTCTAATTCCTCCTACCCCCGGCACCCCTTACACCGCTGCGAGATCGTTCACAAGGGGCATTTACGAAGGGATGCCGGTATCGATTTTCTGTACTTCGTAGTTGCTTATATAATCTAAAATGGAATTTTACCTTGAATTTTCGTTCTATGCTTCCTCTTGGGTTAAACGCACAATGGAATTAACCGATAGCGACATTCCTATAAAAATTACTTTACGTTGCTTAATTACCATTTTCCCAATAATTATACACTAAAAACAACAAAAAAGATTGTTTCCATTTTTTTTATAAAATAAACATTTAAAACATCATTTCTGTTTGATTTCGTTTTTTAGTTGCTTAAAAACACTGGAATCGGATTTTTGATACAAAAAAGGGAATGGAATTCTACATAGCCTTTCTGTTCTACGCTTCCTATTGGGTGATACACACCATGGAATTAACCGATAGCGACATTCCCACAAACAATAATTCTTATCCCACACTTACAATAACGTTGCTTAATTATTATTTTTCCCAAACATTTTTACACTAAAAAAAATGGTAATTTCTTTTTTTATATATAAAATTAATATTTAAAACATCATTTCTCTTTTATTCCGTTTTGTAGTTGCTTAAAAAGACTGTAATAGAATTTTTGCTTAAAAAAACGCGGATGGAATTTGAACGTTACTTTTCGTTTTGTGTCTTCTACAGGGTGAAACGCAACATGGACTTAACAGGATAGAAGGGTTATTTTTGCCATTTTCTTTTCTTTTCGCTGTGTTTTTTGTTTTTGTTTTTCCGAACAGATTCATCATTTTTTACCCTTATTTTTGTTTTCCGATTTCTTTTTTAAACAGGCTTGACGTTTGGTTGCTGTTTTTTTTTGTATTTCCGATTTTTTAAGAAGTTTAACATTGTTTAATACATTTAAACTGGGTTATTACTTAGCTTATTCTTTACTTTATCCCTCCTTACACACCCACTACTCCAAAACCCAGGGCAACGCCGGGTACCCCCGCTATTTGTATATATCCCTTTAATATATACACACACATATATATATATATATACACATGTATATATATACATATTTATATATATATATAACTACTATATATATACACATGTATATATATATACATATTTATATATATATATATATTTATATATATAACTACTATATATATATATATATATATATATATATATATATATATATATATATATATAACTACTTAATTTACTCACAGAAAATTAATATACGGAAGTATAGATTTACATGTAAACTTTAAGTATTTACTTCAAAAGTGCTCAATACGTAGGTAGAGCTAGTTAGTAATTTATAAAATATATATAGCGATTAAGTTACACTGAATAATCCGCGTTTCATACACTCGAGGACTCCTCAGGCATATGCGGCGCATAAGCCTGAGGAGTCCTAGAGTGGATGAAACGCGGAATATTCAGTGTAGCTTAATCGCCATGTATATTTTATAAATTACAATATATATATATATATATATATATATATATATATATATATACATACATATATATATATATATATATATACATATATATCGTACACAACATTATCAGAGAGTTTGTCAATTAATATCAGGAATTATAATAACCAAAGGATCAACCCGTGAGAAACTCCCGCATTAATGCTATGTTTATAGATGTTCGTGTATCGAAAGCAACTTGAATGGTTTATCGTTTGAGAAGGATTTCATCATATGTAGTATACTTCTAGTTATACCATACGATTTTATCTTCATTAGCGGCTCTTTATGCTCGCCCGCCTTATCTAGTGCATGCTATATGTGTTTACATATGAATGTTAAATATCTGCAGTATAACGACATTGCTAAATCCACAATGGTATACTAATGTTCGATTAATTAAGGTCTCAAAATTTTAGCGAAGAGGAGGAGGAGATAGATATGGCGAAAATTGAGAGCGACAATCTTTTTTAACCAGGATTCTTGTGTCCGGCCATCTTTCAACTATAAGGGCAGCATGATTAAACAATGCAATTATTGTAGAGCTTGGAAAGTACGGGATTTCTAAGCTGCGCATTTCTTATTTAGTATACCAGGAATGAGATCAAACCCACACGCCTTCGAGTTGTCTTATTTTTTTTATATCGTTGACATAAGAAGGGGTGATTTTTACATCATCTAATGTAGCTTCCGTCCGCATGTGGAAATATGTAAAGGATTTGTTTTTTGGATCTATGGTGGTGTTGGAGACGAATCGCACAGACAAGCAGTTCCGCCTTCTCGCCTGCAGACCATGCGATCTTCTGTTTGTTGAATAGTAGGGAATTACTGATTTTCCTTTGTTTTTCACTATTATAGTTTTCCAGAAATCACCAGTCCCTATATTTTCGGATTCTATGCGTTCTCTGGGTATTTTAGCCCGCTGTCTTTTCGCTGCCGCTTTTTCTCTTACAACGATTTCTACTTTCTATGAATTTTTGCCTATTTGTATTTAGCTTACGAATCGATAAGATACATTTTGCCTTTGCTCATTGGCAGTTTCACAATCAGTAGTAAACCATAGGGGCGAGTGGGTCTAGCTATAATACTTTCGTGATGAAATGTGCGCTTCAGTGTCCGCTTTGCACTATTCAGATGTATTATTGGCATATTTTGCAGCAGGACGATATAAGATATTGACCCGTGCGCCATCAATAATATGTTCGCTTATGGCTTTTTAATCAGGCATTTTGTAGTACGTTATTGTTTTGAGCGATGGCTTCTCACCTTAGCCTTGGGATTTTGTGTGATGTCAACTGATACCACTAGGTTGTCTGCGTTTCCAAGTGGGTTGTGAGCATGAGTCACACTATCATCGGTTCCTGTAATGAGTAATCGGTCTCGAAGTGAAGCCTGTTTGGGGTTTACGATCTATAAGGCGAGTTGGGACCATTACTGTCTATGTAAGGTAATGGGCTACAAAGAAGCTATAAGCAGAGCATCAAGCTTCATCTGTGGAATCAGAGAAAGCAATCACATTATCTTTTATGGTCTACATTAAAGTCACCAAACACATGTACTGGCTCGTTACTATCTGCAGCGATTTTATCAGAGACATGATCGATTGGTATAAAATATCGACGTAATCGATAAAGATAAAGAAAATATAAGTAACTAACGCAATGATAGAAAGCCTAGTCGAAAGCACAAAAAGCCTGGTCATCTGTTTCAAGACGATGCTCTCTAGTTAAGGGGAGTGTGCTACAAATATAGACTCCAAACCCGTGCCTATATCTATCCGAGTTCTTTCAGCAGAGTAATAATGAGAGTAGTATTTCGGACTAGAAACAGTTATTAAGAAGGTTGGGTTATTCTAAATTTTGCACAATGCCTATTTTGCTTTTAAAAAAGTTGCTGTGATCATTATTATAAAATTTAAAAGAAACTAATTATCAATGTTAAGTGAAGCTATTCAAAGCTGCGCCTGCTATTTTAACATGTGATGAATACTAGTTTGGTAGTCTTGACTTTGCCATCGCATTTCATGACGATTTCATAACCGTTAGTGATGCATGAAACAACGTGAAGATCAAATCAATATACATGATTTTGGTTTCCAAATTAAAACAGCAAATATATATATATATATATTTACAAAAAATCAAATATTGAGACACATAATATAAAAAAACAGAAAAGATGCACATCTTTATAGAACTGCTGCTATAAATGGCATGCACTCACCGAGAAAATACAATTCTACATGAAAGTTTTTTTTAGATTTCGCTAATTATCCTTAAAGTTTTATCCACCAAATGCACGAAATGAGTGCACCACAAAAATAATTTCAAAATCTGTTTAATGTTTAGAAAGGACTATTGAGTAAACATTAACGTTTGAGAAAAGTAAAAATCCTAACATTAATTTTTTCCACATTTTAATCCGAGACTAGACCCTAAATAACTCGCGACGCAAGGCAATACAGTATAATCGTATGCTTACTTCATAAACTGTGTGATGGGTCAAATAAAAAAACGCATATGAAACCAGAACATAGCTTCCGCCAAAAACGCTATTCACAGATAGAAAAAAAGGTACCGGAAATATCTATGTAGTCTCGAAATATTGTTATGTGTACGGTAAACACTTTACACTTCAAACGAACCATGAGATTTGTAACCATTTTTGGGTCTACAAAACTACTTTCCTTTACTGTAAACAATTTATTGAAATGGGGGGGGCATTATATAAAACTACGACTTCATATTAGACTTTCTATTTTCCAAGTAATTGCGCTTTCAGACGGCATGTTTAGGTAAATTCCGATTCAAAAACACCCAATTTTAAGACAGCAATCGCCGCCTTGCTTTTAAATAGTAAAATTCAAACAACGGTACACGATACAGCCAGAAAACTATCGGTGATTCTGTCAAAATCAAGATAGAACAAGTGAATGACGATCGTATCTACACTCGAACGGTATTACTCTTAACTAGGTTTTTTTTTTGTTTTTTTTAATGAGTTCTCCAAATCTAAATCAATACAAAATAACCCGACTTCCCAGATTGATAAAAGCTCCATTATCGTTTTTTTTATTATGGGGTGGAGCTCGAATGCTCGAACATCCTGGCTCGAGGTAGATAAAGCCAAAAAGAAAAGCATCGTTTATATAATAGAAATAAATAAAAATACAGAATCCAACAAAAATGTAACCCCAACCCCCAACATATCCTTTAAGTACCGGCTTAAAATCAGTTAGGTCCGCTTGTCTTTCTTTCTTCTTCGTTATGAACTCAGGAAGGCTGGGTCAAACTTCCTGGACCAAAAGCTCAGTTACGTTATTTTTCGATCTATAAATTTTGAAATCTACTATCATAAAATCGCTAACATTTGTGTATTGCAATCATTTTTTTATGGACACTCTTCCATTAGTAAATGAATGAGACATCTCATTAGTAAATGAAAAAAGTCTTGTCAACCTTTATATTAAAAAAATAAAGGTCAAATTATTTAAACATAGTACAATGTATGTACTTTCTATTTTCTGAACGAAGGCTATTTCAGGAAATATTTCTAAAACATACGTGGAACTGATCACGTGGTATCAGTCCGAAAAACTTTGACAGTCGGTCGGCTTTTTGAAGTATTCAAAAACGAAACCGTTAGAACTACGTATTACGCTGACTGACGGTTCCGCTTAAGTTCTTTTGAAAACTACAACAGAAAACATTTCGCTATCTGTTAAATAAATGCGGTAAGTGAATTTATTTTTTTGTCTTTTCGAAATTTCATTAAAATATTCTACGAATGAAACAATTAAACCTTTCTTTTTGGAAATTCTTTGCACAACAAAAACAAAAGAAAATGTGAAAAATTCATGAAAAACTGAAAAAAAGTTTAACTTTTTTCCTTTTTATTTTGATACTTCTACACTGTGTTGCCAAAGCTAGAGACGCCATTTTGTTTTGAGCGCTTGTCGTTGAAATTCGGGGGAGGGTCAGTATTTTAAACTATGACCGAAGCATTAAAATTAAAAAAAATAACTAATGATTTTTCGCTTTCATATGAATTAATTTGACACTTCATAGTTACTTTAATTCGAAAAAATCTCTCATTAAAATTTAGACAGATTTGCCGTGTAATTGTACCAGTGGTCCCGGCCCACTTATCGGAGGGAGGACATGTTGTGTTGTCACCGGTACATATCCGAAAGTTTGTTTAAGTATAAATTAGATTAACCCCATTATTTGACAGACAAAAGGAGTAAATGTTTTTTATTTCATAATTTAAATTTATATTGTATAATTAAAAATGTAAAACAATAATCACTACCAATAAGTTTAATAAGTAAACAGAAATGAAAAATGCAGTTTTAAAATGATTAAACGTTCTATTTTTTGATTTGGAATTTCAAACGTTGAAAATTACATTTTGGTTTGATTTTATATTGTTCTCGAATGCATATGATGATGCAAAGAAACACTTGCATCTCTACAAAAATTCAATATTTAACTTAAACTTTCATGTTTGTTTTCGAGAGCAAAACCAACATTTTGTTTGTATTATTATTTTTTTTGTATTGTATTGTAGAGTAGAATGCGATAATTTTATAATTTCATCTTGCATTATTTCTTTTTTATTTGTTGAACGTGGTTAATTTAAATAAAATTTTAATAACATGATTACATTTTCAACAATCACGTAAATATAAACATAATTCTGTTTGCGATATACATAAGTGTTGAACCGGCGTGCCTCGTTTTTGATGGCGGGTTTGACGGGCTGTTTCTACAACTAAACAGCAAATCTGCCATCATTTATTTTATCGAAAAAAAACAAAAAAAACAAAAAAAACAAAAAAATAACTGTTTTATAAAACTCCAATGCTGCTTTCATTACACTTTTTTTTATTAGAATTATATTTTCTCACGTAAATTTTCAATAAATGTTTTACAATGCTATTATATTTTGATAAATTTTTAAACAGTAAATATTTTCGTTTTCAAATGGCGCTTGCCAAGTTTAGGCAATTATGAATGTCATTTTCATTTTCTATTTTTAATAATAATATATATGTTTTTAATAATAATAATAATAATAATAATAATAATAATAATAATAATAATAATAATAATAATATATATATGTATAGGTCAAAGTTGAAATTAAAAAAAAAATGTTTGCAATACACAAATGTTAGCGATTTTAGGATAGTAGATTTCCCAAAGTTATGGATAGAAAAAATTATATATATATATATATATATATAATTTTTTCTATCCATAACTTTGGGAAATCTACTATCCTAAAATCGCTAACATTTGTGTATTGCAAACATTTTTTTTTAATTTCAACTTTGACCTAAACTCTGAACATTTTAACTGTACTTATCTTGTAGTTTTCTTTTTAAATCTTTTTTGTTAAGTATTCTATTTTTAACCAATATTGCTTCCTATATTAAAACGAAAAAAAGGAGTCACCCATGCAAACGAGAATTTTCCAAATTAAAACTGCACTAATGTCTAAATTCAGAAAAAACGCGTTTTTTCTCCACAGTATGCATTTTTAACTAGTCTAAACTTAATATGTAACACAAAAGTTATTACTCTTAACCAGTTAACACAGGGCCAACCACTTCCCTAGATGATTACATAATTAAAGGATACTCTAACTTAACATATAAATCTCACCCCCAGGATAGCCATAGGGATGGAATATGTGCCTACATCAAAGATGGGTTGCCATGTGCTAGGGATATCTCACTGGAAAAGAGATAATTTATCTGATATGTGATTCCGGGTTGCACTTGCTTACACCACCACATTTATATTTGCCCTCTATCGCCCCCACAGCAGTGGGGTTAAAATATTTAAGAATATATGTGAGAATTTACCATATCATGCCCATTCATCCTTCGGCTAACATTCACATTTGCGGTGACTTCAATGTCCACAATGTAGAATGGCTGACCCACACAAATAACACAGATGATGGGGGAGCTTCTGTCATGATTTTGTCCATTGTTTATGACTCACTCAGATTGTTCACGAACCCACCAGTGTGCCCGATACACTCGGTCAGTATGCAAACCTTCTAGCCCTTTTTTCTCATAACTTCCCCTGAGCTATGTTCATGTTCCGTTCTATCACCTCTGGGATCCTCCGACACCTCTGGTGTATCATTTAAGATAAAAAAAAGAAATGTAATAAGTCTTCAGAAGTATCAGTGCACCGTACTGTATATCGATACTCTATGGCTGACGATCATAGCTTCCGTACATTCATATCTGATTTACCGCTGCATTCCATGTTTAAAAAGGATGTACCCTCCATAGTATCAGACCCGACCGAATGGTTAATTGTAGGCATAGCCCGATTCATACCATCCAAAAAAATCTAACAAAAACTTAAGTCAGCCATGGTTCTCCCGAGAATGTTCTGCTGCCATCGCGCACAGAAATCAGTTTTTCCATAGCTACCAACGTAATAGATGTACAGAAATAAAAGCTGCTTTCAGACTGCAAGCAACCACTGTCAAAGAATAATAAAACATTCAAGAGAGCTATATGCTAAGTCCGTTTAATCCAAAGTAGCTGAGCAGAGGTTGGTTCCCACCAGTTTAGGCAAATAGCAAACAGGATCCTGAGCAGAAGCGTGCGTCTATGCCAACCATCATCAATGGACCTGAGGTCATCCCGTCAGCATCAGACAAGGCCAAACTATTTGCCAAGATGTGTGCAGCTTATTATACTCTGTGCGGCGAAGGCCATCAAATCCCCGTATTTCCTCATTTTACAGACAACACGCTATTCTGCATACAAATATCTGTGCGCTAAGCTAATCAAGAACCTTGATTCCAGTACAGCAACTTCCCTGACGGCATTCCAAGTATAGTGTTGAAAAAGCTTCAACCAGAACTTGCCCCCGTACTTAAAAACTGTTTAAGAGTTGCCTGAAGGAGAAGAGGAAAAGTGTTTTTCAACACCCTGGAAAACCTCATCAGTATGCCCTGTATTTAAGAATTAAGGTGATAGATAATCTTCCTCTCAGTACGAAGCAATAAGTCTCCTGTGTGCCATGAGTAAGCTGTTGGAATACAAATAATAGAGAAGTAGTCAACCACCTCAACAGAAATAACCTTCTTAGTGACATGCAATATGGTTTTCGTTCTGATAGATCTACAGTAAATGTTCTAACGGTGATATCCCTTCGGATTTGTTAATCTCTCGAAGAAGGCTTCCTTTCAAGGGCAATTGCTCCTGACATATCAAAGGTCTTCGATAAGGTATAGCATAAGGGCCCATTTAACAAGATTCTCAGCTCAGGTATAACTGGAAATGTTTTCTCAATTATTAAATCTTTTCCCTCTGATAGGTTCATAAGAGTAATGGTTGGTGGGAAGAAATCAGATGCCCAAAGTTTTAATGCTGGAGTCCTTCTGGGGTCCATCCTGGACCCAACTCTCTTGCTGATCTACATCAATGATCTCCCAAAACACATAAGTCATTCGTTGACATCTATGCTGATGACACGATTATCTATGGAAACACATCAAATGCTGTAAATGACAAAGTTCTCTTTGATTCTCTCTCCTCTGATCTTTAGCGCGTAGTACAATGAGGGGAGAGGTGGCTGGTTACATTTAATGCATCTAAAACTGAGCTCCTATCTTTACATCATCAAACGTCTAATCCCCATCTGGCATCAATTGAAATCGATGGCTCGAAGCTCCATCTTTTGACAAGCGTCTGGGTTTGACCTTTACTCCTGATATGAAATGGAATACGTACATCAAGTCTGTTGCCAAGGGCGCTGGGAAGATGGTAAGATCCTTCTACCGCTCCAGAAGATGTCTCACTACTGGTGCGATTCTCTATCTGTGTAAATGCCAAGTACGTCCAAGGATGGAGTACTGCTGCCACATCTGGGTAGGATCTGCTAAAAACATCATATCCTGCCTTAACAGAGTACAAAATAGACTTCATGGCTTAGTGGGGAATGCCATTTTCTTTTCCCGGCAACCTCTCTCCCACATAAGAGACGTTGCGAGCTTGTCTTTGTTTTATCCTTATTTCCATGGCAGGTGCTCGTCTGAGCTCCAATCTCTTCCCCCCACCTCGCCAGTCTTCACAATAAACACCCATCTAACTGAAACCGCTGTCATTAAATTTCCCCACTCTTTATCTGTGCCTAAACCGAAGCGTAGATCCCATGAGCAAAGCTTCATTATTAGAAGTGCACGACTGTGGAACTCTCTTCCGTTTGCCTGTTTTCCACCTGACAACAACTTGGATGTCTTCAATCGAACATTAACAAATTCCTGCTGAACCGCCCCCTTATGTAAGACACTTTATCAAATCTCCAATGCTAAGGATTACTACAATACTATCCCATTGATTACTGTACACGCAATAAACGTTATCCCCGAGTGGCTTCCTGGCCTTGATAAGTTGTTACCTCCATGTAAAAAAAAGGGGTTCTAGCAAACAAAATTGCACTCCAGACAACTAAACAGTCTGCGACCACACCCATCTTTATAGGTAAAGAGGCATTATCCATAAAATTCTGGAAAGGTAAGTTTCACATAGCCCATCCCGCTACAAGGAGGATAAAATGCCTGATGCGCAGTTTTGTTTCACTGGCCGTCTACCGAGCAAGGTATAACAAATATGATTAAGCATAAAGAGGGTGTTCCTCGGCAGTTGGCACCACGTGTTACCCACAAGCCGTGGCAAAAATCCGAAAAATCGTGGTCTGGGATACGTATAGACTTTGCGGCACTGAACGGATATCAAACATTTACACGCTATCTCATAAATATTCTAACAGAAATTTTTTTTTTAATTTGTAAACCATCCCCTTACGTCCAGTTTTTTAAATATCTCTTGAACTAAGTTCATCGGGTACATTTACCATGCATTTTTTTTTTAAACTCTTTTAAAGTCCATTTGCTCCTGTAAATACTGGGATAATAGAGATCTTCGTACGACTCCAGTTTCTTTTCGTGTCGTACTAAAGACCTTAGTATTTCGTTTCCCTCCCCCTTTCAGCTTGGTTTAACCCAGAATAATTGGGATACTAACTTCAACTAAGGTTGCTTATTTCTTCATTAGCCCCACTATCACCGTGCCAGGTAAAATAACGGGTACATAACTGTAAGAATTGCGTAATTATAGTGGATAGTGTATGTCGTACTTCTAATGATTTGCTTTTGTTATATGCTACCTAGTCTAGCTTGGCCATTCGTAACTTCTTTTAATTTTCAGATAAATTTGTTCCAGCACGAGATGTGGCATCCTTGCGGATGCCAAACATTCACCCGTTATCTTATATATCCACTGCAAGACATCTTTTTAAGTATTTTAACTGTTCCTTCAAGTGCATTTTTTAAATTACTCTTGCACTTAGTTCACCGGGTACATGTTTCAACTAGTTTTATTTTCATGAGTTCAGTTGCGTCTGTTATTACTAGAATACGTTTCCCTGTGTATTTTTGTGAATATTCAATGTATTTATTTATCCGTAAAATATGCAGTGATTAACATAAGATTTCTGAAGGGCAAACATTAGAGCGATTGGTGGACATATGTTCTATAGACCTAACTTACCTGAAATATCTCTAGCACTTCGACTTACTTGAAATATCTATAGGATTTCGACGGTTTTATTTACGGCGACTATTCAAAACTGGATAAAAAAAATAAAGAGTGCACAACGAAAAGAAAAAAGCTCTAATGAAAGAAACTTTACAGTTAAAAATGTTTTCATATGTTTATGAGATAGAATTAATGTACATTTAAATAATTTTAATTCATTATTATTTATTATTTATATATTTTTGTGGTGTATGCGTAGTTCAAAAAGCAAAACCTCCATTTTTTTTTTCACCGAAAAAGTTTAACACATACTAAGACAGGAGTGTTAGTATTAAAATGAGTTCTTGTTTTGCTCTAGATTTATTATTCTACATAGACACAACCAATATCAATGCATGATTGCCAGGTAGTCATCTACGCACCACTGCTCCTGACGCACGTGGAGGAGGCGAAGTTTTCTTGGAGTTTCACACCGTAAATATCTGCAACAGAGAGGAAGAACCTTCAGGTTATTAATGCATAAGTCCACTCATCATAACAATGCGATCTTCGATTCCCACTGATCTATTCAGGCGCAATAAAAACATGACACATTACTATTGGTACGATCCTCATACATACCAAGCAAGTATAACAGACAAAAGCACGACTCTAATATCATTATAACCGATCGGTAGTATTTTTCAACCGACTAGGGCTGATGATTCAACTAGATAATTTTAATTAACAATTTATTCTTCTATTAATAATGTTAATTTCGTTTAGATTATTTGAGGCTGATTAGATTAATTTTTCAATTTCAACATTTATTCCACTTGGCTTCTTTCAAGAGGATTGTCGCTATTAAAGAACAGAATACGCGTGCATAGGCGTTCAGCGGGGAATAGGAATGCTGTGATATTAGTTTCATGTTAAAGGTCAAGAGCTGTTAAAACGCAATGAAATATTTATTTTTCCTGAACAACAGATCGCATTAAGCCCACAGACACCGGAATGGGTCCAGGATTCTTCAAGTTGGAAAACAAGTGCGTGCAAAAGACGACATTTAAAAGGAGTCTGTTTCTCACGCAAACATAAACATTACAAATGACACATATGAGGATATATTTAATCTCCTTCTCTTTATTAAAAACTTCCCATAAATGAGGAAAGCTCAAAGACGGCGTGATTAAAAAAAACGCAATTGCAACATCTGTCCCGATTTTGTGATTTTGGGAAACATGCCCATATTCCTTTATTTTCTGTAACGTTGATAAACCCCCTTTTCTGATGACTTCTGCGCGGAATAAATTGTTAAAATTACGAAGGAATTACATGAATGATTCTGCGCTCCGAAACACGTCCTGCCAAGAATTTAAAATGTTAACATGCTTAAACAAATAGACGGCAAGATGCACAACATCCTGAAAGTTGGAATATAGAGATTTAGTCATTTATTTATATATGGTCTGTAGTAAAATCGAGCTTCATAAATTAAAGGATTGGTATAAATAAAATGTGAAACAACTGAATAAGCATATTTTATCATAAACATATATACGGTCTGGCCCATAAGTCTCTTACAATTTTTAAAAATTCAATAACTTTTTTCTATTAATATATTTTAATTTCTCTTTTCAGAATTATAAAATAGACTTTTTGGAGATTTTTCGTATAGCTAACATTAAAAACATCACTTTGAAAATGGACGGTCAATTGCTACAATGCAAAGATCTTATATGCGCCATTTCAATATTCAACATCCCTTAAAAGATATGCTATTGAATTTGTTCAAACTCAGTTAGTAAACATGCCAGGGTAGTGTTGGCAAACAAAATGGAGCAACTGCACATACAGCCAGAGAAACAATGCTGTTGTTAACTGTAATGTTTCAGGATCGAAACCTCTCTTGAAATGTCGATATTCAATTGCCTCCACGTTCATCTAATTTAACAGAACTAGACTTTTGGCTTTGGGGATATGTTAAAGAAGAAGTGTATGCAAATAAGCCTCGAAGCATCCAAGAACTGAAGCCAAGCATACGCAGGAAATTCTTTCGTATAACTTCCAATATTAAGAACTGTCATAAAGAATAGCTTAGAAAGAACTTGACTTTGCAAGGCTGAGAATGGAGGCTACTTAACAGATGTTATCTTTCGTAATTGAGTCAGAATAAATTTTCACACTATAAACTGTCTAATAAAAAAGAATTAATTAAATACAGTCATGTAAGAAAAAGTGTTTTATTTCCCCACTGAAAGTGCCTTATGGGCCACCCTACACCCCCCACACACATATATATATATGTTGAGAGAGAGACTGAGAGAACTATGTAAATATCTGTATTGCAGTTTAACTACACAAAGGCGTCTGCATTTCATCGTCATAGATAATTAAGTTTAAATGTACGCAGGGACGAAACGTGTAAGTCTACGTATAATTCAAATGCGATAAATGTTTACTTCTTAGCTCTTCTCTCGTGCTGAGTACTGCGTATGTAAATGCTGAAAAGTGATATATATATATATATATTAACTTTTTTTATTGCCGTCTTATCTGTTTGGCTACATATGTTTCTGATGTTGGACCATATTTCCGATCTGACAGCTTCGTCAGGTCTCGCAGAAGTGGTTGTTAGTCATTGAAAAAAAGTGTTTTTAAGAAAAAAAAAGGGGGAGGACGAAGAGGCGGGTGTTGACAATATTTCAGTTTTTAAGGTAAAAGATACATTCGATTGTATTGTGTATGTGGGGGCCAGCAGATTCAGGTAGGCGTGGGTGTATATATGTAGATATAGTGAGGGGAGGTGGAGAGAGGATGATTAGGAGGAAAGTAAAAGAGGTGAGGAGAAGAGGGGGAGAAGTTTCAATATTTTGGTTTTAAATTTAAACTGGCTTAAAACATGTATACATATACATATACATATATACATATGCATATATAATAAATATATACATATACATATATGCATATATGTACATATAGATATATATATTATCCATATATATACATATATATACATATGTATATATTATACATATATATACATATATATACATATATACATATGCATATATTATACATATATATATACATATATATACATATATACATATGCATATATTATACATGTATATATATACATATGTATATATTATACATATATACACATATACATACATATATACATATGTATATATTATACATATACATACATATATATACATATGTATATATTATACATATATATATATACATATACATACATATATACATATGTATATATTATACATATATATATACATATACATACATATATACATATGTATATATTATACATATATATACATATACATCTACACATATATACACATATACCTATACACATATGTATATATACATATACACATATACATATATATATACCTATACACATATATATACATATACACATATATATACATATACACATATATATATATATATACATATACATATGTACATCTACATATACATCTACATATATACATCTACATCTACATACATATACATATATATATGCATCTACATCTACATACATATACATCTACATATACATATATACGTCTACATATACATATATAAACATACATCTACATATACATCTATATATACATATACATATATACATCTACATCTACATATACGTATATATATACATCTACATATACATATTTATATATACATCTACATAAATATATATTTATATATACATTTACATATTCATATATATATACATACATATATATACATTTCCATATTCATATATATATATATATCCATATATACATATATATATATATACATATTTATACATCTACATATATATACACATAAATATACATATTTATACATACAAGATATATATAAATATATACATCTACATATACATATACATACATCTACATACATATATATACATCTACATCTACATAAATATACACACATCTACATATGCATATATACATCTACATAAACATATATATATACATCTACATATACTTATATATATAACTCTACATATACATATATATACATCTACAAATACATATATATACATCTACAAATACATATATATACATCTACAAATACATATATATATACATCTACATATACATGTATATACATCTACATATATACACACATCTACATATACATACATATTTATATAGATATATCTACATATACATACATATGCATATACATCTACATATACATACATATATACATGCATCTACATCTACATATATAAACATACATCTACATATATACATACATCTACATATATATACATGCATCTACATATATATGCATCTACATATATATACATGCATCTACATATATATATATACATCTAAATATATATATATGCATCTACATATATATATACATACATCTAGATATATATACATCTACATATATATATATACATCTACATATATATATACATCTACATATATACATGCATATACATGCATCTACATATATATACATACATCTACATATACCTATGCATAATCTACATATACATACATGCGTCTACGTATATATATATACATAATCTACATATATATACATACATCGTCATATTATATATATATATATATATATATAATTATATATATATATATATATATATATATATATATATATATATATATATATATATATATATATATATATATATATATATATTTATAGCAGCAGACCGCCCGGTATTGCCCGATCTTAAATTAAGCATAGATATTATATTTTGATTCATAGAAACACTGGTATTTTCATACTTTTATTACGTTTTTTCTAAAAAAAAACTCACTTCTTATAAGTATAAAAAGTAGTCCAGCTGAGATCGAATCAAAAACAATAAACACAGTAAGTCCAATACGATAATCATATATATATATATATATATATATATATATATATATATATATATATATATATATATATATATATATATATATATATATATATATATATATACATACTAGACTACCCGTTAACCGTTGGGTCATTATGTTATATTAGCAATGGAATTCATGCAGGAGCGTAACATTGTGACGTAAAGAAAATATTTTTGTGACATAACTGAAACATTTCTATGAAATTATATTAAAATGAAAAAAAGAATATTGATAGATATCTATGAGTCATTCTGTTTATAATTGTTTATTTAAAAGAAACAAAAAACTAACAACCATTGAATTATAAGTTGCGTTAAAATAACTTAAACGTAATACGGAAATGAACGAGGTAAAAAAAAAAATGCAGAAAGTATTAACAATTGTTTATTTGGATAATTTAAAGCGCAAAAAAAAATATGCCGCTGAAAACGTACACAGTAAAAAAATACGTTGTCAACAGGTCAAATTTGATTTATTTGTCCGAAAAATGCGACAGTATAGTTTTAATACAGAATAGTTGCAAAACATCCCCTAAGGGGTCAGTATGTTATATTAGCTATGGAATTAATGTATAACCATGACACTTGTGATGGAAAGAAAATAGTTTTTTTATGACATAACATAAACATTTCTATGAAAGTATATTAAAATGAAAAAAAAAATATAGATAGATTTCTATGAGTCATTCTGTTTAGAATACTAGTAGGGAAAATACATGTCAACCAGTAGTAGTAATAGTAGGATAAGGAAGAGGAGGCGTAGTAGTAGTATTAAGAGGAAGAAGAGTAGGCGTAGTAGTAGTTGCAAAGAGGAGAAGTACTAGTAGTAGTAAGAAGACGAGACATAGTAGTAGTAGGAGGAGGCTATTGCGCAAGCAAACAAGCAAACAACCAAGAACGACAGAGTTTTAGTATTATATATATGTATATATATATATATATATATATATATGTATATACACTAGAATAATAAATTGTATTAAAATGAGCTATTGAAACAGCGAATATACTGCGACGTCTTCCTACGAAAGAATCGATTAATGTATGTTAAAGTAAACAATGATAATCTTATCTATCTTCTTCTTGATTATACCTATCTTATTTGTTAAATTTAATACCATATGTCGGTGTCAAAATTAATACAATTACTGAATCTGGTATATGTATCGGAACATGCTGATTCTTCGTCGAATTATCTTGAAGTGACGGAAAGAAAAAATAAAATCTGAGGTTGAGCATGGGAAAAGATTTTATGATTCATTTCAATAACACACATTCATGTCAATTCCGGAAGGTCAGAATGAGCTACACTTGATGAATTCTAGTACACTCAGGATGTCAATATATTTCATTATTTTCAAACTTGATGTTATTTATTGTATATCCCTATCATTATGTCATCAGAATTTCGAATAATAAATTGTTGTAAATTTTGATTTACAGATTTTAAATCAAATTTCTCATATATATATATATATATATATATATATATATATATATATATATATATATATATATATATATATATACATACATACATATATACATATATATACATATATACACATATTTATATACATATATATACATATATACATACATATATGTATACATATATATATAATATACATATATATATATACAATATATACATATATATATATACATATACATATATATATACATATATATATATGCGCGTATGTGTATGTATGCGTTTAAAAATAATATATAGAGGCGTATCATATCAAGTTGGAAACAATCAATATACTGTAAGAAAATAGTTCTTTTTATTCTATTTATCAATTTTATTATTTTTTTATTTTGATCCTCCATTCACAATTACGGAACGTTTCTTAAACGATCTTTTCTCCGTCTTTACTCGACTAATTTTTGTGTATTTATTATCCCCGACTTTATATGACTCCACTGTTTTTTTAAACGCTAATAATATTTCTTACCAGACATATCAGTCTATCTATCTGCCTATCTAATTCCCCCCTCGCCATCCTTCACTACACACACACACCTATATATAGGAAAACCGGTAATTAGTAAACACTCAAAGGTGCTCAACACTATTGCAGAGCAAATATCTATATTTATTACCGTTTTATCTGTTTTAGTTACACATGTTTCTGTTACCGGATCGTATTCACGATCCAACAACTTCGTCAGACTTGAACAGAAGTGGTTATTATGATTTAGAAAAACAATATTAAAAAAAGACGATGAAAAAAACTGGGGGATCTCAATTTTGATCTGACAGCATTTGAGTATTTATATTTAATAAATAAATATATAAGTAAATAAACATTGAACACGGGTGAAGTTGAGGTTTGAAATTTTAGCCAGATAGACACCGATTTGGAGTGTATGACGAAGGGAGAGTGAGAGTAATGTAGAGAAGAAGAGGGGTAGGTGGAGAGAGTAGACAGAAAATGTAATGTTTTGGTTGTGTCACATGGAATTTGATACGTTAATGATTTACGCGGATTGATGGGGGCCTTGTTCGAAATAGTTAAGATGCGTCCTCTTAAGGTAATCAAAAGTTTCAACCAATTAAAATGAATTACCTATTTAAATGCATTTGCTGTAAAGGTTTTTAAGAAATTAAATAATTTGAATTAAATCAAAAAATAATTTAAAATTTCCGGGCATGGATTGAAAATGTATAAAATTATAAAATATGCATGTAGGAGTATATAGATAGATAGTAGAAGTAGTAGTAGTAATAATAATAATAATAATAATAATAAAATTTATAACAATAATAATAATAATAATAATAATAACAACAACACAGAGCGATACTAATAATAGAATCCCAAAGATTAAAATAATAGTAAAAATTCAAGTAAACGAAATTGAGTAGATATATACATATATACATATACATACACTCATACATATATACATACACATACATACATTCACACACACATGGATATATATATATATAAATAGAGATAAGATGAAAAAATATATATATAGTTATATATATATATATATATATATATATATATATATGATAAAATTAACTAGGCGAATGTCGTGCCAAATGATGTACATGTACATATATATATATATGCATATAACCACACACACACACAAATATATATATATATATATATATAGAGATACATATAGATATATATATATAGCTATATATATGTGTATATATTTATCTATATATCTATAAAAGTGAACGCGCCTCTGTGTGTGTGTCCGTCTGTCTGTGGGTCTATGCATATTTCCCTCGCAATAACTCTGTTTATTTTTAGTCTACAGACTCGAAATTTGATATACAGGGTACTGAGATTTGGAAAAATCGATGTAATCCGTTTTCGGCCAGAAATGTTACGTTTGAGAACTCTACCAAACTCCTCCGCCAATTTGGGGTGTAAACACTTAAAATGTTAGATATAGATTCCTTGAACAGGAATCTAACTTAATAACTTGATTTGAGTCCCAAACAATAAATTTTAAGGTGTCATAATAGGGGTAAATAAAAAACATAACTTTTTTTTTTGAGCATACACCTCCAAACACCCGGGCAACGCCGGGCAACGCCGGGCAACGCCGGGCAACGCCTGACACCCCTGCTAGTATGCATATATTTATGTTGATTTTTTTTGTAATTTTTCACTTTTTACAAGTTTTTTATGCAAGTGCTAAGTCTGCGATATTCTAAAGCTATTTTTTTCACGAATTTAAACAGCATTTTTTATTTCTATTTTTACTTTTTTTAATCAAAAGATTTTGTTGACTATATATTGATTTACCTAAAGCTTCTTAAGATTATATATATATATATATCTATATATATATATATATATGTATATATATATATATATATATATATATATATGCGTATACGGTACACTTGAAACCTAAATCACCATACACTTTACGAAAATAATCAAATAATATACCTGTTAGAGATGTATAATTCCTATATTTTTGAGTCAAACTCCATGCTCAGGTTAAAATTCAATTAAATATGTAAGACCGGAAACGCACATGATACGAACCCTTTTTTTTCGGGAGAGTTTGCAACGGAAATTCAACCTAAAATCCAACCATATTACATGACGTTGAGAAACAAATAAAACACAGAAATTATTAATTAAATTATAAACTAAATATATTAAGAATTCAGAATCATGTTTGGTTTGCAGATAGTTAATGTTTAACAATTTGTACACATTTAAACAGAACTACGAAAATACGCTCCCCAACAATTTCATGAACACCGGATCAGGATTTATTAAAATACGATAAGACGGATCAAACTGCGGGATGCCGTTAATAAAAGGAGGAAAACATGCTCAGATACGTATTAAACTTGTATTCCTTTCACTAAGTCTGATAAGATGTTAACCCCGAAAATTGTTGCACAATATAAAATTGTCTAGTTGATGTCGAAACAATTGTAACTTCTGAAAAAAAAACCAAATAAGATATCATCGTTTACCTTGTTGTTTTGAATTTTGTAAGTATATATGCATGCTCGATTATAGAAATGTTACTCATGTTGCTTATTACCTGAGTCTATTTTATTTTGATTGATATATCTACATTGTCACAGGCTATTAGATTTTAATATATCATACCTTTGATCATTTGTTTTGTATATATATATATATATATATATATATATATATATATATATATATATACATATATATATATATATATATATATATATATATATATATATATATACAGGATACGTGTATAGCTGCTTCCTAGGATCGAATAAACAGCATATATTATAGTAGACCACAAAAGTTAAAAAAACTGTTTTAGTGTTGAATATGCATACACACAACTTATTTGGTATAATTTACATATATTTATTTTTTTAACATTTGTCTAATATATATATATATATATATATATATATATATATATATATATATATATATATATATAACTGCCATTATATGCGTCACTCTATACATCTGTATGTTTAATAGTTTGTTTACACTGCTTTTCAAATACACACCTACTAACATGTGTAATTAACGGGCATTGTACAGATCATTATTTTCAACACATTTTTTAAAACGTTCTGCCCGGTTCAACGAATTCAATGAATGCTCGTTAATTTGGATTCAGTTTCCCGAAGGTGAATTCAACCCTTTCTTCTCTTAAATTAAAACTACATTTACTCAAAAATCAAGCCACCCAAATTGAACACAAATAGTGAAGCAGGAACAAGCAAACATGCATAGCGACGCAATTGAAATGTGACGCTTTCGTGAAAGCGCTATTTTCCAACCTGCACTAATATTTTCTTTTTATTGTGGCCGATGTCGATTTTTTTTCATTGAATCGAGCT
Organism: Euprymna scolopes; assembly: GCF_053919585.1. NCBI lineage: Eukaryota > Metazoa > Mollusca > Cephalopoda > Sepiida > Sepiolidae > Euprymna > Euprymna scolopes. The sequence continues at coordinate 52,718,885 of NC_136492.1, read as the reverse complement.
TATTAGGCAATCTCGTTAGATATTGATGAAATGTAATGATTATGTTTTGTGTTTTAATCGTATTATAATGAAATGAAATATTCGTCTGTCGGTACCCCAATTTTTGGGGCTATTTAATGCTTAATACAATACTATGTATAGGTTAGCTGTACTCCGCGTAAGTAGCTTTGTTTGCATTTACACGTGCTAGGCTAATCAACATAACTTTAAGATCAAACACACAAGTTCTTTAAGTTAACTGCATATACAAAATATAATGTATGCTAAATCATCCAATACATTTCGTCGTAATGTTATACATGTACGTAAGCTTGTGTCCAGGTTTTTATATCAGTGAGTGTTATACATATCTCGCGTACGTTGTGACGTGAAAACAAAAGGATTTTTAGATAATTACAAAGTTTAGTTAAAATAATATACAGAATGTTCATTGCATATGTTTGGGATTCTGCCTGTGTGAGGAATATGTGATACAAAACTTGTAATGTTACGACATCAATCGATCACGAATCAAGAGTAAACATTATAACGACATTTGAGAAGTTTTATATTACACAGGAATCACTACTTTTCAAGGCCCGGATGCCACTCGAGGATAAGGGTTAATAGGTATAGATTGGGTATAGTTATTATAGCGTAGTAAACCTAAAAAATGGGAATTTCGTAAATTGGATTACCTGGGGGGGGCGGTTCATCAAGATCTTGTGTACGTTGGACAATCAGATTGTAATCAACTGGAAAGTAGGCAATCAGAAGAGAGTTGCACGGGAAAGGAAGGATATTATACACTGTATTCTCTAAGGTGCTCTTCCCAAGCTAAATGTGCATATGGCGATGTTGCTAACAAAGTATATAAACCTTATGATACAATAATCTCTAAGTAGAAAAATATTATTTTACTGGCTCGATTCAAGAAACAATTGTCGACATATCATATTTAGTTATAAGTTACAATATTACGTTTTATCTCCGTAATTAATATCGCCATTACAATAAACGTCCTATATATATATATATATATATATATATATATATATATATATATATATATCAAACATTTATATTCCAATTACAAATATCTTCATCATAAAAAAAATAATCCATAATGAATATAATGATGTATATCTATATCGCGATTAAATCAATTTACTTACGAGAATGGTTAGTAACTAGATAGAATGTTTTCTGAAAATAGCGTGTAATATAAGTTAATGTACTCGTGAATACCATTAGTGTAATTATTTGAGTGGGAAAGGTATAAACTTTTATGTTATACACTTATATTTGGTTGACTACAGTAGAGCCTTAGTATTATGACTAGTGAATGAGAAGGATCCGTTATACAAGAATGCAATCATCGCTTTGTTATAAACGCCTTGTCATCACCTTCTACCGCATTAAGCAATTCCGTACCGGACACATTACTTTAATGATTTTTTCAAATGATTGATAAAATATAAGTTTTCTATAGAAAAAATGTTCCTTCAATATTGAATCTATTGCCTATTAAAACGAGAACCCAACGTTCTAGCCCCATCCACTTTTTACTGTATTTCTTTTAGCGCTGATGAACCTCTAGCCATAAGATGTGCTATATTTCTTTGCAACGATTAATCGTTTTCCTTGTGATTATGAAACGATATCTTCTGGCGGGTGCAACTGCTCATCCTAGCTTGAGATATTCGTCTTGTATAAAGTTGTTAGGAGCGGCTGTTTGAAACTATGTTTTTTACTTAATTCATTATGTTTTTTTACTTAATTCATTCTTTTTCTTCGAATATTTCTCCCAAAGATCGCCAGCTCCTTTGTCGCGCATTGTTTGGCTGATTGGGGTCTTAGTCAGATTACAGTAAAATCCGAGCGCATGACATCATGTTTCGAACAAAGCCGAGGGGACGGTTTGTTACGTCTGGTTCCAATTCTGCACCAGTATCCATTTTATTTTCATAATAGATATTCTGCGTTTTTTTTTTGTCAATCGTAATGATTTCAAACGTAACAAAGGCAATGCCTAATTTATCTTATTTCGAACTATCAGTCATTCTATCTATATTTGTGAATGCTGTATATTGCATAAGCATTAAATAATAAACAAAAAATAAATCAAAAATGATAAAGCGGATATGAGTTTACATATTAATTCTAAAGCGTACTAAAAATAAAATCGATCACAAAAATATCAATTATTCGTAAACATTAACAATAGCGTTTTGAAATTGTGTTACTATTAAATAACAAATATATTTGGCGTTCACTATGAATTTATTTGTTAAGAATATAATCCACTTGCAGCATAAAACATATGCGTCACGAAAGAAACTATATGAAATGAATATTCCATTTTAAGTGTATTATTTGAAAAATAATACATAATATATCTTATATACATATATATACTTATAACACATAATATATTAATTTATAAATATCTTAATTACAATAACATAACTGATAAATAAAATATAATATATTATATATATATATATATATATATATAATATAATATATCAATATATCAATATCTAAATTACAGCGCCATAATTGATAAATAATATATAATATATATATTATATACATATATATATATATATATATATATAATTTATAATATATTAATATATAAATATCTTAATTACAAGGATATGATTGATGAATAATAAATTATATTAAATATATAATATATTAATATACAAATTTCTAAATTATAATAACTTAATTGATAAATAATATATAATATATTATATATTTTTTAAATTACATTTTCACCCCAAGCAAGGCACATTGCCACTTTGGTGTAGGGGACTAATATAAGGGGCAACAACTGCTGGGGCACTATGTTGGGATTTGGGCAGCAAGATGTCGGTTCACGTTACACTTGAACTTCTGCATGTCAGTACAGTTAGGGAAGCAGGGAACTGGAATAGAATTCCAGAGTCTAGCGGTTCTGAGGAAGAAACTACTGGCGTAGAAAGATCTTTTACATCTAGGGATCTCTACTGTGTGGGGGTGGGACGTAGCTGCCTGTCGGGTTTGTCCAGGGTGCCTACGTTAATGGGGCACAAGTGTCTGCAGTTCGTCAGAGCATTCACCATTAAAATACTTGTAGAACAGGCAGAGGGAGGCAACGTTTCGTCGATGGGACAGAGGCTGAATCTTAGATGCCAGTTCAGGGCCTATCAGATTGGTGACTCTCTTTTGAACCTTGTCTAGGAGCGAGAGACTAGCAGCAGATGAACCAGCCCAAATGTGACAACAATACTCCATACATGGGCGAATGGTGGCCTTATAGAGGTACAGGATACTTCCAGGTGTCAGTAGTTTTCAAGCACGATAGAGAGAGTCTACTTTTTTCGCAGCAGTCCTGGCAATGTTTTCAATATAATTGTTCCAACTCATGTTTCCTGTGAACGTGAGGCCAAGCAGTTTGAAAGATGTACTCTCAGACAGGGAGTCACTGGCCATTGCTATTGGTGGCAGAGAATTTTTCTTGTAATTATTGAAGGAAACCAGTTTAGTCTTGGCAGCATTGAATGTGACCATCCATTTATGTCCCTATTCCACTACAGATTGGAGGTAATCCTCTAGTGTTTTTGCCATTTCTTTAGTTATGTGTTCATTTGTTTTCCTGTCATGCCTGTTATAGAGTGTGGTGTAATCAGCATCTATACCCACCCCAGAGGCAGTTTTGTCGGGGAGGTCATTAATAAATATTAGGAACAAAGAGGTCCAAGGATAGACCCCTATATATATATATATATATATATATATATATATATATATATATAATATAAATATATAAATATATAAATTACAATAACGTAATTGATAAATAATATAATATAATATAATATAATATAATATAATATATATATATATATATATATATATATATATATATATATATATCATATTTAAGAGCCAGATACGTCCAAGAATGGAATACTGTTGCCACATCTGGGCAGGAGCTGCTAGAAAGGACTTGTCCTGCCTTGATAGAGTTCAAAATAGACTTCGTAGCCACGTAGAAGATATCCTTTTTCTCTCCCCTGCAGCCTCTCCCTCACAGAAGAGATGTTGCGAGTTTGTCTCTGCTGTATCGTTATTTGCATGGAAAGTGTTCGACTTAGCTTCAGTCTATTGTCCCTCCTCTCCAAACGTTACCAAGAAACACTCGTCTAGCTGAAAACACTATCAATAATTCCCCCACTCGTTGTCTGTGCCTAAACCTAAACGTAGATTCCATAAACAAAGCTTCTTTCTTAGAACTGCACGCCTGTGGAATTGTCTTCCGTTTTCCTGCTTTCCAGCTGACTACAATATGGTTGCCTTCAAGTCTAATGTAAACAAGTTCTTGATGAGCCGTTCCACTTGTTAACAAATTTACATAGTTCCGACTAATAACGATTACTTTATTATCCAATTTCTACTGTACACCCTTTAAACCTTATCTCCGAGTGGCCTTTTGGATGCAAAAATTAAATATAAATATCTAAATTATAATACCATAATTGATAAATAATAAATAATATATTAATATATAAATACCGTAATTACAAAAGCATAAGTGATAAATAATATATACTATATTATTTATATATAATATATACTATATTAATATAGTATCTTAATTACAAAGCAGAATTGATAAATTATATATAATATATTATATATCAGTGTCAGTTTTTTATAAATGCATTTATTACCCCAGTATGAGAGATTACTTTTCATAAATATGTACAGACATTTTAAAAATTAATTGTAAAATAATAAACTTGATTAGAAACAACACTAGATTTTTCTCAATTGCATTTCCACTATAATAATTGTCACCAGATATTATTAGTGTTTTAAAATGGGTGTAGCTGTTATAGCGTTGCACAAAATACGTTTATCATTATACACATATCCCTGAATATATTTTTAGCTATCACCAAATAATATATTCTCTCCAAAAGAGATATCTCCTCTGATTTACACTTTGAATGTGATTATACATAAACATGATTCCCGTTTATTACAGAATTTTTTCTTAGGTTAATCCTCCGAAGATAATCTTGCTGCATCAATTAAACACGAATATAATAATCATAAATACGCTAAGAAAAAAACACGTGGGAAACAAAACATTTACAAGTATCAGTATGGCGTCAAATAGATTCTGTTTGATTATAATTGTTCTTTCTAGCTGTTAGTTCTTTTGATCTGCAACTACATCCTTAATATTTAAGGAATACGCCCAGAAAATAATTAATATTCAAAAAAGTGTTTACAGAGCACTTAGATGTGTATACTATTTTATTACGTTTATACATTCTAATAAAAGAGATTCTCCCACAAGTTTTAATGTATTTGTCTTTGAGTGAAAGGCCTTTCTGCCTCAATGGGATTTTGGTTATTGTTGTTTTATGTATATTCTATGTTAAAGTTTGCCCATATTGATATACGAATGATGACCATATCTGCATAAAACTATAAATATCAGTATTTGACCGAAAGACTTGTATGCATGTATAGTAAATAAACCTAAAACACATTTTGAAATGAGAATAAAAATCCCTTTGTTTCTAGGATATCGGCCCATTATATATGCATATGTATATAAAGAATATTTTTATACTTATATTTACAGAAATGACGCAGTTTACTGTTGTAAAGTAAGCGATATAATGCTCGACTATATTTTATTGACTTTGTAATAAGAAATGTAAGGAAACACAGACATCATTATATCTATTGTAAAACATATATTTTGTATTATGGCTTGAGTAAAATAATAAAGTGTATCGTAGGATTTGTTTGCTAGTTTGATAAACATAAATGCCAGTTACTCTGTTTTACATAATTTCCTTAATATCTTCAAAATCATAAATATTTTTGCAACATCCGAAGCATACTTCTTAAATATATCTAATAAAAAAACACTTCTTTAATATTGTTCCAGATTATTTTGAAACCGATACTCGTTAATTTATTTTAATTTAAATGTACGAAAATACCGGTAAGCGGTGTATCATCATATCTTTCCCATAAACAAATTGAAAGTCAGGTCATTTGATGGTTTCTCGAATTCGTAAGGATAATGTACATAAAATCAGTAAATTTCATAGTCAGAAAATAATATTTATATCTTTAATTTTGACATATGAGTATTCCTGGAAAACTGAGGAACGTGTTTATCTTCATGAAGGCTGAACTATAGATTTTTTCTGAATAATCAAGAATGAATTAAATAAGTGAAAAGTATATACATATTGAGCTAATATAATAAATACTATTTTAACACTTTGCTAATTGGAAGTACAATTTAAAAGACCCACATAGAAAGATTATAGGCGTATCCAAGCACCTGCCCCTTTTACCTCTCTTTTTAAATTGGCCTTTTTTCGAGGAATGCTCCCAACCATTACTATATCTTTCGCGTTTTTTGTTTCACTTGAGCATCTGCCAGGAAATAAAGACTGGGCGAATGCCATGAAAGGAACAATGAGTATTTTGTAAAGTTTAATGAAACCTCGCACGGTTGAAATAAACTCTGCCATACACTTGTAAGAATTTTGACTTAAGATAGAAATTTGAAATTCTGATACTATTTTCTGATTTAGATCAAACCACGTGACATTAGTTATATTCAGGGATACACATATCTATAACTCTGGCAGCTTTTCCTTGAATTTTATTGATATGGCTGTTCAGATAGCCGAGCTGAATGGGGGATTCAGTAAAAAAGAAAGCAACACAGAATTTTTATTAATTAAAATGACAAAGAATAACGTAACATACGCGATTAAAAGTCATCATTTCTTGGTAACTAAAGGTTACTTTAGATGAGTTCAGAAATAACTAATGGTATCGGGGGGGTGCAATTAGCTGCGTATACAGAATGATTTAAAAATTAGGATCTAAAATAATAAAAAAAACAATATGAAGTAGTTACAAGTCACAACAGAAATTGAAAAATGTTATAAATTATATTAAGCTTTAATGAAATATACTGGAAAAGAGGATTCTGGAAAGCGGACTCTTAAATGAAAAGAAACGGTTGATAAATCATTTCAGTTGGTAAAGTGAGAAAATAAGCTGATAAAAATAATAGACCAGCATAGATGATAACATATTTACGTATACATAACCTTAGATATATTAATATCTAAATTACAATAACATTATTGATGAATAATATATAATATGTTAATATATAAATATCTAAATTACAATGATATGATTGATAAGTGATATATAATATTTAATAGTTAAATGTCTAAATTACCATAACATAGTTCATAAATAATATATAATAAATTAATATATAAATATCTAAATTACAATAATATTATTGATGAATAATATATAATATATTAATATATACATATCTCAATTATAATAACATGATTGATAAATAATATATAATATATTAATATATAACTATCTTAATTACAATAATATAATTGGTATATAATATATAATATATTAATATATAAATATATAAATAACAATAATATAATCGATAAATAACATAAAATATATAAATATATAAATATCTAAATTACATCAACATAATTGATAAATAATATATGATATATTAATATATGAAATCTACATTACAATAACATAATTGATCAAATATATATATATATATAATATATTAATATGTTAATATCAAAATTACAATAACATAATTGATAAATAATTGATAATATATTAATATATAAATATATAAATTACAAAAAATAATTGATAAATACTGCATGATATATTAATATATAAATATCTTAATTATCATAACATGATTGGTAAATACTACATACTATTTTAATATATAAACATCCAAATTACAATAATATAATTGATAAATGATACATACTATATTAATCTATAAATATCTAAATTACAATACCATGAGGAATAATAAAGAAAAAACATTGAATTATTACATTTTGTATGATTGTGTTTGGGATTTTGTAGGTCATATTGTTCTGTCGGTTTATTAATATCTAAATATGTGAGTTCTTACTGAAGATTACTTTTTTTATTATTACACGTATTTTCTTAATGTTTGCGTTAACACTTCATTGTCGTTATAATAAACCATAATGGTTGGCTGTGTTTTAAGGAAATATCATTTACTTATTAGGAGATTATTATTGATTACAATTTCATTAACACCAGATTTTTTTCTGATCTTTACTTAAATTACTTTCTGGTTTAAATTTTATTAGTGAAATGTAGATGGGCCTAAGATCTTCACTATATAATATTTTTAGATGAATTACTAGGAATATTAAATAATAATTCTCTATATATTTAAAACAAATATTAATATTATACAATGGTCATGGTTTACGCCGTAGCATGTTGATGATCTTTACTGAAAGAAAAGCCTTCCTATGCAAATCTAATTTAATATTCTATGACAATCTGCGACTTGCCGACGGCTGTTTGCTGCAGATTATTTTATAATACATATACGGCTTTCGTTTGGATCTGATAATAGTACCTGTAGCCGCTGAGGTGAGGGAGGAGAATTATCACGTGTGTTTTCACCATTTCAGTAAACAGTGAAAAATATATATTTTTTTAATTCTTAACTTTGCATCTCATATGTTTTTTATCTATTTTCTGTGTTTCTATTACTCACTATGAATTATCTGTTCTGCATCTGTTTACAGCTAAAAAAGAAAACTATAGCTGACATCAAATGTTGCAAACAAACATACAGAGTAAGACATATAATCAAATCAAATAAAATAAATATGCACCATTGTACTCTGTTTTATTTTGATGATGTTTTGGTATAGTTAGTTATCAGAAGAGTGCACTTAGCTAACAGCCAGTTGAGAAGATGAAAACAAAGCGTGAACTGTAAGTAAAAACGAACTGTAAATCAGAGCTCATACAGACAACACCATGCATGTATACATGTAAGTAGATGCCATGCACACAATTGTGAATATATGCTTTATATATATATATATATATATATATATATATATATATATATATATATAATAATTTGGGAATTAAAAATTTCTGATTTGAAACAGTTAAATTCCAAATATTGAAATCTTATTTCATGCAAGACAAAGAATACAGTATAGTATGCGTTTCTGATGTGTATACATCTCCTCAGAGGAACATATTAGCAAATATTATAAAAGGTGTCCACCTGATTTTTTTCTTTTCTTTTATTTTCTTACCCGCCTGTTTAACTTTTAATCTTAGCTTTTGAATCGTGTCAAATCCTGTCTAGACATTTCATACTCAAGATTAATAAGTTAGACGTTCCCTTTATTGTATTTTCTCTTTCTTTTTGTTTCTACCATTCAATTCCTTGTTTTCAGAGGATAGATCTTAAATTTTGCGATTTTAACAACATTATAACACCACTTTAATTCATATAAATTATCTTATTTTTTGTCTCTTGGCATATATCTCCACCTTCTTAAACTGGACGTATATTTGCCATACCTCGCAGCACTACAGTCTTTGATCGCTAACGGACTGCCTATTTGTGTTAAGGCTTTAGGACGTGAAACCATTTTTTTTATCTTACTACTATCTCGGATTGACATCCATCTGGCACAGTACTTTTCGTTATTTTTTTTCTTTCAGCTTCCTTTTCTACTCCCGTAATAGTTTCCTTTTTCTTTCTTCCTCTCTTAACAAGCAGGCTCCTATATTCTTTTTAATTCATTTTAACATTAAATTCTTTTTAGTTGGAAATCTTTAATGCCTTAGTACATATAATTTATATCTTTCCCAACCCCCTTCCTTTCTTTCCATTTCCTTTTCTTCCCTCTCATTCCTTTCTATGCCCTCTCTATCCAGCACCTCAAGCTTTCCTTTTTAATATCACTTTTTCATTCTGACGAATCTTTTATTTTGACCTGAATTATCTGAAGAAATCTGAATGATAGTGTTATTGTGTCGAAACAAACACTCTATAATTGTTTAAACCCCCTCAAAAGGTCAAAAATAATAAAAGCACACACACACACAGACACACACATATATATATATATATATATATATATATATATATATATATATATGGGTGTGAGTGTCTTTGTGTGTGTGTGTGTATGTGTGTGTGTGATAATATTTTCAAGACGATCCTAGACCAAAAGATAATGCTCAATACATGTAAATAGAGCAAATTGTAAATGTAAGGATAAAAGTAAAATTCTGTAGATTAAAATATTCATAGAAATATATTCTAATCGAAAGGTTAGTTATATGTATTATATATATATATATATATTATATTATTTATATATATATATTATAGTAATTTATAAAATATATATGGCGATTAAGCTACACTGAATATTCTGCGTTTCATCCAACTATAGGATTCGTCAGGCTTATGCGCGAATTCTGTCGTTGCTTCTTGTTTTTATATATGTTGAGGATTTCTAGTCGGCCAATCAGCTTTCTAGTATCCACCGCGCCCCTTCCTACCAGCCAATGGGCATGCATTTTATCAAACAAAAGATCTGTTTTAGAACTAGGTTAGTGGTTTTAGGTGGTCGTTCTCCTTTTTTTTATACATATAAATATGCCTATGTGCACACAACAATGCACATACATATACATATATACATATATAGATATACATATATATATATACATATATGTATGTGATCGTTTATGTATATTCATGTTTATTTAATTAATTAATTAAATTTTTTTCCTATTGTTATTGTTAGTTTTAAAGCTATTTTGTATCGCTATCCTAGAGTAGGTTTTATTTTGTGAACACAGTTGGTTGCTATTTCCCGCCTACAGTTTAATATATTTTGAGGTTCTTTAAAGTACAATATAGAAAATTTTTCATGGAGGCATAATTTAGATGGGTCGTCTAAATGTCTGCATGTGGTAGCTTGTCTCTTATATTATATATATATATATTATATTATATATATATTATATATTATATATATTATATTATATATATTATATTATATATAATATATTATATACATTATATTATATATTATATACATATATTATATATATTATATTATATATATAATATTATATATATTATATATTATATATATATTATATATATTATTTATATTATATATTATAATATATATATTATATTATATTATATATATATTATATATTATATTATATTATATATATAGTATATTATATTATATATATATTATATATTATATTATATTATATATTATATATACATATATATATATATATAAGTAGAGTCAGAAAAATATATCGAAAGTGAGATTGTATTAGAGTCGTTGAACACGGTCCATTAAACGACTGTAAATAAAGAACGAGGAAGGTGTAGATCAATCGATATAACTTATGCGAAGGCAGCATATTGATATTGAGTTTGGTAATAAAACTAAGTTTATAGACGAAATATCACTATAATTATGTATCTTCAGCAGATTGTTCAGCAAAAAATACGCTATTGGAATAGAAATATGTATTTTAATGAGGTTTATAAATTGAAAATTAGTGAACACCTATTGGACCATACCATATGAAACAAAATATGAATTGCCAGAAAATGACATGCAATAACATTACTTATACATACATATTGCAACATCACAACTATTAGATAAAAGGGGCAGAGTAGAGAAAGGGGTCTAGGTAACAAAATGCCTGAACATTAACATTGTAAAGGACTGCTAAATGAAACAAAAATTGACCAGTCTAATTATGACACCATTGTTCCATACAATGCCTCATAAAATATTGCAAAAGATAGAAAATATTTTCAAATGTTAACAAGTGTTTTGTAAAGAAATGAAATCAATAATTTACCATAAATGTTAAGAGTTATGTATCTATAAATTAAGTACAATAATTTGTTTCATACGAGACTACATACCAAAAAGTTAGAGAATTAGTATAGTAGCTGTCTATGCGATTAGCACGAGGAAACTACTAACACATCTGATTCAAATACAGAAACTATGTTTTAGTAAAAATAAACGAAAAGGCTATTTCTGTCATAAAATCAGTAACTGAAATTAAATCAACTGTCGGATCACCTGCAACATCTTACTTGTTTTAGAAGACAAATACATACAATAAGAATAAATTATTGTTTACAATAAATGTTTATCCGTGTAAAATGATTTTCCTGAATTTATTTAGGGTATGTCAATTAACCTAACAATAAATATTTATATTTATTGTTGAGAATATTTACTTAACTCAGATTTAAGTTATATTACAATACCATATATGTATATATGTATATTTTGTGTCAAGTCATGCCATATGCTACTGGTTCTATGTGACCCAGTACTACCTACCTCATGGTCGAGCTACGGGCGACTAAACTGGTTCCCCCACCAGACTTGTTTGGTGATGAGGGCGGCTAGTCTCTCTGAAGGATTAAAAACAAGACTTTCAAATGGCGGATGCACCCTTTTTCGCGGTCAACGACCAACTAGTACCGTGTATATTTGTGTGTGTGTGTATATATATATATATATATATATATATATATATATATATATATATGTGGGTGTGTGTTGGGGTGGAGAGGGCTCCCATTTAGCTGTCGTACAAAGCTAAGTCTCTGTAACTTCATCTTTGTATAAATACTCCCTTAGGCATTTGGGCTCAAGTATCCGAGATAGTAGCACTCGTCTGGCAAGACGTTGAAATAAGTGGCGAAAATTTGTACGGGAAAGTTATGATGCTCTTGAGTAAAGAAAGAAGGCCAACAGTAATCTGAAGCAAGAGCTTTACAAAGATGTAATTGATGGTCTTAACCTGAAACACAGGGCTGGAAATGTGACTCTTGTGAACAAATGCTCATGTAAAAATCTGGCTACGCCAATCAGCTTAAGTCGCACACAACTCCTGCTGATGTCAAACTTGCCCCTATTATTCCTAATCTAGCCGGATCTGATTAATATGCAGCAAAGTTTGCAAGTTTACTACTGCAAAAAATATATAAAATATATTTTGTGTGTGGCTTCATGCGTTTCAATCTGGGTTTTTTTTTCTTTATGAAATCCCTAATAGCATTGTATTTCTATTTTCACACAAATTTACTCGAGGTGTCTTAGTGTGTTTTAGAAAAATGGCTCAGATTAGTATAGAAAACTGATAATAGTAAAAAAAAATATGATTAAAAAAGAACGAATCCGGATTCAGCCGAAGTTTACATCATTCTCCAGCCGAACCCCACGAGTTAATTTGAGAAGTTTTATAATGCACATGCAGATGGCCTCAGCCTATACAACTTACAGCGGGGGTTTTAATAAACGACACGGGTGATTGCAATGATTTAATCTATTTATATCAAAATCGAAATATATTACCTTGCTTTTGCATTGTTCACTTTACTTTTTTATATAAAACATATTTTATGAAATCAAAGTTTTGTTAACTAGGGTGCGATTTAAATTATAAGATGCTGTGGGTTAAGTCACTAGAAGGCGGTGTGTTAATCTTTCTCCCTTCTTTTTATAATAGGCACTCATTTTGTAGTTATGGCCTCACTAGTTTTTTCCAAAGGAAAGCAGAGCAGTACGTTTGGCACCAGTTTGCTTGCAGGAGTTTCGTGAGTCAGTTTGCACAACACATTGATTCGCCTTCGGGGTTCTACTCCTGATTTCATGGGTTTACTTCCCTACACTTGGCCGTTGGATCATTAATCTCTTCCGCCCTCTAGCCGTTGAGAAATTAGCAGCAGTTCCTCCGCCTACATTAATGATGCAGAGTAAACATCACCCCCTTCCAAGTATGTTTTTCCTCCTCTCCCAGAAACGTCTGCATTGGCAGGGGCACGTCGTTTGCATGCAGGATGGCGGAATCCCAAAAGACATCCTATATGGCGAGCTCGTAGCTGCCAGTAGACCACCGGGTAGACCATTCTTCAGATTACAGCATGTGTGCAAAAGGGACTTAAAATCCGACAACATCAACCCTGTTGACCTTGAATCCTATGCAGCATACTGTGACTTCTGAGAGGGGGTCAAAGTCCAGAAATGTGTCCGACTGAGCGAGGAGAGAAAAGATGAGCAGTGGAAGGAGAAGAGAGGCAGGCGCAAAAAGACAGCAGAAGCAGCATAGACAGAGCGTGACAGAGGGTATCCCTGCGGGGAGTGCAACAGAATATGACCCTCCCGCATCGGTCTGCTCAGTCACAGCAACAGTTGCCACCACTCATGACAAACATCAGGCGCGATTCTCCATCATCTATTTAGACGGAAGGACGCCAACAATGTAATTTTTCTTGATAAAATCCGGAATATTTTTGTACTGCAATGCTCATTAACACACAGCTATATATATATATATATATATATATATATATATATATATATATATATATATATATATATATATATATATATATATTTATATATATATATATATATATATATATTGTGTGTGTGCGTGGGTATGTATTTGTGTGTGTCTATCAGTTTGTCTGTATATAAAGTTCTTATATAATTCTGTGTAAACTTCACTCCCTTTAAAACAGTGAGAGAATTCTCATATAAAAATCGTACCGGGAATGACGCCGGATATTTTATCCCTCTCCCCAAAAGAAAACATACGCAGTAGTGTATATTTTTTAATCTGTGAAAGGATTAAACTGTTTTTACTATACTACTCTGATTGTGTGTGCTAAAAAGAAAATTTTTTAATAATAGAATCCTATAAATCGAAAAAGAAAACGTACTAACACGAATAACTGCGGATTTATCGTGCACAGTGTATGGATTTTTAGTTACACTGCATGGAACAGGAGACAGTAGATTGACGTATAAATAATTTTCAACAGTAGACTATTTGACGCCGTTTACGTAAAATGTGTTTCCCTTTTTAATCTACTTTCCTTCCCGTTGCCATTTTTCTTTGCATTTCAAAAAAGAAAGAGATGTTGTCTTTGCATACCGTTTTGATTGGGACAATAAAGCTCAACAAAAAATATTTTAAACACGGTTCAATTTGTCCTATTCTGATAAATAATGACGTTGAACATTATTTCAGTTTAGTTTGGTTCAAGTTTAGATCGGAGAAATATAGTCCCATGAGAATATTTAGCAAAAGCTCTTTTGTTTTATGTTTATTTATAAAACAATAAAGTAGGTATTTCATGATCTACTGAAATATAAGGCATGTCTTTCCAAAGAGTTCAAATATATATATATATATATATATATATATATTCCGCAGACTTTTCTGTTAGTTCTTAAACGTTCCAGAAATCAGCACATTGGTAGAACATACAGTAATTTCGACATGAACAGATATCGTCTTATAAATGCCATTACAATTCTAAGCAAATTCTTAATTTATCAAATAAATGGAGGATTTCTAACAAATAACATCAACATAAAATAGCACGGTATCAGTGCCATGATTTCCTAGTTTAATAATCATATTTAAAATCCTATCTACGAAACCTGAGTAGTAACATTTTTACGAACTGCGTTTTATGCTTCAGGATGTTTGTTTTTCACATGTCAGCATATTCTCTATAAACTTTTGACAGGCTCTTTTTATGTTTTAAACGGAAAATCCAAAGCACGCGTGCTCATTCACATCTGTCACCTCTCTAAAATCGATGAAGACGAGATCATTTCTGTGCTGAAGTCAACTGTATTCGCTAAGTAAATGTTCAACAGGCGCCCCTGAATGTAAATCAAAACATTTATTTTCTTTCTTGGTAATGCATTACATTAGGCATTACTACGTGCGGCGCACACTGTCAATACGTTCTACAGAGATATGGATCTTTATGAATGCATTAGGTCAGTCATTATAAGAATTCATTTTGCAATTTAGCTGAATAAAAATAGGAGACACTAGTTTGGAACGTCTCCCATATCTTTATGACAAAACAGAAGTTAGGCTCATTTTATAATTATAATAGTTTCACCTGTCATATCTATTTAAATGTCCTTGACTAGGCATGCTGTGCATGCCTTTTACATGACAGCGCACGATTAAAGGAATGTAATGTTAAATACATCTCTCTTATGGGTTTACTTATGGATCAGTTACCACGGCTTAATGTTTGACTTACAACCAGTGCTCATTGTAAGATGCTGCGTCCACTGTATCTCAATTCATCTTTCTGTATTTTGCTTTAAATCATATCGTGGATCGAATATAAGGTAATTACCAGAAGAATAGCCGTTTTCGCGATTAATCAGACACTTACAAGATTGTCTGCTTCATTTACCAGGAACGGTGCTTGTAATGACTTTCACTCAATATAAACCCATAAATGCGATTGATCCTCCGTCATATATTCCGCAGAGCTAACTTGGCACAACCATTCATTTAAACCTTTCTTGATCCGGGCCTCGTAAGGTAAACGGGAATTACATGAACGAATGTGTAATTCTGTCATATAAAGCAATATTAAAAATATGCACGACACTAAAGCTGAGAAACTTCTATATAGGCCATTGATTATAGTATCAGTGTGCTGTTATACAACAGTAAAATAATAGCTGCTATTGCTAGTGTTTCTTTATGAACTCCTCAAACAGAATATAATTACTATAAGAATAATACATGTTTTTTAAAAAAATGTTTAATGTCTTCTAATGCGGAATCTCCATTGCTAGAAAAATCAATGCATTTTTCTCCGTTTCCTACTTCGTCACATAGTGCCCACTGTCTTACTAGTGGATTGATAAATAAATATACAATAAAAAGATGGGAATAAAGATGTAATTACGACTGCCTTGTGAGTAGTTAAGTTATTTTTCAGAAACTTATTAAATATACAGAAATTGAATCTATCTATATATCTATAAAAGTGAAAATGTTTATGTGTTTGTATGTTGATCTTACCAAATAACTATAACTTCTCGAAATTTGATATACGGGGTATTGAGATTTAGGAAAATCTTTTTAATCAAGTTTCGGCCAGAATTGTTGGTGTTAAGGGATCAACGTTCAATTATTTGACCTTTGAGAACACTATAAAACTCCTCCGTCAATTTTTGGTCTAAACATTTGAAATTTTATATATAAGTTATTTGGATATGGATCTAACATTATTATTTGATTTGAGCCCAACACCGTAAATGTTAATGGGTAAAAATTGAGATCAAAGTTTAAAATAAATGATCTCTGTTGTCTCTAACAAATAACTAAGCCAATTTTTGGTCTATTTATTTGAAATTTTACATAAAAGTTACTCAGACATAAGGCAAGCTTTTTAATGCGTTTTTTCCTGAAATTTGGCTGGCAAGGGGTCAAAGTTCAAATTATTTGATCTTTGCGTTCTCTAGCAAAGTATTAAGCCAATTTTGGGTCTAAACATTTGAAATTTTACATAAACGGTATTCAGAATTTCACCAAGATTTTTAATCAGTTTTTAGATGAACATTTGGCGGCCAAAATGCCCAAGTTGAAAGATTAGACATTTGCAGATTCTACTGAACTCCTCTGCCAATTTGGGGTATAAACACTTGACAATTTAGATCTAGATTACGTAGATATGTGTCAGAAATTTAGATTTGATTTGAGCCCAACACAATAAATGTTATAGGGTCAAAATTAGCGTCTAAGTAAAAAAAAAAATTACCTATGCGGTCTGTAGCAACCTTTTTCTATAGTAGTTGAGGAAGCTATTTATATAGAAAGACACCACCATACATATGTAGGCTTTTTAATATATACATATGCATATGAAGTTACAAATAGTAAATATGACCCCAGCAAAGCCGGGGTAAACTGCTAGTACATCTATAAAAGTTAATATGTCCGTGTGCCTGTCTCTCTGTGTACATTTACTTAAAAAATAACTGTCAATTTTCGGGCTACAGATAGAAATTTCACATACGGATATTAAGATTTGGCAAAATCGTTTTAATCTGATTTCGGTTAGAAATGTTGGTGTTAAAGGATCAAAGTTCAACAATTTGACATTTTAGAACTCTACGAAACCGCTCTGAAAATTTTGAGTCAAAACAATTGAAATTTTAGATATAGGTTACTTGGACATTACTTTATAAATTTTAGATATAGGTTACTTGGACATTACTTTATAATTTGATCTGAGCACAAAGCAAAAAATGATAAGGAGTTATAATTGGAGTCAGACTTAAAGAAAATTGACCTCTGTGGTCTCCACGAAATTACTAAGCCAATTTTTTGTCTAAACTTTTTAAATTTTACATGAAGTGCATTCAGATATACGGCACGCTTCTTAATCGGTTTTTGGCCGAAGAGTTCGTAGCCAAGGGGTCAAAGTTTGAAAGATTTGCCCATTTGCGATCAAACTGTTAACACAATTTTAGGTCTAAACATTTGAAATTTTACATAAAGGTTATTCAAATATGCAAGCTATTAAATCAAGTTGACCGTTGCGGTCTCTATCCACTTTTCGCTGTGGTAAATAAGGAAGCATATTATATAGAATGGCATTACTTTACATAGGCACACTTTTTAATATACAGCCATGCACATAAAGTTATGGACAGCACATAGGGCCCGAGCAATATCGGAGGGAACTGTTAGCATATCTATACATATGAAATTATCTATCTGTGTGTCTGTGCGTTTATATTTCCTTAAAAAAACTACTCTGTCAATTTTAAGTCTACATACTCCAGATTTGACATAAGGTAAATTGAGATTGGGGAAATCTTTTTAATCGGTTTTAGGCCAGCCATTTGGCTGTAGAATGGTTAAGGTTCAAGGATTTAACCTTTTAAATTTCTAACAAGCTCCTCCAGCAATTTTCGGTCTAAACACTTAAATTTTAGATGTAGGTTACTTGGACATAGATAAAACATTTTGATTTGAATCGAGGTCAAAAGAATTAAAGTAAAGGGGTCAAAATTGGGGTCAACTTTAAAAATAATCGATATCTGCGGTCTCTATAAAATTAACCAGCCAATTTTTGGTCTACGGATTTGAAACTTTACATAAAGTGCATTCAGGCATAGTGCAAACTTTTAAATATGTTTCTGGCCGAAATTCTGGCTGCCAAGGGGTCTAAGTGTAAAAGATTTGACCTTTGCGGTCTCTATCAAACTATTTAGTCAATTTTGTGTATAAACATTTGGAATTTCATATAAATTGTATTCAGACATGCATCAGGCTTGTAAATCTGTTTTGTGCAACAATTTACAGCAACAAGGTCAAATCTGAAAATGTCGACGTTTGCATACACCTACAAACTCCTCCACCAATTTCCCGTATACGCACTTCAAATTTTAGATGTAGGTTACCTGGATATGAGTCAAATATTTTAATGTATATATATATATATATATATATATATATATATATATACGTATCCACATAAAGTTATAAACAGTTAGTAGGGCCTGTGCTAAGCCGGGTTGAACTGCTAGTAAGCAATAAAAATAAATAAATATTATATATATATATATATATATAACTATTTTTTTACTATAATAATTACATACCTACAGGCACTAGTGTTAATACCAGTCGAACGATTCGAACCCCGCATCACGATATATATATATATATATATATATATATATATATATATATATATATATATATATATATATATATATATTACAAACAAATAATAATTTATTTATCTGCATAGCATTTTATGTGTCTTTTTGGACTATTTACTTCGGCAGTGTTGACGGAAGTATGTTTGGAAAAGATTTATGGCAATTGAGCTGCATAGAATTTTTAGCATTTCATCTTCGTGTCGTTTCTACTTAATATATTAATATTATGTGTTTTAATAGATTATCACTAAGTTTTCACAGCAATTATAGAACAGTTTTTTTTTCATTAAATATTCTGTGTGTTAGAATTTGTTATTGGAAGTGCTTTTCGTTTAGAGTGTTTTGCCTAATTTGATTTTTTAACATTTGCTTAAAATGCAATGTATATTAACTTTTATGTCATTTTTGTGTTGGAAAAAGATATAAAGCGTTAAGGAATATACTTATAAAAAATGATTTGAGCTGTAAAAGACCGCCATAGAAAAGAAACAAATGAATATATGCAGATTGGCTATGTAGATAAGAAACGAAAAGAAAGTAAAATTATTGGTCGACAGTAGCTTATGACGATAGGAAGATATATTTTCGTGGTCTACTTTATCGAGTTGTAATGTAGTGTGTTCCTCGTTTTCGACAATAATTCTACTTACATTGATTTTTAACTGATTATAATAAATATTAAAAATGGCACCAAGTACTATTTTTAGTTCTCAGCATGAGTCGGGGCTTTTAGACTTCTTCTTGTGCACATATTACACATCCGTAACAATCACACTAAAGGATCGCATTAAGAAACACAAGACCTATACACAACACACACACACACACGCCTACACACACACACACACATACACACACACAAACAAAACAAATGAGCATAAATAGGATATTTGGAGAATCCTTATTAAAAAACCACACGAAAATAGTATTTAACCGCGAATACTGCTCCGCAATATAATAGAAGCATAAAATATTTATTCAAAACATTTTACAGATGAATATCATGTATTGATAAATTTTCTAAACCAAAATGAATTGTTTATATGCGATTATACATTATTTTTAGCAGTTTTACTCTACTTTGTAATCTAAATTCAATACATGCACCGGTTTTTTTTAAATTCTGAATAAATCAGGAGATCGATTACGTAACAAATATCGAAGTGATATTGCTATATTTATTTCGAAAGTTTAAGCCCAGTTTTCGAGGACTTTAATGTAAATATGTATCTACTCCTTCGTAGTGTTACTCTAACAATGTAAATGAATAATACATAGTAGGCACCAGTCGAAGTATGGAAGCCTCCGATAATGGAGAGGCGAATGCGTTACAGAGCCAGACAGGAAAATAAACAGTGGATAACTACAAAGGGAATGAAAGCTAATAAAATATCAGTTTCTTCAATCTTCAAAGGGAAACGTCTGGGAATTAAAATATTGGTTCAATGATTTCTGACTGTTCGATTATGGCAAATAGCACAGTTTAACCTTGAGGGGTTAAAGTGAAAAATAATTGCAAATATTTCTACGTTTTCAGACGCCACTTGCTGTAGTGGCGCGCGTTTTTTTTATCGCTGAAACCAAATTAGCTCTGATCAAGGACATTTTTAAAAAGTTACCCAACGTTGAACGTTATTAGACAAGAAATAAACGTGATATAAACCTATTTTTTGAGATACATCTATCGCTGGAGTCAGATGTAATGTATAAGTTCAAAATCAAATAATAAACACGTTAAACTTCACATAATAATTCACATCTGTGATTGTTCTTGTAGAAACTTTAATGTAATTATTGTCAGAAAAAATATAGTAAGCTAATTTATCACTTATAATATTACAAAGCGTGTAATATCTCTTTAAATAATAGATATTCCAGTAATATTATAATGCAATGAACACATATAATAGTATTTACCAATTAATATAATTGTTTGTTCATGTGCGAACATAATTTCTCGTTTAACATTCAATATTTCCGTCTCTTATTAAACACCAGAAAATGAACATATTTATTTGTAAACATCTGAAGATTAAACTAAAGGGATAACGTCTAAAAACTAGATTGTTCATATAAAATAGATAATTTAAAATTCAAATATTAAAATTTTTCAGATAATTCCTTTATTATGATACTAGAATATGGTATACACCCACAAAAGGAAAAATGGTCATGTATATGAGAGAAAGACTAACGAATTCACACATTAAACAATATCAGTATCCATCTGTCTACAATGGATAATGGGTCCTAAATAATAGATAATGTGTGATGCCAATATGAAAAAAAGCTTGTATCCGGTAGCAATTCTGAAATAAATTGTATAATAGGGATTGGACTGGCTAATTGCACCCTACAAGAAGCATCATAATTAAAACTTATCGACCTATTATCCAGAGACGCAATGAAGTGTGACAAATACATAGATTATATTGTCAATTCTGTTGCAAAAAAAAGTGAGCTCCTACTACTGATAAGTCATACTTGGAAACGTACTATAAAAAAAGTAATTAATCGTATTAATATCAAAAGCGTGAAAAAAAGAATATTATTAAATATAATACATAGATGACTTGTACATAACTACATAAATATGTAAGGACTTATGTAAATAGCAAGGTTTTTTTATAATACTAGATAACCAATAATTCACGACGCCAAAATTCACATTTTTATATCAGATTAAACATCTAGCGTCCAACATTAAAGTAGTGTAAGGAATTGCTAGAAAATAAATTGGGCAATAAATGAGATAATTACGTATATTAATGCGTATATAAATGTTACAATGAAAATGCAAGGTATGGTATCCAAAAAAGTGAACGTGTATTTTTGTGCGTCTGTGTATATTTCCTTACGCAATAAATTTTTAGTCTACAGACTCGAAATTTGATATACAGGGTACTGAGATTTGGAAAAATCGATGTGATCGGTTTTTGGCCAGAAATTTGGCGATTAAGGAGTCAAAGTTCAAACTTTTGATCTTCGAGAACTCTACCAAACTCCTCCGACAAGTTTGGGTCGACACATTTGAAATTTTAGAAATAGGTTCGTTGGACATGGATCTAACTTAATAACCTGAGTTAAACCAAAACAATAAATCTTAAAGGGACATAATAGGGGTCAAATTTGAACAAAGTTGAACGCTTTTTTTTTTGCTCAACATACACCTCAAAATACCCGGGAAACGCCGGCACCCATGGTAGTTCATATATATATATATATATATATATATATATATATATATATTATATATATATATATATATATATATATCAACTACATTAAGAAAATTGATTTTCGAATTTTCTATTATAAAAATTTTTATCTGTTAAAAGATGGTTAATTTTATATCAGTGACTTTGCATGCAAACTTTGATATTTTCGCTATTGATTGGTGAAACTTAACTATCTTTTAAGAAATAACAAATATAATAACCGAGAATTCAATAACCAATTTTCATAATGTTGCAGATTTTGCAAAATTAGCTTTTGCATAAACACTTTTTCCGCTATAAAATTCATGATTTCAAAATAGGAATTAAACTATATTTTGGGGAAAAACAGAACCCCTTATTTTTAATAGAATAAATAAATCCAATGTTGTTTATGATGCAGCTATTTTTGTAAGTCCAAAATGCGCAGCTTTGAAATACATAGACTTAGTTTAAATACCATTGCTATCAAAAAATGTAAAGAGAATCGTGTTACTATTTTACTAATATATAAACTAAATACATCATAAATAATAATAGGCTAATATAAATAATTTTTGAATATATAATAATTGTAAAAAATACTCCACAAAACTTACATTTTAAGAACATTTTATTTTTTTATTACATTTTCACCCCAAACAAGGCACATTGCCACTTTGGTGTAGGGGGCTACTATCAGGGACAACAACTACTGGGATACTATGTAGGGATTTGGGCAGCAAGATGTCTGTTCACGTTACACTTGAACTTCTGCAGGTAAATACAGTTAAGGAATTAAGGACCTGGAATAGAGTTCCAGAATCTAACGATTCTGGGGGAAAAACTACTGGAGTAGAACGATCTTATACATCTAGGGATCTCTACAGTGTGGGAGTGGGATTTAGCAGCCTGTCGGGTTTTTCGAGAGTGTTCACCTTGTTTACAGTTCGTCAGAGCATTCGCCATTAAAATACTTGTAGAACAGGCAGAGGGATGCAACATTTCGTCGATAGGAAAGTGAGGGATAGTGCTTTCTCTATGATGTCAGGGACTTTGTTTATTATGGTGCAGTCCTAGGCCGAGGGAGAACGGTAGAGAAAATAAAAGTAGATAATGTTGTGTTGCATGTTGCATGTTTACTCTAGAGCACATAAGGCTTGATCATCTGATTCTGGGTTTGTTTCTCTAGTCAAGTGAAAGGTATTACGAATATAAACTCCAAGTCCGTGCATGTGTCAGACAGAGTCCTTACGACACAGGGGATGGCGGAGTGTAGGTTAGTCTCACCTAGTGCTAAAATATCCGAGGTATTGTTAGGAGAAATGCTTCAACATCAGCTAAATTTTGATATGGCTCAATGGGACAGAGGTTGAAGTTCAGTTTAGGGCCTCTCGGATTTGCTACTCGCTTTTGAACCTTGTCAAGGAGAGAGAGACTAGTAGCAGCTGCACCAGCCCAAATGTGACAACAATACTCCATACATGGGCGAATGGTTGCCTTATAGAGGTTCAGGATACTTTCAGGTGTCAATAGTTTTCTAGCACGGTAGAGAGAGCCTACCTTTTTCGCAACGGCCCTGGCAATGCTTTTAATGTAATTGTTCCAACTCATGCTTCCTGTAAACGTTAGGCCAAGAAATTTGAAAGATGTGCTCTCAGATAAAGATTCGTTGGCCATTGCTATAGGTCGTAGAGAAGGTTTCTGGTAATTATTGAATGAAACTAGTTTAGTCTTGGCGGCATTGAACATGACCACTTATTTTTGTCTCCATTCCACTAAAGATTGGAGGTTATCCTCTAGTGCTTCTGCCATTTCTTTAGATATGGGTTGGTTTGTTTTCCTATCATGCCTGTTATAATGTGTGGTGTCATCAGCATATCTACCCATCTCACAGGCAATTTTGGGGAGGTCATTTATGAATATCAGGAACAAATAGAGGTCCAAGGATAGACCCTTGGGGCACTCCCGCATTTATATCATATTGTTTAGATGTACAACCGTCGAGGGCAACCTGTATTTTTCTCTTATCTAAGAAGGATTTAATTATGTTAAGTATTCTACCAGTAATACCGTATAATAAGACCCTCATGCCATACCCTGTCAAAAGCCTAAGATATATTTAAAGCTACCGCTCTGCCCTCCCCCGCTTTGTCCAGTGAATGGTATATACGTTCAGAGA
Source organism: Euprymna scolopes (assembly GCF_053919585.1). Lineage (NCBI taxonomy): Eukaryota > Metazoa > Mollusca > Cephalopoda > Sepiida > Sepiolidae > Euprymna > Euprymna scolopes. The sequence continues at coordinate 52,694,037 of NC_136492.1, read as the reverse complement.
TTATAGTTAGAATGTCTGCTGTGGAAAGGGCTTGTCTAAATCCATATTGTTGGTCAGTCAGAATTTTACCATCTGTAAGGTGATAGACTAGAGCATGCTTGATTAAGGTCTCAAATATTTTGACAAAAAGTGGGAGTAGGCTAATGAGGCGTTCGCCAGAATTCTTGAATACTGGTACCACAGAAGCAGTTTTCCAACAGCCCGGAAAGCAAGATTCATTAGGACATTTGTTGTAGATTTTGGAGAAAACTGGAGCTACTTCGGATGAACACTGGGATGAGATCAGGCCCACATGCTTTTAAAGTGTCGAGCTTTTTTTATGATAGTATGCACCTGAGCAGGATTGATTTTCAGATCGTCTAGCTTGACGTCTGTCCGCATAGGAAATACAGGTAGGGGCTTGTTGGAGGGCCCAGTATGGAGTTTGATACAAACCGACTGGCAAGCATGTTAGCGTTCTCTGTTGCTGAGAAAACAACCTTGTGATAATGGTTAGTGGGGGATGTCTTGATTGCCCATTATTTGCTACACGGTTGTAGATTTTCCAGAAGTCACGAGTTCCTAGTTTTGTGCCTCGATGTGTTTTTAGTGGTTTCCGTAAATTCTCTCTTAGTTGTCGCTATTTCTTTCTTAACGTTACTTCTAGCTTCTATATACTTTTGTCTGTTTGAACTGGACTTATGTCGGTTAAATCTGCGGTATGCATGCTGCCTTTGAGCAATAGCAGTTGCGCAAGTCGAAGTAAACCATTGGGGAGAGTGGGGCTTGCTATAAAAGTTCCGCATGGGAACATGCGCTTCGATTGCAGTTTTGAACCATCCAGTGATCTCATTTGCGCACTGTTCAGCAGGAAGAGAAAAATATTTCACCTTGGGGCATCTCTGATAAGATCTCTGATGGCTTCCCAGTCAGCCTTTTAATAATATCTCGTGGTTTTGAGCAGTGGCTCTTCAGTTTTGGCTCTATAGTTTAAGGCGATTTCAACTATTATCACTGGGTTACAGCGCTCCCAAGTGGGCTGTCGGCATTCGTTATACAATCACCGGGAACTGTGGTCAGAAAAAAGATCTAGAATAATGCTTGTTGTTCTTCCTGGTTAGGGAAATGGGTTGGAAACTTAACCATTTGTGATAGGGAGTGAGATATAGAGAAGCTATGAGTTGTGCTGCCCGCTGCATCTGTGCAATAGAGCATCTAAGCCACTTTTTGTCGTGGACATTAAATTTACCAAATACATGTACTTGTACGCTAGTGTCGAGGGAGAGTGCTGTGCCTATGCTGTCAGAGGCTTTGTTTATTACAGTGCAGTCCTGGATCGAGGGAGTATGGTAGAGAATATAAAAGTGTCTTATGTTGTGTTGCATGTTTAGTCTAAAGTACATAAAGGCTTGATCATCTGACTCTAGGTTTGTTTCTCTAGTCAAGGGAAGGGTATTACGGATATAAACTCCAAGCCCGTGCATGTGTCAGTCAGAGTCATACGGCAGAGTGGGAAATATCCAGGAATGTTAAAGTAGTTAGAGGGGATGGAGGAGTGAAGGTTAGTTTCACTTTGTGCTAAAATATCCAAGGTATTGTTAGGAAAGATGCTTCAACATCAGCTAAATTTTGATATGGCTACAGGCGTGTATAAATCCTTATTACCTCTTGTACAAAACGACAAACAGAAAAGAGGAATAAAACCCAGCCAAACAAATCTAATAAAACACATACTCAAAAGGAAATGAAGTAATATATAGACGATGTGATGAATTCAATTAGAATTTATATCAATACTTACTAAGTTCCGCTAAGTTCAACACATAGTTAGCACTTGCACAATACATTTTATCGTGAGAATATTGACAATTCATAGAAAAGTTAACCAAGCATAAAACAGTGAATAAGGAGATGATAAACATGGACAAAAATTGTTAAATAGAAAATGTATATATAAATATATATATAAATATATTTATATATATATATATATATATATTTATATATTTTTATATATATAAATATATATATAAATATATATATTTATATATTTATACATATATATATATTTATATACATATATATAAAAATATATATATAAATATATTTATATATATATATTTGTGCATGTATTTATATATATACATTTATGTATATATATATATATACATTTATATATATATTTATGCATATATATATTTATATATATACATTTATATATATATGTTATATAGTTGTTTCATTAAAGAGTCTTAGAGAGAGACTATTATAAGTGATGCTTTTTCTTGTGAGAGTTCTTATTCGTAATGATATGAGTCTTAGAGAGAGAGAGAGAAGTTGTATAATGACATTTTATAACACAGACATATAATAACAATACAATTTACCTTTTTGTAGAAATCACAAACACAAAGATGAGCTTTATCACAAACACATGATGAATTTATTTTCTGACGACCGGTCGATTCCTCATTAAGAACTAAAAGTTTCACATTTTAGTTTCTGAAGTAACGTCTCGCTTCAGACGTCCGCCTGTCTCTGAGTTTTCTCACTGACTGTCTCCCCTGACTGTCTCTGACTCTCTCTCCTTTTCTCTGACTCTCCCTCTACTATATTGAGAAATCCATGCATCCCGGCCACGTGAGCAAAATTCACGTGTTTCAACATGCGCGACTTTGCACGTTTTCGACATTGATTTCCCAATAACCTATTTTTCTTGTGTTGTTTCCACAAAGGAATTTAACCTACATATATAATTTATTTAACCATATTTTATTATCCACATTCTTTTAACAATTGAATGGTTTATTTATTATTTATTTCATCCGAATTAACAATTTACTGGACATTCCATTTAAACCTATTGTTCTTTAAAACTTATGTCCAGGGTTCGATTTCTGCTTTCTCTTATTTCCATTTTAACTAATCTCTCTATTTTTATACTTACATGAACAGGGGACACCCCTTATCATGTAACATCCCTCCCTTCCATATTTCACAAAAAAAATGTATGCATTTTTAACTTTAGTACATTTTTTTTATTTTTACATCTACATCTACACAACCACACGGCTAGAAAGATCAGGCTTAAAAACACACAAAAAAAATCTCTTTCAGTCAGCCCTTCACAGCCGACTTCACAATTATTTATTTTGTTATAAGATCAGGACCTTTCTGATCTTTGTGGCATTTACATTTTGGGTGTAGGATATTTACCTATGATACACATCAGCTATTTTCCAGCCACCCATATGCCGCAGACTAGAGGTTTTCACCTTTCTCGAAATGGACGACTTCCTTCGTCTCAAAAGTGTTCTGATCTCTCTTTCCGCATGGTTAGTCTTATCAAGTATGCCTTTGTTTTTTTTTTTATTCTATAACTATCTCATACGGGGCATACCAAAGCTCATATACTTAAATCTTTGTGGTTGGCTTCAGAAGTTTAAGATATACCTTTTTTCTCTCATACGGATTCACTCGGATTTCCTTGCTTGGATTCTTGAAACTTCGACGAGGATTTAGAAATATCACCCCTAACTAACGAACACGTTTCCTGCGACCAACAACTTAATTGCGCCTAAATTCTATCTAATTGCCCGATTTTTTTGTGATTTTTCTTTTCTCTCACCAGGGCTTCCAAGATCCAGCAGATATATCCCACATTCATGCTTCTCTAAAAAAAATACAAGGTTATATCTTTCTTACGTAATCTACGGCATATTTTTGCCTGTCTCTTACTTCATTAAGCTATATCTGATTGCCTCGGGACTACCTCTCATCGGTTTACTGGTCCCCTTAAGAATTTTCGTATTCTTTCCAACTCCTGTTTATTAAATAAGCCAAGACTTATTTACTACTTTGCTTGGAGTCGTTTACGTGCAACCAGCTTATTTTAACCACTTAATTAAACAGGTTCCCAAATTTTTCGTATAGGGGCACTTCTTCTGCTTATCAATCCCTACCAAGTCACTTTTCTTGGAGAAAAAATGTTAGGATCTCTAAAAAAAACAACAAAACCAAATGCTAAAACAAAACATCTTTCTTACGGCGTATCACATCTAAAAACTCTCCAAATGCCCGTTTACGTAATTTTAATTCTTGTCCCCCTTCTAAAATTCTAACTGAATCTGTAAGCCAACCATACGTCTTAACTTATTTCCTACTAGATCATTTTAATCTAATGTATATTTACGGATAACTTTGAATTCTTGCTGTGAAAATCATAACATTACATACATAAGACAATTTACAGTATTTGTTCAACATCATAAAAACATTTTCAAAAAAAAATACCTTAATACATTTAAACATTTTGCAACAGTTATAACTTTTTTTTTAACAACAAAAAAAATCATCTGTAACAAACAACAATTCAGCAGTCTGTCCAAAACAATTGTCCCTTTTTTTTCAAAAACAAAATAAATGAACACGCAAAAGCCGAAAAGTTCACTATGAACACAAAATGCATTTCAAAACAATTTACACGCTGTTTCATAGAGAGTACATGCGACCTTTGAAATTCCTGTTTTGATTGACAGATTAAATTCAACAATTCGTCCAAACGATTTCATATTGACACAGATTTTCTAATGACACTTCTACAAATTTCAAAACAATAATAATGGGTGACACAGTCTCTGCCTTCGCGTGTATGTGTGTGTGTGTGTTTTTTTAACAGACCAATTCATTTATCAATGAATTATGCATGGTGACTTGTTTACTATTTTTTCCATTACTACGAATATCTTTTTTTACGGCATATCGGCCTTTTCTTCTTTTTCTTTTTTTTAATATTTCTTGTATCTTTTGTTCTCTGTGTGCGTGTGTGTTCATTGTTTTTTCTCTTTTTTTTCGCATTCCTGTGATCGTGTAAATTTTTTTTTTCCGTGGTATTATTTCTTTATTTTTTTTAAATTATGTTGGACCCCTTTAAAACGTTGTGTTTCTTTTTCTTTTTCGAATTCTGTGATCGTGTAATTTTTCTTTTTCCGTGGTATTATTTATTTATTTTTTAAAATTATGTTGGACTCCTTTAACACGTTGTGTTTCTTTTTTTCTTTTTTTTCTTTTTCTTCGTGGTATCGACCCCAGGTTCGGTTTCTGCATCGCTGATGCAAAAGGTTCACGAACACCAAATTGTGAGTTGTTATATAGTTATTATTAGTAGTATTAGACTATACCACTGGTGCGCGTATGTTACGTGAGTTCTTATTAGTAATGATATGAGTCTTAGTGAGAGTTCTTGTCTTATTACATATGATGTTGTATCTTAGAGAGAGAGATGTTGTTGTAATGACATTTTATAACACAGAAATATAATAACAATACAATTTACCTTTTTGTAGAAATCACAAACACAAAGATGAGCTTTATCACAAACACATGATGAATTTATTTTCTGACGACCGGTCGATTCCTCATTAAGAACTCAAAGTTTCACATTTTAGTTTCTGAAGTAACGTCTCGCTTCAGACGTCCGCCTGTCTCTGAGTTTTCTCACTGACTGTCTCCCCTGACTGTCTCTGACTCTCTCTCCCTGTCTCTGACTCTCCCTCTACTATATTGAGAAATCCATGCATCCCGGCCACGTGAGCAAAATTCACGTGTTTCAACATGCGCGACTTTGCACGTTTTCGACATTGATTTCCCAATAACCTATTTTTCTTGTGTTGTTTCCACAAAGGAATTTAACCTACATATATAATTTATTTAACCATATTTTATTATCCACATTCTTTTAACAATTGAATAGTTTATTTATTATTTATTTCATATATATTTTTATATATATATTTATATATATATATATATATATTTATATATATATATATTTATATATTTATATATTTATATATATATTTATGTATATATATATTTATATATTTCTATATATATATATTTATATACATATATATATTTATATACACATATACATTTATATACACACATATATTTATATATTTATATATATTTATATATATATTTATATATATATATATATATTTATCTATATATATTATTTAGTTTATCCGCTTATCAGTGCGGCTAGACTAGCACCTCTCCTTACTCAGGTATTGAACCTATAACAATCTACTTGAGAGTCGGCAGTTCTAACCTCCGGCCTTGAGATCGCTGCTTGTAACCGATCTCATCAAATGTTCATTGATATAGACAGTCGCCCACTGCTTTTTAGTGCGCTAACTCCTGGTTTATTTACAAACAAACAAGCATAGTGTTTTGTATTAATGCTAATAATTAGCGGCTGAAATCCTTTTACAACAGTTCGTTGTACTATCTTGAAAATATGGTATCGTCTTAAAAACCGCGTCATACATGATTCAGTATGGAAAATATGTTCTATATATAAATATTACCATGCATATTGATATATGGTAACATTTATATGTACAATATATTTTCTATACTGAATAATGTATGATGCGGCTTTTTAGACGATACCATATTTTCAAGATAGTAGAGTTATTAACCGAAGTTGTCTAGTCGTTTAAAAAGCAGGCGATTGTACAAAAAAAATCTTTACATAATTTAAATTCTTGCATTTCAAGCAGTACCGTATTTTGCTGACATTACTTTTCATTATGAATCGAACGTATGTGTACACCTCTTATATATTAATATTACTCCAGCTGGAATCTGAGGATTTGCTTCGAAATATGAACTGTTTTCTGCTGTTAATTCCATTCTGTGATATCTTATTTCCCGCTTGACGAAAGAAAGAAACCTTTAAAGAAATCAGTAGCTTTATACGTTCACAAAAAGGCGGTTTACTCTTGAAATTATGTAAAACACAACATTCAGTTTGCTTGTAATAACTGTTTTTTATTTGTTGTAGTTATAAATTAAAAAAAAAAACTTACTTTTACTTACGGGGAATTGTACCTGCTATCACATGTGGTTACACAGTCATTGATAATTTTTTAAAGTCTTATTCTATTTTATATGTTTTCTAAATAACTAATTTAACTCTAGTAGAATTCCAGTCGGCCAGCAGAGAGAAACTTAGAAGTCACACGGAAAGACGGAATTTTCTTCATATCATGTTTTCGTTTACAAGACGGTGAACATTGACTATCTTCGACTGCCGATAATTGTTTACAAACTCTCAGGGCTTTTCGTAACATTCTAGCACTATTTACCTCTACAAAGATACTATTCAATCTATCAACGGTGTACGTTATTGAATAGCTATTTTTGTTTTGCTATAAAAAACACATTACCCTTAGTGCAATAGACTTGCCACTTTGCATGCATCATCAGTATAATCTTAATCCACCACTGATGAGAGCTTTATTATGAAGCTTTAGATGACTAATTATGACATATAATGGAAATATTTTTAATACAAGATATATTATTCGTTTCATAATTCCGTTTGTGTTTTAGTTGTTTCATATTCATTGAAGTGCATATCAAATGATTTGCAGCCCTAAAACGACGGTATAAAAATACCGAAAGCGAAGGCCAGTGATCGAGTGGTAAGCAGAGAATGATACGAGACGAGGTACAACGTCGTTACATGCTGTCATTTATTTTTTCTTTACTAATTAGATTACAAGCAAATTTTTGCAATGTCAGGTTGCGTTTTAAGGTCTAGCTGTAACTAGCCATGTAGTGTGGCCTAGTATTTTACAGTGTCATATGGGGTTGCTGTGTACAGCAGTTTAGTGAGAGCAAGCTATCTAGTCTTGTAGACAGGAATTGATATGTCGAATTATGTAGGGAAGGTTAACTGTGCTTAGTCGTGTTTGAATGGGACTTAGTGTGTCTAGCCGGATTTAGACCATCTAGCTCTGTCTAACCGTGTTTAAGGGCTAGTAAGCGTGTAAATATAGCCAAGGCTAATTGTGCCTGAAAGCTCTGGGAGTGCGAGTATTTATCTGGGGACGGGTTTATACAAGATAAACTTCACGGTTATGGGGGCGCGTAATTTGATATTTATTGACATGCATATCGATTAATTAGGAACCCTAAAAAGGCATTTTATGAAGACTTAATGCGCAAGTATAGGAGTCGACTTGTTGGCAGCCAAAGATACAAGACCTTAAGAGGTAAAAATTGTTCCCATGTTATGAACTATTTTTTTCAAATTAAACTACAGTTTTCCCCCAAAAAAGTATCATTTATTTCAATAACGTCTTATATATATATATATATATATATATATATATATATATATATATATATATATATATATATACATATATATATATGTGTGTGTGTGGGTGTGGGTGTTATTTATTCTCTATATTGCTCTGTAATTATATTGAGCTTCTGAAATAAGAATTGGTATATATTATAAGAAGATATATATCTACATATATATATATATATATATATATATATATATATCTTATTCGTATTCTAATATTAATTACGCTAATATATTAGAGAAAATAAGAATTTACATATGTGGGCACGTGAAAATCAATTAAACCATGTTGAAGAGAATGTCTTTCGATACGTAACATGTTTGGGAATGTAACCCGAATGGTATAAGGGGTTAATATTATTAGTTAGAACTAACACTGTCTATCCTTACTAGATTGAAACAGCGAGTAAGATCGTAAAACGTACATTACGATATAATAATTTGTCTTAATGAATTTGATTAATTCTAATCAATAGTACATAAACTTCATGAAATACTCAACTTGTAACAGCCAGAATAGACAAGTAGTTGATGCAGCATTATGCTTAACACCCTGAAACGTGTATTAAATTCAGGAGTCAGATGTGTTTAATGAATAGTTACAATGAGTTTTTTTTATTTCGGACTATTAGTCTCATCTTTATTAGTTGTTGCTTTTTTTTGGATCTTTTCATTTGTTCACAACGTTTCGGCCAACTTCCTCTGGCCTTCGTCAGGTGGTGACGAAGGACAGAGGAAGTTGACCGAAACGTTGTGAACAAATGAAAAAATTTAAAAAAAACAACTAATAAAGATGAGACTAATAGTCCGAAATTAAAAAAAAAGTAATATATAATGCCCATCTCAAAAAAAAAAAAAATGAATTCCAATTAAGGAATAATATATATATATATAGTTACAATGAGATTACACCTTATTGTTTTCAGGATTTTATAAACATATTCGTACAACGAAGAACTAAATAATAGTGTTCAACAGATTATCTGCAGGCGAAATCACGATATAATAAAAATAAACAGGGAGGAAGAACTTGGAGAAATTTGGAGTAGAAACTAACTTAATTGGTGTAGTATAATACCAACAAAAAATAGTTTGGAGATCGGCACATCCAACACTATGACAGGTGTATTTAATAATTGGGCGCTTCTGACTGACATACGTAGAAGTTTGTATTTTAAAAAGCCTGAATAGACGTTGATAATTATAGATAAAGAGTGACCCTAAGTCCTAAGAGAGTACCCAATTAAGGGTCTAATTTAATGCGAAATAAATGGATTAGATTGAGTAAAACGGGTTTCTAAAATTAGAAAATCTGAGCTATAAAAATTAGGATGTAATATTTTTGCTTAGTGCAACACATGCCCCAGGTCCAATGGTAAACATACGCGATGTCATATTTTCAGTGCTCTTCGAACAAGCAGGTGTCACTTAGTTATCCCTGAACATTATTTTACTTATCTTGAAGTAGCAACTGCAAAATATATAAGGTACGTTGGTGATTATTCTATGAGTATAATTCTTTAAACCATTAATAATTACTTTTACAAATATATAAATTATATTATATATATGTAGACACACACACACACACACATATATATATATATAGTCGATGATTACAAAAACATGCAATATATTTAACAGTGGCTAAGTTTGTTAGAGCAGCACTGTGTGTCAGATTATATTAAAGGCTCTTGCTATGTTAATAACTATTATATAGGAAATAGTTAGTATTCTGAGATAACATGCGTCATAACAATTAGCATGTACGCAAGTCCAAATCCGCACAGCCTACTGCTTGTCATGTTGTCATATCGTATATGTTTTCAGTTGCTTCATTTGAAATTGTGTTCGAGTAAAGATTGATCTATTTGTCTCTTATTAGAATACAGAGAAATGCCTTGCCTTTCAAACAAAATATGCGCGCTTAAAACACAGAGTTCCGGCAAAGTATCGTGACATCAATTTTATTTCTATAATTAATTGATAACATATAAGAAAGTGTGAATGTAAAAAAGTATATATATATATGCATATTGTGTCCAATTATTTCGTAATAAAGAAATAAAATATGGACACTGGTTTTGAGCAAAGAAATATACTTGGATATCTGAAAATAATGATGTTGTTAAATCTTTTTGCAAAGGATTAGAGATTGACGGCACCCGTCAAAAATATTATTAAATGACAAGTAATAGAAAAATAAAAGCAAACCTAAAGACTTTCATACTCGCACCCGAACACTCCTCACACACACACACACACACACACACACACATATATATACACACATACATATATATATATATATACATATATATATATAAGTTTAAACTGCTTAACATGTTTCACCATTATATTTTAAGTTGATTCAATTTGAATATATCTGTTATCGCTCTGCATTTTTATGTCCTCTATAAACATAAATCATAAATAATATGTGATACTCGAGGAATTTTTTAAATTGAGTCGGTATATACTTTAAAACCAATTCCAGAGACCCAACTGAAATTCTATGAGAAATAGTTTTACTGCATTTAAAGATTTAAAGATGCAACATACATTTATTTTGCTTTGTTGTTTTTCATATAAATCCGGTTGTCATTAACAAAAATATCATGAGTCAACATGCATATTATCAAATAACAATCGGATTTTTACTCCTTAGACCAATTGGTACAATAATTTAGTTTTTCATTTAACCGATTGGAAAGTTTGCGTAGTACGTGTTTTAAAAATACAGGCAACAGTTTAAAAAATATTATTGTTTGTATATAATTTGAGAAAAAATAGCGAAAGTTCCGCAATAAATTACAGAAATATCACAATGCTCATAGCGTAACTTTCCAATAAAAATATATTTATGGCATCCAACCAAAATATTAATTCTCATGTTTAGACATCCACACATTAATTATGTCATGTATTATATAATCAAGGGTAGTGCTAACAGGTCTAAGGATATAACGGCAATTACCTCTTCTGAACTTATTCCTTTGTTTTTTTCTAGAGAGTAAATACGTACTATTAGTAAATTATACAGCCATCTGTAATAAATATACTTATTTGCAACTTAAATGATTTGCTTCTACTATATATAGACACAAGCACGCGCACACACGTATATATATATATACATATATATATATATATATATATATATATATATATATATATATATATATATATATATATATATACCTTTCTGAGACCAAGCTAATGGTCATATATAGCTGTTCAGTTTTAAAATAAGTTTGACAAATAAAACTTTAAGAGACGTGGAGCATACTCTGCGTCCATTTTCTGCGTACAACTAATCATACATATTCAAATAAGATACAAGCACTGATCTCTACGTAACTAGAGGTTGGAATAGGAAATCCTCCCAAATTTTGCATACAGTTTGGAAAGTGAAGCAACATTTATAAGAAATTGCTACCCGAGCAGAGCCGTAATTAGGTTGAAATACGTAATAATATGCAGCTGAACTATGAAAGAAACATGGCTCCAGTATATTGTGTAACATTCTCATGTGGTGTATCCTAAAAATATTTTACAATTATAACAGATAGTATCTTAAAAAGATTTAGGATGGTATCTGCCCTGGACTGCGTCACATCTGCTTATATAATACATTTGAAGGTTAATTAAATATAATACTAGGCAAATTCGATAATATATGCCTGTTTAATGAATATTTCGTTTCAGGCCCACAAGAATCCAAATATGTTGTTGTAAAATACCAGTAAACTTTATTCAATTGCGATTTATTTGAACTTTTCAATGGAAAACATGCATGTAAAGTACAGCTTCTTATGTTAGACGTGGATTATCGCTTGAGATTTACGGGAAACTGTCTAATCGAAACAGAATATACGATTCCCTTATGAAAACGTCAAATTATAATGAATACATTATTCAGTGAATATCATTTTAGTTTGACATATACTTGGATTAAATCGAATCTTCGAGTATTTGACAAATGGTAAAGTTAATTGAATAGAAAGTGACAATAAGTATACGAATTAATTGAATGTGGATATGTATTGAGTTTATAGCGAACAGCACGATATGTCTAAGTGAATATGTTTGTTACTGTGTACAACAAATAACGTTCATATACCGATTAAGATTTAATCAACAGCTCTAAGCACAGTTGTTACTTGTCAGTTCTAAATTGGTGATTTTTTTAGAAAGGTGGGTCAATGTATGTGGTTTGAACTTATTGCGAATGTGGACTGCATAGAAATTTAAAATACTGTAGAAACTTAATTCTTTGCTGAGAGCGAAGAAGATACCACTTATTGCTCTCAAGCTATGTAACAGGGAATCTGTCGTTTTCTAAGTAAACATGTGTAGTGGACAGAAAGTGATTTTTTATCTAAAAATGATACACATATATGCTGTAGATTGAAATGTTATTTTCATATAAAAAATATATATTATATTTATTACTTGCGTCATTTAAATGATATAATCGTATAGATTATTCATGTCAGATGTAAGCCAATAAAGAATTTCCCGCTTGACAACGCACTTGCATAAGTAATTTAATATAAATCATTGTTTACGTGGATGTAAAGTTTACAATTATGACCGGTTGTGTATCTGCTTTGAAACGATAAATTTTACGATCGATTTATTCGAGCTGCATTTGCTTGCTATCACATAAACTTACGCTGAATTTACCAAGCGAAGAAATTAAAGCCGATGCATTTGCCGTTTGTAATTACCAGAGTTTAATATAACGGTCATGAAAGCGGGTTGCTGCCCACAAGATAATGCCACGGTTTTATCTCAGGCCTTGACATAGCTATTTATTCTAGGCTAATATAATTTAGCATAGGCCAATAATACTGAGGATAATATCTGTGGACGCCTGTGGACATATAAACAGTTACCTTAAGGTAGTAATCGAACACGTTCAATGATTAAAGTATGTTTTAATAGTGCTAGGTCAGAGTAGCAGTCATAAGTTGGATGAGTGATGCGGTATGATATATACATATATTTGTTATTAATGAACTACATGTATAATGGAAGTGCGAATATAGTACGATTTTGCAACTGTTTAAAAATGCAGGCCTTTTGTTTTGATTATAAAATAAAATACAGAATGTTGGTTAACCTCACCCTTTCTTCTTCACTGCATTCTCTCTCACACACACAGATGAAATGTTTCTCGTCTCGTTTTGTTGAAAAAATATTATTACGATCTATGTTCTTCAGAATTATCTGATCTTTCCCGGCTGTGTTTTTCTAGGTCGGTTCACTCGTTGGTTTATTTGTCTCAACCAATTCGCTACATTGATATCACATTATAGTATTTTTTATTCCAGCAACTTTTCTTCAAGCAGCATGTTTGTTTATCATTCTTGCTGTTCATTGTTTTCCTTCAACGTACAGCTTTTAAATTTTCACGCCTGAAGTCAATAGGCAACTCCAGATTTTGCCATAATGATTATTCACTTTTGTTAGGTCCTTACATGTAGTCGGGTTATGCTTTGTCTCCAGCGATTTCTATAAAATAAGGCGTGAAACTTAGTTGCCTTACAAAACTCAACGCCAATTTTACATCATTATCGTGTGTATTAAGAGATTTACTTGCCCTGTTTTAGATTTGAGAAATTTCCTCAAATAAATACAACCGATAAGTTAATATCCATTAGTTTACTCCATGTAGATAGTCGCAGCGACCAGTTACTGCTATATATGTATTATCCCTTTAAGTGCCTCCACCTGGATTTACTAATACGATGTAAAGTTTTTAGAACAAGAATTATTTAAGAAATGATTTTCAATTTGAATAATTCTTTTATGTGACTGTAAAAATATAGTGACATTTTTTCAGAACTCAATTATTTGGGTTGTGAAAAGCAGTCAGTGTAGCAGCATCAATCGTCTGTGTCGAGATAATTGTCATAATGAAAGCAACTTATTTATGTTAGGGGCTGTGCTCCCTGATAAAGGCGATGTTTGAGTTTAGATACATTTGAAGCCTAAACGATCGATTATTACAAAATAAATAGATATTTATTTTTTTGGAAAATTTTATTGAAATGTATGAACATAATTCGAAGATACACTTCATCATTAGTATGTCTTTCATATTTATTTTATTCAAACTCAACCTACGCCTCTACCAAGGAACACACACGCTAACGTGGTACCGCCTCTGTGGTACCAGTCTTCAAGAATTCTGGTGAAAGAACTGACCCACTAAATTATCGCCCCATTAGCCTCCTCCCGCTTTTCGCCAAAATATTTGAGTCCTTAGTTAATCAAGCTCTAGTCCAGCACCTAACAGCTGCTAAACTCCTGACTGACAAACAATATGGATTCAGGCAAGCCCGTTCAACAGCAGATATCTTAACTGTAGTTTCTGAACGTATATACCGTTCATTGGATAATACAGGGGAGGGTAGAGCGGTGGCCCTTGATATATCTAAGGCTTTTGACAGTGTATGGCACGATGGTCTTCTAAGGAAAATTAGATCATATGGAATCACTGGAAGAATTCATAACGTAATTAAATCCTTCTTAAGTAATAGAAAAATCAAAGTTGTCCTCGACGGACATACATCCAAACAATATGACATAAATGCGGGACTACCTCAGGGGTCTATCCTTGGATCTCTATTATTCCTGATATTCATAAACGACCTCCCTGATAATATTGTTTCGGAGATGGGTATATTTGCCGATGACACCACTCTCTATAACAGATATGAGGGGAAAACAAATGAACACATATCCAAGAAAATGGCAGAAACACTAGAGGATGACCTCCAATCCGTAGTGGAATAGGGACAAAAATGGTTGGTCACATTCAATGCTGCTAAGACTAAGCTTGTTTCCTTCAATAACTACAAGAAACCTTCTCTACCACCAATAGCAATGGCCAAGAACACATTGCCTGAAAGTACTTTTTTTAAACTCCTCGGCCTAACGTCTACAGGGAATATGAACTGGAATAGATACATTGAGAGCATTGTCAAGGCTGCTGCAAGGAAGGTTGGCTCCCTCTATCGTGCTAGAAAACTACTTACGCCTGCCAGTATCCTATACCTCTATAAGGCAACCATTCGCCCATGTATGGAGTACTGTTGTCACATCTGGGCTGGTGCATCTGCTGCTTGTCTCTCGCTCCTGGACAGGGTTCAAAAAAGAGTCGCCAACCTGATAGGTCCTGAACTGTCATCTAGGCTTCAATCTCTGTCCCATCGACGAGATGTTGCATCCCTCTGCCTGTTCTACAAATACTTTAATGGTGAATGTTCTGAAGAGCTGCAAACACTTGTACCTCCCCGACGTAACTACCCCCGACAAACCCGACAAGCTACTAAGTCTCATCCCTTTACAGTGGAGATCCCTAGGTGCAAGAAAGCCTTTTACTCCAATAGTTTCTTCCCCAGAACTGCGGGTCTTTGGAACTCCCTTCCGGGATTCTGCTTTCCCAACTGCAATGATATGCAGAAGTTCAAGTGTAATGTTAACAAACATCTTTCTACTCTTCTCCCTTCATAATGCTCCCGCTAATTAATTCCCTAATAGTAGCCCCCTGCTTCAAAGTGGCACTGTGCCTTGTTTGGGGTGAAAATTGAATAAAAAAAAAATCCGCATGACCAACTCAGCGTTCCGATATTTGATAAGACAAATAAGATAAAAACAACGAACGGGCTTCTAATGATTTTATGCTCTAACAACAACATGGCAAAAAACAAAAACAAAAGAAAGACATACTGATGATGACGTATATCTTCGAAATATATTTATAATTTCGATATAAATTCAAACCAAATAAATACCTGTTTGTTTTGTAAAAATGCGTTGCTTTGACTTCAAACCTATCTAATACGTATTTATTTTATTCAAGCTAAAACATTGCCTCTATCAAGGAACACAAACCCTTACGTGGATTCCGCTTGACAACGCACCTTTGAAAAGACTACGGTAAAGCCTTTGAATTGACTATCGCGTGACCAACGCACATTGGAAAAGACTGTCGTAAAAACAACAAACGGACTTCTACTGTGTCTATGCCCCAACAAAAACATGGAACAAAAGAAATACATACTAATGATGATGCGTATCTTTGAAATATATTTATTAATGCCAATATAAATTTCAAACAAAATAAATATCTGTTTATAATACGTAATAGGAATAGTTAACACTCTACTGATGGTGCACCGATTATATCTGATAAATACTGAGGTTGCCTCCTCTGTGTGCCATGTAAGGTTTGCACGAAAGATGGAAAAGCGGGTTAATTGCTTGTGTACCTGATACATTTAGCGTATATAAATTAGTCATACCTTCCATAACCGATCCATATTTCTCATTGCATTTTGGTTAAACCTGCTCTTTTTTATGACGCTTATCTATAAGCATTGAAGAACGGACACTTTTATTTGAACAATTTATTCATTTGCATGATCCATCTCTTGTGATTATTCTCACTAGGAAATGCTGACTATGTGTTACGATAGACATTTTCTTAAGTTCTCTGTCCCAATTTGAAGAACCATTGCTTAAAACAACAAACTACTACAAGAAGATTTACAGAGAAACCATCAGAGCTCACGTTGAAAATGCTCCACGGGGACATTTTTTTCTTTCCTGAAGAACAATACTGAAAATTGTACGACTAAATATATCGAAGACGGCCCTAAAGCGGGTCTTCCAATGCAGAGGTGGTAGAGTAAATCCATCATTCTGCAATGGTTCAGATCTACTTGCGAAGCTCTCATTCGGCAAAGACAGCATGCATGTAGCACATTTATCCGATAGAAATACAGTACAAATAGAACAAGAAACAATTGAAAGAGTAAATATGCCCAAATCATGATAAAACGCATTGCGTCGCGGCAATTGGGAGCTCCTGGCTTCAGGAAAATTTATTACATTGAAGTAAATAATGGGCATCCAACAATTTCCCCACTTTACAACATCGAATGAGAACTTTCTTTCTCAACGATTTGCTCCAAACTTTACTTCGGGCATAGCAAGCTATTCGATCTCAGATTTTCCTTTGCGGACAGAAACCAGACTTGATCATTTAAAAACCAGCCCCTTTTAAATTCGTAATATGATGAATAAACTTAGACATCTAAAAGATATGTAAGCCTAATCTCTTTTGTGCTATACTATTTTAACATATATTACGTTGAGGTTATCACAGCTCTATTAGAACTGTCAAAATAATCGTGCTTTTCCTATATGCTGAAAAATTGCTTATGTGGCATCACTTTACAACAATCATAGATGCAAAGAATCGAGCTACTAAATAATCGATCCATTAGTATTTTCCCTTTATTCACCAACATATCTGAATCCTTAAAATAATCAGGTATTAGACCGCTGTCTCATAGATACTAAACCTTTTCCACCAACTATATGGATATAGGTTAGCCCATTCTACTGTAGATACCCCTACAGTAATATTGGAAAGTTTATACCAGACACTTGATGAGTTACGAGAGGCTAAAGCAACAGTCGTGAATATATCTTAGACCAATAGCAGAATAAAGTACGATGACTTTCTCATGAAAATGTTATTATATGCAATCACTGAGCAAATACTTAATATAATTAAATCATTCTTAAATAAGATAAACTTTAGGTTGTCCTCAAGTGTCGTACATCAAAACAACATGACATAAATACGGGCGTGTTTCGATATTTGGGCATTCATTATTTATTATTATTCATAAATCACCTCCATGATAAAATTGCTTTCGAGATAGGCGCATTTTCTTTTAACACTATTCTCTACAGCAGACAAAAGGGGAAAGGGAATGAGCACATATGTAAGAAAATTGCTGAAAGCCAGAGGAGAAATCCTCAGTTTCTCGTGCAATATGGGCACGAATAGCTCGTAACATTCAATGCTGCTACATCCAAGTTTCTTTTCCTTTTATTAAAAGTTACCTTCTCAACCACTGATTGTCATTTCTAAACATTACCTAAATTATCTTCGATAACAATTATTAGCTTAACGTTAATAGATTACAGTTTAAATAGAAACGGTACGATACTAAAAGGAAAGAGTTTGTCTTTAGTTACTGGTATCCGAAACCGACGATGCGATTAATTTTTCTCTATTCGAAAATACTAATTCTTGATCGGAATTTTAACTGGTTGATGATGATTATAGTTATAGTTTCAGCGTTACCCTCTAGCCTCGATAGTTACAGGGTGAACATCGTTATTATTTTATAAATGTACAGATGAAGTATTCTAAAACGTTACGCAACCGAGTTCTCCATGTGCTTTTTATGTGATAAAAAAAATTATGATATCTTCTGTTAGAATATATATATATATATATATATATATATATATATATATATATATATATATATATAAACTGTGTCCATCGCTTTATTGCAGATTACAAAATAATCAATATTTCAGTAAATATAAGTTATGAAAAGCTGAAAGTTACACCATCCAAGGACTGTATTAAGGTGATTAATCCTAAAATTTCATCAAAATTCATGTCATATTTAAAAAGCTATGTTATTTTTTTAATATGCAATGCATTTTCACCGTCTATCGCTTTATTGCAGGTCTCATAAAATGCCAAAAAAAGGGCGTTTAACAGCTACCGAGAAGCAGAGGATTATTGCAGGACTAGCAGAAGGACTCTCAATCATAAATTTAGCCACAGAACTAAAAAGTGATCCGCGAACTTTAGCTACATTCGTCAAGAACCCTAACAGCAAGTCCAGGAAAAATAAGGGCACAAGGAGGAACCTTTCTGATCAGGATCTTCGAAAAATTCGTAGAGAGATTGTGCGCAACCCAAACAGCACCAGTGCAACAATTTTTGCGAGGGCTGGAGTCATACCAAGGTCCAGACAAGCCCAATGCAATGTACTGAATGAAATGGCAAATAACATCAATCCTATTCCAAGGCCTCCATTGAGCCAAACCCACAAAGACAAACGATTGGCTTGGACACAAAAATATATGAAAATGGATTGCCAAAATGTTGTGTTTACAGATGAGGCTCGTGCTACCCTTGATGGACCGGACGGATGGGCAAAAGTTTGGAATCCAAATGGAACTCCAACGCCTTATAGATTTCGTCGCCAACAGGGAGGTGGAGGCATAATGTTTTGGGCGAGAATTATTGGGGATAAGCTATGTTGACTATTCCGAGTGCCAGAAGGTGTCAAGCTCACTAGCAATGCCTACACTGCCTTTCTAAATGAGAATTTGTTACCATGGCTAGATGATCTTCCCTTGTCACATCGGTTTAAGATTATTTTCATGCATGACAATGCCCCATCTCATGTTGCTAGGGCAACTACATCCTTCCTTGGATCTCAGGGCAAAATTTATGATCGAGAGTCCTTCTGCTAGTCCTGCAATAATCCTCTGCTTCTCG
>NC_136492.1:52644490-52666990 GCF_053919585.1 Euprymna scolopes | reverse complement strand
TATTTATCTATATATATATATATTTATCTATATATATATTTATCTATATATATATTTATATTTATCTATATATATATTTATATTTATCTATATATATATATATATATATATATATATATATATATATATATAAATGTAACATTCGTTCGTTCATGATTTATAGTCTAAATAACCACTGGACGGATGGCTTCCAGATTTTGGTATATGTTTACGATACGCATGCGTATTTCTATATATCTCTTTGTAATTATAACATTATACGTAATTCATCTCTAATAAATATTTGGTTTTCTTTGTACAGATGGGACATTTTTTTTATTTGGGGGCAATTTTTTCACACCGCGTGGCATCACGTGACATCAGTAAATGGAACTTTGATATACTAAATTGACTATTTTCGTTTAAAAATGGAGTTATTTCTCTTTCGTTAATATATATATACATATATATATATGTTTTTAATATTGCATGTTTTATATATATAAAGTACAATATTTGAATTTTATTTGCTTGATTATATTTGTTTGGTGGAAGCACAATTAAAAAAAGATTAAAAAGGAGCGAAATTTATATTTCCATTCCATTTGTACTCTTTATGAATATTAAAAGAAAAATTAATAAACATTTATTATAATGCCTCACTTTTACAGACATTTGTTTTTAAGTTTCTTAAACGACGACTTTTATCGACTTTTTGTAAATAGCATTTGCGGATGGGTATGCTGACATTTGTTTTAATGCCTTTTTACATTACTTTTTATCGACTTTCTTTTTTTAATAACATTTGCGGATGGGTGAAAACGAAAAGAAAAATAACTAAACCATTTACTGATAATTCTTTTAAATTTTTAACAAATAAATTTTATCAAAGTCAAGATACCGAGAAATTGTCAGTAAATGGCTTAGTTATTTTTTTCATTTCCCGCAAATGCTATAAAAATAAAAGTCATTTAAAAAGAAATTTAAAAAAAACAAATGTCAGCATACCCATCCGCAAATGATATTTTAAAAAACCACGAGAAAAGTTGTCATTTAAAAAGAAATTTAAAAACAAATGTCTGTAAAAGTGAGGCATTATTAATAAATGTTTAGTAATTTTTCTTTTAATATTCATAAAGAGTAAAACTTTTTTCAAAATAAATAATGTGACAAATAATCGTTTAGTTACTACAACACCGTCAGTAAAAAAAAAAAGTGTTACGTGCGCTTGCGTCAGAAAGGGAGCGATGGATTCAACGCCCAAGGAGTACCAAATTCTGTTTTCAAAAGAAACGTTTGCTACCAACTTGTTTTTTTAAAAAGTGCAAGTTTTCCTGAAAAGAAAACTCACCTAACAATATATGGCAAAAATAGCGACCCATAAAAATTTGGGGTGCTTCTACACTTTATTGCTAAAATTGGAGACGCCATTTTTTTTCACGCACTTGCTATCCAAATCTAGGGGAGACATCATTATATGGCCGAACGATTTCTTCCAGAAAGGGAAAGAATAATTTTACCAACATTTACATTTATTACTTCCAGAAACGTTAAATTAAACTAAAATTATCATTTATTACATCCAGAAACTTGGTAAACCGATATTGCTGGAGAAAATGAATCTTGACAATTCAAAAAATATTTAAAATTATTTATGGCACGGTCCACTCTTTCGAAAATAGATAAATAGATAAATAATAAAAAATAAGAAGGTTACTTGTTATCGTATGAAAAGAAGGAAAATGGCCTGCTCATGTGATTACGTGTCTTTTTAAAAACGTTTACATAACCTTTTTATTTTTAATTATATATCTGTTTAAGCTTTTTTGTCAGTGTAGTGGAAATAATTCATCCTTTCCGCGTGTTGTTTACATTACAATAATACAACTCTTAATCCGACGGCGCAATACTACACCGTTCTATACTGTACAGCTGAAACGAAGCTGTTATGCTTGTAAAGGGTGCCATTTTTTATTATTGATATTTGTATCGATTCTTTTCTTTAAAAAACTAAAGTAATTACGTGTTTACTTTTTTAATATCCCATTTTCCTGTTTCGGATTATTTTACTAAAATAAGCAAAGCTTTATTATGTTTCAAAACTGTTTTTGTTCCTTGGTTTTTCGATATTTCGTCGATATTATTTAGTAAGAGTGTTTAGAAGAAAAGCCAACAAACGGCTACCCGAAAATAAATATACAAGAATAAATGTTACCATAGTTAATAAAAGTTCAGTTCATGTTTTTTTTGTTTTAAAATAGTTTTTAATGCTCTTTACTTGAAACAATTTCAGCGAACCGAAGTTAAAACGAAATTTGAGGCGATGACTACTTAAATGAATGTTTATATAAACCACAAATGCCATACTTGAATATTCCTCAAGCACAACACAACGGAAAACATTCAAAAATGTTTATAAATATTCCTTACGTGTACAGTCTCTTAAATTGTTAACACAGAATGCACAGGTGTCCCTCCTTCAAATTGAAAAAGGGCCTTTCCATTGCAAAGTCGCTGCCATTTTTATTTTTTAAACGGTGGGTGAATTAAAAAAAAATTACAAACTACTTAAAAATACAGACCAATGAACTTTTCTACCATAAAAGCAACTTTTATTGACTATGGTAACATTTATTTCTTGTATATATATATATATATATATATATATATATATATATATATATATATATATATATATATATATATATATATAACATTTTTTTTGTAAGGAAACATCATTTTGTTGGTCAGTCTTTGCTACGAATGGAAACAAAGTTGATATAAAAATATATTTTTACAGAAATTATCATTACTTTCATCATATTTTTCTTAGGGTACAATTTTTGAGCATCAAAACCTATGTTTTTACAACCCCCTCCTTTTCATAAACTATCATACTTTCACCAATCACAGTCCATTTTCTGTAGGCTGTTTTTTTAACCCAGTCAACCACGGGTACTTCTACTAGTTACATATATATATATATATATATATATAATTAAATATGTTATATAAAATTATATATATATATATATTATATATAATTATATGTATGATATTTATAATTATATATTATATATATATAAATATATATAATTATATATATATTATATACACATATAATTTTATATATATTAGCGAGGCCTGTGCAAATCCCACAGCGTCATCTTTCATATGTAATATGTTGCAGCTGGCCACTCTGAACGGAAACACCATCCTATTATTCTATGCCTTTTGTTAAAACAGTATCGCCCACCTCACCTCTTACTAATATATATATATATATATATATATATATATATATATATATATATATATATATATATTGATATATTTTCTGGGCTAATTATTTCCTCACGGGCACACCAATAAATTTACTCACTGTTCATTATTTTTACATAATTCTTGAATGGGTTTCTAATTTCGACAATCATTTGTAATAATTTAACGCGGATCATAGCCCCTCCTTACTGAAATAATAACTTGGAGATATTTCATCTGCTGCTTATATCATTACAAACACATCAATCAACTCACATTTCATCTTTTTTTCATAATTCTGGGATATGTTACTAAATTCGACCGCCATTTTTCATAGTTTTAACCCACATAATGCCGCCCTTACTAAAACGATATCTTTGATAAATTATCTTGACTGATTATTTTATTACAATCACACTCCCATTAATTCACATTACATCATTTTTCACAATTCTTGGGTATCGTACTAATTTCAACAATAAAGTATTATAAGTTAAACCAATATTTTCCGTCTCCCCTTACTAAAATAATCAATTTTCTATATTTTCTGGACTGATTATTTCATTAACAACACGCTAATCCATTAACTCACATTTCACAATTTTTCATAATTCTTAGATATGTTACTAATTTTGACAACTGTTTTTCATAAATTAGATTGACTTCATCGCCCTTCCTCTTACTAAAATAAGAATATTTATATATAATGGCTGGGCTGAGTATTTTATTACAAACACACCAATCAACTCACATGTCATCATTTCTCATAATTCTTGGATATGGTACGAATTTCCACAACCATTTTATAATGTAAACAAACATTATTTCTCCCCCACCACTAAGTAATATAAGAACTTCGATATATGGTCTTTGCTGATTATTTATTACAAACACAAAAATGTATTTTAACATAATTTACCATTGTTTATAATTCTTGCGTATGCAACTAATTTCGACAATCATTTTTCATAGCGTAACCCCCCCCTTATCGCTTCTTTATACTGAAATAATAATTTTGATATGTTGTCTGGGATGATTATTTCATTAACCACACACCAATCAATTAACTCACTTTTCATCTGTTTTCATAATTATTTGATATTTTACTAAATCTGACAATAATTTTATACAGTTTTCACCAAATTATTTCCCTCTTACGAAAATAATAACTTTGATATATTATCTAGAGTGATTATTTCATGACAAACATACCACTCTAAAACTCATTTTATCATCTTTCGTCATTCTTAGATATGTTACTAATTTCATCAATCATTTTCATAGTTTAAACTCGTTTATAGCTTCCCGCTTACTAAAAGAATTGCTTTGATATATTGTCTTTGCTGATTATTACACACACACACCAATCAATGAACTAACATTTACTCATCTTCCATAATTCTTTGATATGTTACTAATTTCGACAATCATTGTTTTATGGTTATAACCCACACACCCGCCTCCTCCTTACTTAAATAATAACTTTGATATATTGTCTGGGGTAATTATTTCATTACAAATACATCAATCAATTTACTCACATTTCACCACTTGCCATAATTCTTAGATATTGGTATTAATTTCGATGATCATTTTCATAAATTTTAATCTACATAATTGAAAAAATTAACTCAAACTTCATCATTTTGCGTAATCCTTGGTTATGCTACTAATTTTGACAGTTATTTTTCATTAATTTTACCACATTAATGCCCAACTTACTAAAATAATAATTTGATATACTATCTGGGTTGACCCACCAATCAATTAACTCACATTTCGTCATTTTTCATAATTATTGGATATGGTACTAATTTCCACAATCTCTTTTCATAATTTAAACCCACATTATCGTCCCCTCCTAACTAAAATAACAACATTGATATATTTTCTATGCTGATTAATTCATTAGAAACACACCAATCCATTAACTAACATTTCATATTTTTTTCGTAATTCTTTGATATGTTACGATTTTCGCAATCATTTTTTTCATTTTTCATTATTTTGATCCACATTATTGCCACCCTCCTTACTAAAAAATAACTTTGATATATTGTCTGGGCTGAGTATTTTATTACAAACACATCAATTAATTAAGTCGCATTTCATCATTCTTGGATATGTTACGAATTTCAACAATCATTTTCGTAGGTTTAACCCACAGTATCCCCCCCTTACTAAAATACTAACTTTGGTATATTACCTGGGCTGAATATTTCATTAAAAACACATCAATCAAGTCCAGGTATTCTCATAGTATGTATCTTCTACCTATCTTATCCAATCAAAGGTAACGCCGTATATTCTGCTAGTATATATAGTTCACATATCTCATTCAATCCCGGGCGACGCAGGGTGATCTGCTACTATATGTTTTCAACCTATCTCTTTCAATTGTAGGCGATGCTGGTTATTCTGATAGTATATATTTCATCTTATCTCATCCAATCCCGGGACTGACTACATGCCCGCCCTCCACTGTTAAAAATATATATGTAATAAAGTAATACTTTAATAGTAAACTGTTTCAGCCATTTCCGCGACTGAATTTATATCCCTCAACCCACTGTTAAAAACATAAATGAAATAATGTAATGTCTAAATCGTAAACTGTTTCAGCAATTGCCGTGACTGAATATCTCCCCAACCCACTGTTAAAAAAATATACATGAAATAAAGTTATGTTTAATGCGTAAACTGTTCCAGCCATTTCCGGGACTGATTTAATATCCCCCTTCCCCACTATGAAAAATATACCTTAAATAAAGTAATGTTTAAATAATAAACTGTTTCATCAGCTTTTCGAAATTAAAACATAAAAATATTAAAACGGTTATATATTAGGCAACCGTTACTTCAACATGAAGTGTAGTATCAGCCTTAGCCTTCCAGTGACTTAACCCGTTCCATTAAGAAGAGTTTTTTGCAATTACTGCCATGAGGATATTAAAGTCGAAAATACGAACTTGGATTACTTGATATATTTACGTGATTTTTGGAATGTTACAACTACACCCCTAGAGTGCACTAATCCATTTATCTTATTTTTGGAACTAGCAGTATATACATGTGACTTTTGGAATATCACATCTGTGAATGTAGTACGTCATAAATATATTATATGCATCTTTTTAAACAAAAGATAATGACGTCATACCTAAAGTAAACATGTCAGACTATCATGCTCCCTACTGGAAAAGAAGGAGGAGATTATGCTTGGGATCTCTTTTTTTTTTAACTCTCATTAAAACCATTAATTCACATTTAGCATAATCTATGCATTAATTCGATAGCGTGTGTGTTCTAAAATCTCAACTAATGAAATTTGCCGGAAAGCGTGACACACAAAGGAGCACACAGAAGTGAAAAAAATCTGTTAAGCCTGTGACAAAGCCTCCATTAAAGCAACATCACATAGAAAATCGATTGAAATGGGAAGAGAACAACACGGATTTTTCCTAAGTTTGTTTACGGATGAAATGTGTGTCACTCATGATGGCCAACAGAGCTGGAGCAAAGGATGTGTTCGAGATGGACGACATCTTCATCAGCGTTTAAGGCGCCAACAAGGTTGCGGTGGGATAATGATTTGGACTGAGATTATTGGAGGTAGTTTAGTTGGCACATGGAAAGTCCCAGAAGGCGTAAAAATGATGTCAAATGCTTGCATTGCTTTTCTGAAAGAGCACTTGTAACCTTGGCTGAAGAAGCAAAGGTTGGCGGTCAGAAGAACTATTATTTTATGCAGGAAAATGCTTTTTTTTTCGCATATAGCAAACAAAAGCAAAAAGTATTTGCTACCACTGTTGGTCTGTGACCCACGGAAGATGGAATGACCTGCGAATTCACTAGATTGCACCCAAGTGAGAAGCTTTGGAGTATCATGATGCGACGCCTCTATGCAAGTGGACGCCAATTTAAGAGCAAATATGAGTTGTTGAATGCTCTCCAAGATGTATCGCGAGGAATAACTGACGAAATCACAAATTTGACTAATACTATGGACCAACGTTTTTCATAAAACCACTTCTTTCACAAGTCATTCATAAAAAAAGAATCGCATATACCCTAGTAACGATGTCAAGGTAGAAATTGCTATGCAGTTATTGTGTTTTAAGCATTTTTCCTAGTTTATAGAATGTTTGAAAATCATTTCAATCAACAAGGTTTGTGTATATGTGTTGTTTCTCAAGCTTGTTAATAACTTGACACACTGAAAACAACAGATATTCATATCTGCTGCCATTATTTCGTTAGTACTGCTTTAAAAACTTTTGTTTATTTTTTTTCTGAAGTAGCAGAATAGTCTTGTAAGCACTTCCTCAAAGTTTTATGGATTTTTATTTAATTGTTTCTTAAATATTAAGAAAATGTAAACTCGTTAATAATTTGATACGCAGTGTATATATTCTCTGTTTCTTTATATCACTTGCTTTCTAGGGCCAGGTTGTAAAAAAATATGTTCATCCAAAATGTATTTGAATGAGGAGTTTGAACTAAGTCTTCTACTAATAGATTTAGGGATATGTTTAATGATAGATGCAGAAGTATTTGGGCGTGTAAATGGTTACTATTTAAATTCTTATAGGCTTCATAAGTTCCTTTGTTAAAATTTAGTTTAACATCGAGGAGGTCGATTATTTTTATGTCCGTGGTAAATTCAACTTTAAGGTTCTTTTCCCGATAATTTATTTGACCCTATCTCATTTAGGGCAGTCAAAATTTGTTTTACGAGAGGAAGACCATTATCCCTATAAAGGCAGATCATGTCAACTTCTACGTCCTGTGTTAGATTGTATAGGATGTATATTCCGACGAGGACTGTACGTTCTTCAGAGTCTAGAGAGCCTGTCGGAACTCACGAATACTTTTGTGTACACTTCGTTCATTGACAGCAAACAGTTCACTTATTCTCCTTATAAAACCTCGACTGTCCTTATCAATGAAATTCTTATTTGGCCAATCAACTTTGGTGCTCTGAGTTTTTAATTATTTGTATCAATAATAATAATAATAATAATAATAATAATAATAATAATAATAATAATAATAATAATAATAATAATAATAATCCGTATTTTATCTTAAAACGGTAATAATTGTTTACGACTTGTTTTATTTTGATTTTATTTATTTTTGTCATTATATATAGTAGTAATATAAACACTGCCTGCATCTTTTAATTTTATATACCATTTAAATATTTATTTAAGCAATCACATATTAGTTAAATTCTCTCTAGGTCTCTTTTTTCATAAAAATATTATTTGCATTCGAAACCTGGTTTAAAAAAAAACAGCAATGGAATGTCTGAGCTATAAATTTATATTTTGATATCAATTCTGATATTTTTTTAAAGAAATTATTGATTTGGTGTGTCTTAATTGGCGTAATTATCAGCGTTTTTAAGTTTTTCTGTGAACTGTATTGGAAGATTCCTGTTATGTTGACTTGTGCATCAGAGAAACATACTTGAACCATTAGAAATATAATTCCAAATAGATTTCCGTTCTATTGAACATTTAAAATTAGAACTAGTTTTCATAAAAAAGGAGACCATATGAAAATTATAGTTATACGTCACATATCTGTATAGGCCGCTCAAATTTATATATGTACAAGGATATGTGATTTCACAGGGTATATATGCACACCCACAAACACACACACACACACACACACATATATATATATATATATATATATATATATATATATATATACATGAACACACGTATATAAGTGCGAGATAATTTTAAAGAGAACAATTTCTAAAACATTGTGGATGTATAATCAACTGTATTATATTTGTCTTAACTCATTTAACTGTACACGTGAGGTAGAACAAAATATAATGCCGTTTTCATTATAGTGAAAAAAATATATAAAAATGTAGTAACGTTACAAGTGTACATGAATCGATATACATGTTATTACATCTTAAAAAGAATGTCGATCCGTTTAAGATGTGAGCATTTTATATATGTCTAGTCTACGCCTGATACATCACTAGCTTTATGAAAGCAACATATTCTTTTCCTTGTTTTGATGTTCAAGTATATATTTATGATATCGTATATGCTTTTATGTAGAGTAGTGTGGTTCTATGTTGATTAATCGTGTCTATGTCGGATATATAATCGAGGGTTGAAACAATGAAAATATTACGCTGTTGTCATAGCCCTACATATAACTAAATGTGATATTTTAAGTATTGCTAGGGCAACTAACTAAACTTATAATTCAGGACCTGCAATATGTATTTTGTATCGTTAATGTGACTGACAGACGGGAAGATGTCGGAACAGACATTTTGATACATCTACAAGTAAATACTGTTGATTTTATCTCTTAGGTGGCCGAGCAAATAGGTAGTCTACCGATTCATATGCCGACAAAAAACACTCTAATAGTGAAACAATGGCCCATGTGACATAACGAAGGGAAAATCGTGGCTATAAAATACGGCCATTTACCAAGGGATTCTGCTTTGGCATATTTGAGAAATGGCGTCGTTAAACATTTAGCACAAGATAATCCGGATTTAGTATGCAGCAGGGCAGATTCTCAACGTGATAATCGAATAAAAATCGCACCTACAAATAGAAATAAAATCTAGAAAATTGTATGATTTAGTTGCTGAAAATATCGAACACTTTAACCTTGTTTTATTTCGTTTATAACCATAAAGAATATAATAACTGTGTTTCTCATTTCTTCTATGATTGGGTTTATGATTTTATATTTTCTTCTTCTTATCCTTATGTGAATCTGATATGTTTGTTAAAAATTGTGCGTTTTTTTTCTCTACAGATTGAAGGCACAGTTCCAATTTGCAGTCAGTTGTTTATTGTGTCGTCGTTCTCTATTTCTGTTTATTCTATACATTATGATATATCATTTCCTCATATGGTTTCGTTACCATCATACGTAGATTATGTTTTCTTCCGTCCTCTTTTGTATTTTCTCATCTAATCTGCATTAATTTATTTTTTAGTCCTTCTTATATTATTTTTATTGCTTTTCTTTTCCCATCGTTAATCATTTATTGTATTTCTTTTGTTTTTGTTATGCTTCCCTTTTGTTTATATGATATATTAGGATGTATGCATTAAGTTTAACACTTTGGACGTTGAGCACGTGGTGCAATTGGGCACAGTGCTGTTTGTTAATTTTACCGCATTTAAAACAAAGTTTCTATCTGTTCACTATAAACGCTCTGATCCACATTTTGTTATAATTGATACGAATGACTCTCGTCTCAAAATAGCTGTCTACTTCAATAAACTTCTGAGTCTGACTTTCACCCCTAACTTAATAAAGAAAACTTACATCAAAGCTGTTGCCAAGGCCGTACGAAGAACAGTTGCGCCACTTGAAAACTCTATAATTATCTTATTGTCGATGCAACCTTCCGCCTATATAACAGCTAAATACGTACTCAAATAAAGTAATATTGCCAGATCTAAGTAGCAGCTGTATGAAATTATTTATCATGCTTGTACAGATTGCAAAACCGCTGAGAAATGCATGCGGTGCTCGTTTCCATTCGTGAAACATCTTTGCCTCATAGACGTCGATAGCCTGCCCTCTACTCTCTCGATTTTTCACGGCAAGTGCCCATCTTCATTTAAATCTATGAGCCCCTCTTAAATCTCCAAGAAAACACACGTTTTACAAAAATATTATAAATAATTTGCACACGTTCCTATTTATGTATAATGTTTAATTAAAATTCAATCAGCAAAACTTTTTTCCTAAAACTGCCCGACTATGGAACTCTGCTTTTAAGCTTACTACAATAAAGTCGTTTTCAAGTTTAATGCAAACAAGTTCTTGTTGAGCAGTCTTGAATGATCAAATTTTACCCAAATCACACTTTATCGATAAATATGCTATTGTTTCATTGGCCACGCTTTGGCTGATAATAGTGAGTGATTTATGAAAAAAGTAAAGATTATATTTACTAGTATAAATATTGAGGAATATTACGTAAGTACATGACATGCTCATGTATAAGAAAACGATTGAAGTGTGTTCTAGATATAAAACTGTTTTAAATGTTGGGAGCGGGAAGTGAGAGAGACGAGAGAGAGAGACGACATTTGTATTAAAGTAGACAGTATCTAAGCTAAATATAGACTCGAGACTCAGCCCAACCCCGCTTGACTATTTAGACTAAGCAAGAAATAAAGAAAAACGCATTTTACGTGGTCCTTCTCCAATGGACAACATCTGATTAAAAAATTATCAGCTCATGTAAGTCTCCATTATGTTCTATGCATTGCCCAGTTCATCTTGAAATCACAGGAGATAATTAACCACCAGAACGTTACAGGCGGAAATCGGAGAATGAAGACCAGCGATCGCGCATGTATGTGAAAAGACCTTGTTGATTGTTTATTTAACGCTCACTGGCGAAAACACCCATGTGCACAAGTACGCCTTTGGTCAAAAACGCAGATGTGGAAAGGTGTATTTAATGTTTGTTAATATACAATTTTACAACTCTTGTTTTTCTATTTTGTTGGTTTTTTCCTTTATTATTGTAAGTTTTTGATACTATTTTTAGCTTTTTATGTCAAGCGGTTACATAATTTGTCCCGAGCGATTTCGATTATTACTATTATTATTACTATTATTATTACTACTAATGTTATTACTATTATTATTATTACTATTATTATTATTACTATTACTAATATTATTACTATTATTATTATTACTATTATTATTACTATTACTATTATTATTATTACTATTATTATTATTATTATTATTATTATTATTATTTTAGATGGGCCAAGTATGGGACCACGAAAGACAATTCAGAACACGGTTTTAAATATATTGAAAAAGAAACAAGGTACAGAGCAAAGTGGTGAAGTAACTACGCCTATTGTCAGTGCCATACCACGAAGAGTACTTCATCCTCAATTTATATGCAAGAGACCATCAATAAGTTTGTCCCATAACAATTTTATTATTCTCTCTGTATGTATTTTTCCTTTCTTCACTATATTCCTATTTATTTAAGAAATATTTCTAACAGTTTGTTGCTCCATAACCAGTGGCAAAACACGACAATCACAACAACGGCCTACCTTTAAAATTCAATACAAATTTTATTGATTATCGGTTGCAACAAAAGGAATGCCCATGTTTTGCCTCTGAAACCAGAGCTGTTAACCACCAGACAAGGTAATCGCCTTTTATTCTTCAACAGGAACTTGAAGCAGGTTCATTCTGTCTTCGAAAAAAGGATATTGCAGCGGAAGAAGGTGTCAATAAGGTGCCTTCTGATGTACAGGATCCAATATTTGTACTGATGGCATAGTGCAGAAGTCCATGATAAATGTTCATTTATTCAATAATTTCTTCCAATGAAAGTCTCCTACGGACTTTATGAATATGTGGCTATGTTTAGCCATGATATAAATTGTTTAAAACCTCAAGCGGACTGATGGTAATGTGCTTAATTATTTAGGAATGAGATAAACTGTCTCAGAGATGCAAGTTGGATGGCAAATGGCTCCTACGGGGGTGAGTTTCAACATGGTTCTTGTTCGATTCGGCTGCATTATGTGACTGGAACGGATTCCGCCCATCCGTTAGGTTCAAGTTCTTCGCTGAACCTGAGAAGCAAACAAACAAAATACAAAAAAAAAACAAAAAAAAACGAGAAAGCGCAACACTTCACAGAGAATAAAATTAAAATCTACTTGGTCCAAAAAAAACACAATGTGAGGCATGATGTAATTGTCAAATTGCTGTGAAATTAACACTAAAATAATAATACTTGTTCTAATAATCCACAAATACAGTATTAAACTACTTATTACACTATGTGTTCCTCCATGCGTTCTATGTCAAGGTCGCAAGCTAAACATAATACGAGGGTCGTGCAATACGTAATGCCCCTGACCCACTTACCATAGAAGTAGAGCAACGAAACTTGGCACAATTATTAGTCTTTCTCTACTTAGGAAACACACTGAGGTATGCATTTCTCCCATCGTTTGATGCAGATCTGGAGACTATTTTTTTTAGAACACCCCAGGTTGGTCCCCCAACTACGATGTGACTTCAGAAATCAAGGCTGCATCATCTGGGAGACGCTTTCCTTTCAAAAACAACTTCATGGCTGGGAAGAGGTGAAAGTCAGAAGGTGCAAGATCAGAAAAGTAGGGAGGATGGGGAGATTGCATAACCGTCCAAGCAAGATGTACAGAAATACACTTCCAATCTGTATCATAATGCGAGTTTTTTTTTTTCGTTATTTTTAAACAAGTATCGTATACTAGGTTGGTGTCTAGCATTACACGGTTGTAAAATGCACTTAAATATGTTTTAATTCATAGAAATATCAGATGTATTATTATAGAGTCAATTCGTTATCGATCATTACATTCTGTAGTGCATCCAATATATAGTATTGAGTTCAAACGCGGAAAAATGATGTCGGGTCTTGGTTGAGTTTGTTATGTATCTATGTTTTCTAGTCCTTTCTATCTTAACATTATTACGGGTCTATTTGTAACAGCTGATCACTCTACAATATGGGAATACTGGAAACACACACACACGTGTGTGTGTGTGTGTGTGTGTGTGTGTGTGTGTGTGTGTGTGTGTATACATTAAGTGTCATCGTTTTGAATTAAAACAAAATCATTTAGCGATGCTACATGCCTCCTGCGGGGTCAGTCTCAACGTGGTTCTTGATCAGTTCGGCTGCATTATGTGACTGGAATTATTATATATTAATATTAATTTACGTTTGAGCTTTCATCAGATAAATAAGAAAGGTCAAAGACGAATCAAATAAATGCACGAGTGAATATGTTTTCGCATGTGTACAAAGAACACGTTTAGTTGACTTACGCCCGTTCAATTCCTGTTTCAATTTGGACTACTTAGGAGCTATATTAATGGGCTGAGACTCAGAACAGAACGGTGCCCAAAGGATGTAATCATTTTACCCGCTTCGCGCTGCTCTGCGACCTTGAGTCATGGGGGAGATGTACTTGTAAATAATTAGAAACAGACAGGCAGCTGAAATAAAATGTTTTATAAATTAGCTTTCTACATGTATATGTAACTGAATATGCAGGGACTTTAACCTAGAGACATGTGTGTATAGATAAAGAGAAAGAGAGATCTTGAGCAGGAAAATAAATGAGAGAGAGAGAGAATGAAAAAGGGTAGAAGGGGTGAGGGGTTATGTATAAGGCAACATACAAAGTATAACTGGCAAGATAAACAGGAAAAATGAAGAGAAACACTCGAGACTATTCTTTGAAAAAATAAATCCTAATTCAAAAGCATAAGACGCCATTTTAAAATTAATTTAAAGAAAACAAAATTGAAGAAAGCGCCGTGCATCTTCGGTTTTATTTTTACATCCTTATTTTTGTTTACCAGATATGTTTCTTCGTTGTTTTTATTGTAAACTTTTATTTTCAGATCTGATGTTCCGTTCTATTACATGATTGAATTAAATAACGAAAAAGAAACCTATAAAAAGGCGTTTTAAACTAATAAAATGGATCCATTTGTTGGGGGGGATACCAATTTTTCTAAGCACGAACTTTAACATGCCTTTCTTTTCTAATGTTTATGTTTATAGATTGCAATTCATGTCAATCCAGTTTCATTCATTGATTTAATTTTGATGTTTTATTATCGTTGATAATTTTTATTTTTTAATATATTGTTGGTTTCCTATTTTGTAAAAAAAATATATCAACTGTTTCTATATTTTTTAATATCTATTTTATATTAACGATGTCTGTATTTTATATGGCTCTTAACGAATTCACTTTTTCCGGGATTTATGCAGTCTTACTTTATCATCTCAAGTCATTTCTCAGATTTAAAAAAAATATCTTATCAAACAATGCAAATTATTTTACCCTCCTTTTTTTGTTTTCTTACACACCGACATATATTTTATTACCCCGTTCTTTTCTGATCTGTAATTAGTACTACTGTTTCTTGTATTGGTTGCCATTTATCATATATGTTTAAATGTCACTCTTTATCTCTACCCCCTTTCTACACACATACACACACGCACACACATATATATATATACTAGTTTGAAATATTCCGAATTTTACTTGGTTTGAAAGTTCAGTAAATTTTCATACACCAATGAATTTTAAGCCAAAGAGATATGCCTTGAATCGTAGGCTACAAAATTATCCTATTTCCTAATTGAGCTTTCATATACTGTATTAACAAAAAGCAGGACTTAAAAAAAGAATTGATAGCAACAGAAAGTGTGGGTCATTGTAAGTTACACTTGTTTCAAGACTAATTGGACCAAATTCAAACAAAGGCGTTTGGAAATTTTCACATAAATGGCCTTTCTTCAGACTTATTGAATAAAACACACTTTAACAATAGAACATTGTGTAAATACATTTCCCTTGAAGTAAATTAAGCATTCGAAAACATTTATCCCGGACGCATCTTTGTCAGGAGCTTATTAAAATAGTTATATATCTCCTAATTTTCGCATCACTATCTTCAAACCTGTAATAAGGAGTTACCACAAAAACCTGTACCCATTTCATATATTTTAAAAATACTAGTCGTTGATTTCTTAAATTATATTTCTATACTCCTTTATTTCACATAATTAATTTTTGAAATAATTTTTTTAGAATTGTATTTTTATATTTATAATATGGTCGAATCAACTAGGCTAAAACATTACGATTATGTTAGTTTCGTATTCGACCTATGCTTGCTTCTTTGTTTACAAAAATCTCGGCTATCGTATTTCTTAGAGTTAAGGCCATTTACCGTTTACATTTTTATGAATAGGGAAATAAAGACCAACGTTACCTTATACTTATTTAATCCTCATTCATTATTTAAGGTTATTGATCCCATTCTATTTTTTATTCCATTATTCTCTTTCGTTATCAACTATAGGGATTACCGATTATGGAGTATCCTTAGCTACGAAGGGAGATAATCCCGCCCGTTATTAATTTTTTTAAATTCCCTGAAATAATGGTAAACAAAAATTGTCGTAGGTACTCATAACAGTTAAAGGGAGACACCAGGGTCGTTTGCTTTGTCTTGTTTGGTAAACCCTATATCCGTCTATAATTAATTAATTAATTAAACATATACCGTAAAGGCTAAGCTAGCTTATTCAACAAATTAAGATTTTAAAGTATATATTTCATCCTGAAGATGATTATATACCCATGGGTTTAACCTACGTCTGCTATCCATCCATAATCTGCTGGAGTTGTTCATTGCTCTAGCACCAAAATTACACTTCGTGAATTGTGTTCCTGGATATCTACATAAAATAATACATATATATATATATATATATATATATATATATATATATATATATATATTCCATTAATAATTATTATGATAATAAAACAGTCTTTAGCTCCAATTGTGTTCTAATCCGATAAAAGTGGTGTTTACCCTTGCATTTTTGGATAAAATCATTTAGAATAAGTTTAATTTTAACAAGCAGTGATTTTTCACGCATAGGTCGAATACGAAATTAACATAATCGTAACGTTTTAGCCTAGTTGATTTGGCCATATTATAAATATAAAAATACAATTCTAAAAAAAATATTTCAAAAATGAATTATGTGAAATAAAGAAATATAGAAATATAATTTAAGAAATATCAAATAGTACTTTTAAAGGTATGAAATGGGTACAGGTTTTTGTGGTAACTTCTTATTTCAGGTTTGAAAATAGTGATACAAAAATTAGGTGATATATAAAATAAATGTTTTGCATGCTTTATTTCTTTTAAGGGAAATGCATTTACATAATGCTTTATTGCTAAAGTGTTTTTTTTTTATTAAATAAGTCTGAAGAAAGGCTAGTTATGTGAAAATTTCCAAACACCTTAATGTTTGAATTTGTCCAATTAGTCTTGAAACAATTGTATCTAACAATGACATGCACTTTCTGTTGCTATCAATTCTTTTTTTGAAGTCTTGGTTTTTATTAACACAGTATATATATATATATATATATATATATATATATATATATATATATATACATTTAAAGGAGATTAGAATAATAGTCTAAAGAGCTAAGTGTATTTTCATGTAATAGTGAAATTACTAGTTTAATTAAAATACAGGAAATGCTCGTTGTAATTTAGATATATAATAAGCTCGATAGTTAAATGTCCTAGAGCTAATTCAATATTAAGTAATGTGATTTATAATTTAAAAATTTTAAAAGTTTTTAAAAATTTAAAAATCAAAATTTAATTAAATTTAAAATCAGTTTCATAAGAAGGAACAACAACAAAGTCAATTATCTGTACGATCGTTTCGGAAATCCGTGCTTTTTATTTGTGGTATACATGAAGTCATGTAAATTCAAAAAAATATTTTTTTTTTCTACTCATTTCTATCTCTAACCTATACCAATTTTCTTATTAATTTTCTTATAAATTTTAAATCCAAACCTTTTACTTCAATTTTTCAGATTCATCTGCCTTACTTTTAATGCTAGGTTTATTTTTGGTGTCTTTTCAATTCAATAGAAATCCTCCTAAATTTGCTGATGAGGAGACCGTGCTTACCAAAAAAACTATGTATAATTGTTCTACGTGACTTCATGTATACCACAAATAAAAAGCACGGATTTCCGAAACGATCGTACAGATAATTGACTTTGTTGTTGTTCCTTCTTATGAAACTGATTTTTAATTTAATTAAATTTTGATTTTTAAATGTTTAAAATTTTTTAAAATTTTTAAATTATAAATCACATTACTTAATATATATATATATATACATATATATATATATATATATATATATATATATATATATATATATATATGTGTCGGCATTCTTTTATAATCATCATCAGAGGTGCCTGGTGTTGTTCAAGGCCATATAATATTATAAAGAATGAAATAATGTATAACGTCTGTATATATATATATATATATATATATATATATATATATATATATATATATATATATATATATATATATTTAAAACATTTACAACCCAAACACGGCACATTGCAACTTTGGTGTAGGGGGCTACTCTCAGAGGAAACAGCTACTGGGCTACTATGTAGGAGGTTGAGCAGCAGGATGTTGGTTCATGTTACACTTGCACTTCTGCCTCTCGGTACATCTGGGGAAGCAGGGACCTGAGATGGAATTCCAATGTCTAGCAGTTCTGGCGAAGAAACTATTTCTATATCTACATTTCTCTCTGTATCTTACTCTATTTTCTTATTTTCCTTTTGCCATCCTTTTCTTACCTTGTACTCTAATCGTCGCTATACTCATTCCCGTGCCTTCTTTGAAAAGGGAGATTATAATTCTTGAGCTATCCTACCTAAATGTAATACTGTACTCTCATATTCTCCTCCTGCACAACGCCGGCGAATCGACCGAAATAACAGAATTCCTGAATTTAAATAAGTATGAAATAACATGAAAATGAAATAATATTAATAATTCTAATATTCAAAAGAGATAAACATATCTTAATTCATAAGTATTGATTGAATAAAAAATGGTGTGAAGTCTAATCTCTTACGAAATTTAATAGAATAATAAAAATAAAGACGATTTTATTGCTTCCTGGCTAAACTGAGTAGAACAAAACCAAATATTAAGTAGGGATTGTTCGAAAATTTCACATCATTTCAAAATGTTCAATTCTCGTCAAGGTATGAAGAAAATTGGTATCGATAATTACAATTTATTTGTTACCAGGAATTATAACCTCATGATTACAAATTCACTATATTAAAATTACTCCCCAAAAAAGAGGAGGACATAATACATGTAAAGTTAGATTATGCCAATAAAACATACACTGCACCACCCGCTTTATAAATAAAATTGATTGTATTTCCTGGGGTGGTGGTTTGCTGAGCGTATTTTAGATAGCGTATTATCTTTACTACTGATAAAAACGGAGAGGAAAATGTCTGGTAGAATAATGTCAAGAAAAGAAAACAGATACTAACTGCTGCCTGATCAAAGAAAGTGATAATAATTATCATACCATATCCTCACGCTCATGGTGATTCGAAGTAATCTCCGGAAAAATCTTGATTAATGACTCAGCAATTTTTGTTTTTTAATTAAAATTGTTATATAGTTTTCGAGCAGAATAAATATTATCTGTTTTTTATCTATTTATCTATCGATCTAGCTCCCTATCTATCTGTTTATACATTTGGCTGCTTATCCATTAATTTATCTATAACTATATATATATATAACGGAAGTGAATGACAATGAATGAAAATGAAAATAAATGAACATAATTGAATGAAAATGAATGAATGAAAAATAAATTAACACAATTTAAAATAAACTAAATGAAAAAGTAAAGAACAAAAATATAATAAAAATTAATGAAAACAACTAATAGCGATAGAATGAAAATATAAAAAATAGATCAAAATAATTGCGTGAAAAAAATAAAAATAATAAATATAAATTCACGAAAAAAATGATTGTAAATGAGTGAAAGGAAACCGAATATATTAAGGAAATATAATTCAATTAAAACAATGGAAAGAAACTAAATCGATATTGATAGTATTTTGCATGGATCGACCAGCAGTAGTGACATTGAATATACCATTTATGTCAGGTTTAGCATGAGCAAATATATATCTGCCAAAACATAAAATGAAATATAATTCATAATAAATATATAGTTGGAATTGTACATGCCTTGAATAGTAGCCGTACTTATCAATATCCGACTAAAAAAAAACTGGTTATGGCGAAATGGATATATTTTAAACTACAAAATAAAATCGAATCATGATTTATGACACATACTTGATTACTTTTCTGTATGACTTGAATAGAAGTATTAGCTATCATAATCTGACTTAAGACAGGGTGGCCAAAACCAAGTGGCCATTTTCCATATTATAAAATAAAATATATACATTTTGTATTATGTATTTTATTTTGATTTTTTATTAATATTATTTTCTTTAATTTATTTCAAATTTATTTTAAATGTGGGTTTTTTTTATCTACGTCTCATTGTTTATTTTTGAATTGTTTTATTTTATCTTACAGTTTGTTTACATTTAATGTTTATATTTCAATGAAAATCTGAACGAACAAGAGATACTGATCGGTAAATTATATACATTTTGTGTATTTAAGAAGATATTTTCCTGAAACTTTATTTGGGTTGTATAAACGAATTCTTATAACAAATAAGCTAATATTTCTAGCTAGAATAGTTTTACTAATTCGTAAAACATAAAGTACCCCTCAATCAGAAACAAAATGGTAGGGCATGCACATTATGGCGTTAGTTTAATGAAATAGCACGGATATATATATATATATATATATATATATATATATATACATATATATATACATATATATACATATATATACATATATATATACATATATATATATACACACACCTTTCTCACACACCGTCTCTCTCTTACTCACACACACTCTCTCTCTCGATATATATATATATATATATATATATAAATATATATACATATCTATATAAACATATATATATGCATATATATTATTAAACATTATTTTTAAATATCAATATATCTAATAAGGATAACAATGACCTTTTCTAATACCATAATACCCACTCGATATTTTATTTTGCCGTACTCGCTCATATTTAATATTGTTCATTCTCTCGGAAACATCTATACGGTGTATTGTTTTTTTAAACAAATTATTTTAAAAGAAGGCAGTCAGTAATTTATAAGATTGTACGAATGAAACATTCTGCTCATCGACATAAACTTCGGGGGGATTTTATTGATTGTAAAGTTCTGGATATTGTTAGGCCTTTTATTCATGATCGAAGTCTGCGAGTAACATTTGACAGAGTATTATCATTTTCCTTTCCTACCAACGCCAGTAATACGCATTGCTATATTCTACATCCAGCACTATTTTCTCATAATATGTGTCAGTGTTCACATAATTTAATAAGGAAATTTAACATTAATGCTGATTACATCTTATTATATTGCATCTCGCTCATCTTCCACTGACCAATGGAAATTGATTTAAAAAAGAAGTTGAGTTCTCTATCTATATAAAAGCCAAGTACGTCCAAGGATGGAATACTGTTGCCATATCTGGGCAGGAGCTGCTAAAACAGCCTATCCTGCCTTGACAGAGTACAAAATAGACTTCGTGGCTTAGTGAGGGATGCCCTTTTCTCTACCCTGCAACCTCTTTCCCACAGAAGAGACGTTGCGAGCCTGTCCTTGTTTTATCGTTATTTCCATGGCAGATGCTCGTCTGAACTCCAATCTCTGGTCCCCCCTCGCCAATCTTTCACGAAAAACACCCGTCTAGCTGAATCCACTGTGAAAAATTTCCCCCACTCTATATCTGTGCCTAAATCAAAACGCAGATTCCATGAACAAAGCTTCTTTCTTAGAACTGCACGCCTGTGGAACTCTGTTCCGTCTGTCTGCTTCCCTCCGGACTACAACTTGGATGTCTTCAAGTCCAATGTTAACAAATTCCTAATGAACCGCCCCCTTAAGTAAACATTTCAGCAAATCTCCTCACTAACGTAATGTACTTGCAATAACCCTTATCCCTGAGTGGCTTCCGGGCTTGATAAGTGGTGATCACTGTGTAAAAAAACAAAAAAAAAAAGACATGCCTTGTCTTTTGTAATCCTGTTAAACTCAGAAGCCTGTCACTTTTTAACTGAGATTTTTTGAAAGCTCTGCTCCTGATGAGATATCGACTATAAGATGCTTTAGGTTTTGTTTCTAAACGTAAAGCCTTGTTGATGTCCATATTATATATTCTTTTCTCTTTCAGCTTCCTGTACAATCAGTTTTCTCTATCACTATAGAAGCGTTCTTCTTCCCAAGACTATCCTTTATCTCTACGAACATATATTTATTCTAATTAATGTGTTCCACTTGGAGGTTATCGAAAAAGTGGATATTTTCTTAATATGTCTAATAAGATGAGAAATAGAATTTTATATAATTGTATTATATCATCAGAACAATAAAGAAAAATATAAAACAAAATTAAAATAACACTCTGTAGTGCTTCAGAAGAGGCGAAAATCGAAAATTATACGAAATACAAATGCCGAAAAATATAGCCTATTTACATTTAGAAATAAAATAAGAATAGGAATTATATGGGAATAACAATCAGAATAGGATAAAATAGTAAATAGTAATTAAATGTAGGTACAAAATATAAAGG
>NC_136492.1:52611990-52641990 GCF_053919585.1 Euprymna scolopes | reverse complement strand
ACGCAACATCAAAATATACTACAAAAACTTACTACACACAAAACGGACGTGAAATAATAACACTTCTAATTAAATGATACACCAATCCCACCCACCAAGACAAGAAAACCGAACTAATAATATATTATACTAAATTTAAAACCTCCAATTTGATAATTTAAATAATATATATGTGCGTTTGTGTGATGGCGATTCTACACGTTTTTTTTTAGATTCTAATTACGTAGTATAATTTACTTTCAGTTTATCTGTCTGATAGAAAGGGTATAAAAATTCAACCACAAAAGGAAATAAATTTAATTGTATTTAATTTTGTGATTAGCAATGATTTGTTTCGATTTTAAACGCTTTTAATATGGAATGTAAACTGATATATCTGCAAATTGTAATCTATAATATTATTTGCTATCGTTGACTGTTGAGTTCTTGTTTAACGCTAACCACGCTTTATATGTATGTATAAAAATTATACACACACATATATATATATATATATATATATATATATACATACATATATTTAGATATCAATGAGTGTTTTCATGTATGCTTTTGCGCATGACTTAATGTTCATTCTCTAATTAATCGACACATTAATAATTTAAAATATTCTGCAGATGTGGCTACGCACTCAATATTATGTATTACTATTTATACGCCCTTGCGTTCTCTATATTTACAATTTAAAGCACGTAAATATTTTCCGTTCATTCCTTGTCAGAAAAGATCATGTTACATTCTCATTGATTAAAATGTGAATAATAAAGTTGCAAATATTTTGATTTGCAAGAATTTTAAATTAAAAATTTTATGAAATTGTTTAAAAAAATTACTCCGGGAAATGATATGTTTATCACAAACCTTTGACCGTATCTGCTATGATAATATGATTTCTGTAATAACTCCATAAAATGGTCTGTTAGGTGCACACACACAAACACACACACACACACACACACACACACACACACACACACACACACACACATATATATATGTGTATATATATATCGTATACTCTGTTGTCTATTTAGCCCTTATTCTACTAGGTTTTATTCTCTACCTTATTCGGCAAAAATCTTTGTAATCTTTCATAATTTATCCCCTCAAATGTATTCTTTGACTATTATTCCTACATTTTAAATATATCTTATAATTTCAAATCACCCTCCTAAATACACCGACTTAGCATAAACCCTATATTTCATGTAAACCATTTTCATAGTAATGACGCTTAAATATATGATAAAATAAGCATTTACCTTCAATTAACGTACCCAATGCTCTCCCCGATAGTAAAGGCATACATGTTGTCCACATATATAACCCAATATGACAGCTATGTCATAAAACTACCCCTACTATATACTAACAAATATACTCTTCTCGATCGGAGAGATTAATATAGGTCCTCCAAACAGCCACAAGAATGTATTTTGCTCATAATGAAACCATCGCTAACCGTCGCATCATTATTATGTAAACTGTCGACTACTAATGTGAAGCATAAGTCTTCGAAATACCATGGTATAAAGAGTACTCACTTAGTTTACACCCACATTGATGTACACCCCTATTTAAGAAATTCATTGATCTCTCTCTCTCTCTCTCTCTCTCTCTATATATATATATATATATATATATATATATATATATATATATATATATATATATATATATATATATTATACTACTATATACATTATATTATACTACTACATATTTTATATATACTATATATTATACTATTACATAGTTTTATATAGTCACTATATTTCT
Organism: Euprymna scolopes; assembly: GCF_053919585.1. Classification (NCBI taxonomy): domain Eukaryota; kingdom Metazoa; phylum Mollusca; class Cephalopoda; order Sepiida; family Sepiolidae; genus Euprymna; species Euprymna scolopes. Next base: position 52,640,211 of record NC_136492.1, on the reverse strand, counting down.
TTCATAGTCACTATCTGTCTGTCTCTGTTCTTCTCCTTCTAATATATATATATATATATATATATATATATATATATATATATATATATGCATGTATATATACGGATGATTGAACAGCTATATTAAAACATCCCCTATTATGATAATTTACCATTATTTTTTTTCAACATATCAACAATTCGACCTTGCAAGCGAACTATTGGACTATTGGTGCTAATAATGCCCCACGCCAAAACTGAACCTCCGCCACCTTTCCGCGTTGAAACTGATCACCTAGGATTAAATTCTTTGTACTGCCTTCCATCACTGCCTAGCCTATTGAACTTGCTTTCGTCGTTAAAAAGAACTTTTGACAGATATGAAGTGTCATAATCTTCATTGCATCTGACGAAGTCCAGACGGCGGTTTCTGTTTTTTACAGAAATCATTGGTTTGCGTCTTGCAACATATCCTCGGAAATTAAATTCCTGTAATTTGAACTTGACAGTAGAAAGAGATCACTTTTTAACAATATTTCACTTTTGTTGGATTTGGGGAGCCGTTTCAAATCTGTTTCACCGCACAAACAAAATAGCCCAACTTATGAAATCAATTGTATATTTTTCCCAAGAAGGTAACCCCCTTATATATGCGTGCATGCCGGCGCTAGTAAGCACGTGTATGATAGGTGGCTGGATGTAGTCATTTGCGCGTAAATAGAATGACGGAAAATGCAGGACAATAATATGCACATGCATATATTAGTAGGGATCCAAATTGATTATTGTATTGTACACAACAATCTAAAGACCTGTTAATTTATATAATAGCAAATATTTGATTTTATCTACTTTTCCTATTTTTCAATAACTGCTCTGAGGTGCCTTTCGTTACTGCAATGTTCTGGAAACAGTTCTCGTCCTCCTTTTACAGTGTTTTCAATAGAATTGATACTGTTATATAATGTTTACTGAGAGTATGCGGTAAAATAAAATCATACAGATAAGTTTGATCTGGGCAAAGAAGCAGACAAAACTATTATTAACCCGATGTTGCTAGACTTGTATACATATGAATATTGTACTTCACGAATTATGTACGTTAAAGTATCATCCTATGAACAATAATATTTATCCTGTTGGTCGATTTCCTCCACATCAAATATTAATAATAATAATAATAATAATAATAATAATAATAATAATAATAATAATAATAATAATTAATTATCAATTATTAAATATTAATATAAACTTTTTTACAAGCTTTGATTACGTTTAAAGATATTCTATTTTTATCGGAAAGTCGACATCAAATGTAATACATTAAGCAGGATATTTTATTCTGCATGTTCCCGTAACCTCTACTCTAAATGTTCTGACATCTATATTACTTCTGTGGCGAAGAACGTTGACTTTGAAGATTTCACCTTGTGTAGTAAAAATTGATAACTAATCTTGAAGCAGGTAGTATTTTCTTGCACAATTCCGATGTCGTTTTGTTGCCAGCAAGTTTTCTGATGGTTTCCTTTAAAAGTCTTACTAGGGATTATATGTTCATACATTTGTAATATTCTTTTTTGGACTTTAAAGTTATTTGTTATTTTACTGTGTATTTGAGTGAGTTAAGAAGGTTGTATTCATTTAGGTTCATGAATAAAGCGGTATATGGATGTCTCTATCTTCATACTACGTTATAATAGTTTAGCTCATAATAATTGTATTTGTACATTATAACCCCCTCCTATATATTCAACAAATTATAATAAACACCTAGATTTCAATACCATTTAATCTATATGTGTAATAAGGCCTTTGTAGCTGAACACTGTGATAAAACATGTCTACCAGAACAAAATTCTATCAACTTTTTTTTATTTTTTGCAGCATCGTACAATGAAGAATATTTTCGATTTAACCAAATAATTTCTAATTTTTCTAAGGAGTATATGTACGAATAGTGTGAAAAAATTAATTTCCAGCAAAGAATCAATGACCGCTCAGATCAAGAAGGGAGCAATGCACTTACCTTAGGTTGCGAAAGAATTGCCCCCTTCCGCGACGTAACCGTCTTGTAGTATCTTCGAAAGTGGAAAAGATTTACTTTCAATCGGCGGCAACTAAATCAATTTGTAGTGAAGAAAAAAGAGAGAGAAGACAAGGGAATCTTCCCTCTTATATAATGGAAGGATCAGATGATTAACTATCACGTGATCCGGAACACAAAATAAAACTTTAAAAGGGTGAATAACAACAACAATTCTTCTTGGTTAGTATCCAAGGTAAGTGCACGCCGATCGTTCTCTTCTCGAGCAATCATTAATCCTTTTTTTACAATAGAGACGGTATTAGAATGATAATAATCGTTTGTTTCTGCATAATTAAAAGGATGTGTAAAAGTGTACCGACATTTTACATGCTGAATGAGCTGTTTCGCATGAAGAAACTATTTTAATTTGGGAATCTATGTATACTGTTATTTTTTTTATTTGTGATATATTGTAATATTCAGCATACATTGAGCTTTAAACAAAACAAATTGTTACACAAAAAATGAAATATAATTGAAAACATATTTTACCAAAGCAAGGTATTGAAATGATTACAATTACAGATCCCTTACAATGTTTACAGGAGAAGAAATCATATTCTAACGGAAAACATATCGATTCTTAATCACAGATTATGCACTACTAACAGGATTTAAACTGTGAACACTTTTGTGAAAATAACCAGGTGAAAGTTTGCATATCATCATTATTCCCGGGAAGCAGACGAAATAATGCTGAAAGACCACCCATTACCAAGTGCGAATTCTTCGAAGTGTAATATAACCTCGGACAGAATATTTTCAAATAAAACATACACGAAAATTTTACATAATTGTATATAGAAAATGTTAAATTTCGTTATCACCCTAGATAACTTCAAACAAGATATATTTTACATGATTCGGAATATTTACATAAAATGGAAAAATTCCAATGTTCTTTTTCACCATTATATAAAGGACGTAATAATGTAAAAATACAAAATAATCTCAATTTAAATGCTCCCACTGACAGAACTATTAATACTTATAGCATTAATTATTATACTAAGAATGATTTTAAAAAAAAACTAACAAAAATTAGAGAATCGCAAACAGAAAATAATCTCTTATATCTAAATTCCACAGCAATAACCACATGTTCGAAAAGTAATAAGCTTTAAAATATTGATGTTTACTTGTGTCTAAGTTTTACGCTAAAAACACTAAAAATATTTAATAACAACCTTAATATTAGGTTAATATTGCTCAAGTATTTCAAAAATAAAACGAATTATAAAAAGTCTAGACAGGATCCTGCCAAGAATTATTCAAAGTAACTCATAAATTATGGGCATCTTCTGACGAAATTTCAACAGGTTTATCACCTATATTCAACGGAGGAATAGTAAGAGTATAATGTTCGCCATTTATGCGTATTACGACATCACTTTTTGTAAAATTGATGAACAGTGCTTTGGAACAATCACAAAATGAAACAGATATAACTAAGCTAGAAATTTACATGGTGAAATTACCTAGGGAACTCTAAGTAAATTTTGGATCCAAAAAATAACGAAGACATGATATTAATTAGGTAACAGATTTTACTATGGAACTGACACGACTAAGGTAACAGATTTTATGGATCATTAAATAAATCAAGAGTAAATACAGAGTATAAGAGAGGAAGCTTATAGAGATCACGCGGTATTCTTTATACGTGCTGTGAGTAAAATTCTTAGTTCTTATTTTTATTTCGGACTATTAGTCTCATCTTCCAGATGAGCATTGTCTGAAGATAGCGGTTTCAACCCCACCCAAAGCGTGCCAGAGGTTAATTGGTCAAAATGTGGTGAGACGACAACAACTACGGATGGCATTGATGGCTGAGAATGCAGTTAGGATATTCGAAGTTCCTATCCGTCGCGGTTACCACCAGACGAAGGCCAGAGGAAGTTGGCCGAAACGTTGTGAACCAATAAAAAAAAAGATCCAAAGACAACAACTAATAAACATGAGACTAATAGTCCGAAATAAAAATAAAAATTAATATATAATGCTCATCTCAAAAAAATGAATTCCAATTAAGGCATAATATATATATATATATATATATATATATATATATATATATATATATATATATATATATATTCTTTAAAGACATTGAGGTAAAAATAAAAATGATATAAACCGTAAACTAGTGAACGTTTCCAATGTCGCCCTTAACTTTATTTACATTACATATTAACCATATCGTGAGTTAAATGAAATGTTAGATTATATCGACTCCAAATCTAATCATATATACACAGTGAACAATAAAATTATTTCCAGCATCTCAAAAATGTCCAGGTTATCTCATAATGAACAAATATTTAATAAGAAGATATTTTAACGAATCAGGTAAGACTAAAATACTTTAAACACGATTTTAATTAACATACGAGTAGCAGATATAGAAAAACGATGTCATTCCATGTTTATTATATAAGATGACTATGGGTAATTCCAGACCTAAGAATTCTACAAGCATTACAATTGGTAGCGATTACTATGATCCACGCATCCCAGAAACAAGAACAATAGGAGGTAAACGTGGAAAACGTATATGTTTAATGCACCGTACGGCGTGCACATCCAAAACAACTTGCTAAAGGAATTCTTCTAGATTTTTAATCAGAACATCCCTAAAAAGTAACTTAATTAAATCATATACTGAAATACAATAGAATAATCATTTTCTAACATATGATAACAAAACGAAAATTATAATAATGTCTAATAACCCAAAAATACATAATGTTATTAAAGATAATGGGGAAAATAGCAGCCCGGACACTGACAATGATAGTCTTTGTAACTGTAGCAACAGAAGTGATTGTCCGTTCGATTGCAACTCACTTATTTCTGACATTATATAAAATGAAGTCATTGGAAAATAGTAGAACTAACATGCATATAGAGTGACCCTCCTGGAAATTTTACGACAGACTCCTTAAATATTATGTAGTATACAATAAATATAATCCATATTTGGATTCATCGGATTACTGTTCTCATCTTGGGTAGTATTTATACAACGTTTCGGTCGATGTGACCTCCGACCATCTTCCTGTATATGTTGTCGAACTCTGGAATGTTTCTATCAAACTCGGGAATTTGGACGGAATTTCGAGCGGAAGCCTTTATTCATATCACGTGGGTTGCCTGCACTTGTTCCGAAAGCCATGTTTGGATTGAAGTCCTAAGTAATTTGCAATTGTATATTTCGGTTTCCCACACTGATGATTGCAATTTCAACCTTCAGGAGAATCACTTTTTACAATTGATTTTCCAAGTATTATAACCACTGCGCAACGCGTCCTTGCGATAAACATACACAAGATGAGAACAGTACTCCGATTAATCCAAATCATACGAATAACCAATCCTCATCTCATAAATGCAGAAACGAAATATAATCCAGCAGTGCGACTGTTGTTTTTATGAAGAATACATTTATTTGCATAAACATAACCTGACAGTCGATTAATTATGTCAACACAATTTTAATTAAGCATAATGAAATGTCCCCAGTTTCTCTGTCATAATTGAATAACGAATTAATTTCGATGAAATGAGGGAAATTATTTTTTTCTTGATAGCTTATATTTTCTTAAAACATATTTCTTCGTAATGCACATGTCCACTTAAACATGTTTATGGCTTGCTTAAATACCTTCATAAATAAGTGTTTTTTTTCTACAGTTTGAAATATACATGGACGCCCCAAGTAAGAACTTCGCATCGGAAATACCTTCAATTGAATAATACAAATCCAACCATGTAAGAATCAATTCATTCCCTGACAGAAAGCAAAATGGACAACTTTGTCGATTCAAAACGTATGCACAATGTGATACTGGATAATCTTTAGAATGCGATATTCAATATGATATAAAAATAAATGTAATAAGTTAGAACTATTGAGGAAAAGGATAATTCCAATACGAATATTACAAACTTATCTGGCAAAGTATTCAGCTGATAAAAGAATATATCTTACATACTGAATTATAGCAGCATCAAAATATTCTAACTACTAATATAAGTCTCTTCTTTATCGATGTAAAATAGAATCAATAATACAGACCCAAAAACGTCTTTTGTTTCGATAAACATAAACCACTATGATGAAATCATCACCTCGATTTACATTTAAAGATCAGGAAACCTTTTTTATAACCTCAGTATCCGCCATTATGACTAATAAAATATTACGCGCAGAACATGAGTACAAACTTTGCTAAAATACTCCCAGCTACCCAAAGAAAAAAAATATAATTTTCCTGAATTCACGCCTTTAACACATAAAGAATATTGAATTTCAAAACAGTGGCCATTGACAAGCACTATAATTATATATCTTAAATCTTACGAAAACATTATTTAATTTTGCGCATGGACTAAACTTTTTCCAAAAGTGCATTGCTTTCTGTTGGTAGAAGATTTCTCGTTCTTTTGATAATAAACTGAGAAATAGGAGTCATACATATAAGCATGGATTCCCCTCATTCCACACCCGTCATATATTTGGTAATATGCTTACTATTATTTCTCTCGAATCTCCAGGATAAAAATATGTGTTCTCTCTTCATCAAATCGATGACAAACGTATCTGAAATGACAGTTTTCCGAGGATTAATTTAGAATATAAACATAAGTTTTCTCATTTTGTTTTCTCGTCCTGTAACTTCTCGTTTCACTAATATTTACATTTTTTACTTTGTCATTCTCTATTCTTAGGATAATCAGCCTTTTCTTTTCGTTGGGGCAGATATGTCTCATTCATATGTTTTATGCTGTTATTGTAGTTGTTATGTAAATTATAGTTTTTTTAATTTTAGAAATAGATTTATTTCAATTAATTTTAATGCATATTTACAATGTAAATATTACTTTTAGTTAAAATAGTGTATTTATGAATAAAATAAAATTTATAAAAATAACATATTGCATAAATTCTCTTTATTTTATGATTGTACGTCTATTTACCCCATCCCCTTTATTCATACATAATCAGACGTAAATAAACAATATATTGAACTAAGAAAATACTCCAACGGATTGAAAATATTTGTGTTACTCCGCATAATGTAGATATATGTTAATTATAAATTTATAACAAAAGCCATTTTCAATACGTTAATGTTTTTGTAGGCATTACGCCTCTTAAACTTCATAATTTTTTTAAACGTTTAAAAGGTATTACTTTTAGAATATTAAAACTTTTAGAAGTAAGTATATGTTTAATATGTCGCAAGCGGGAAGAGTGGACATTCCACTGGGGAGTGATTGCCAAACATTGATGTTGGCATTCTGTCGATATTCAGCGTAAATGGAGACGCTCTGATATTATTGTAGCTATTTTGTTAAAACTGTAAAAGTATTTATTCTAGAGGGACGTCCGGCCAAGCCAGTTCGTAAAATTCGCATAGCATGTTATTTTAATTCTTACTTATTATAATAGACTTAATGTTGTATCAATTTTTATATATTATAAATTTGCGATATAAAAAATAAAAAAATATATATTTATATGACTTGTGTTCATCCTTCTAAATTGATATATATATACACACACATAGATACACACACATATATATACACAAATATATATATATATATATATACATATATATGGTGAGTGTCACTTCTTGACAGAAGAATACCATCTTTCCCTTGCTTTATTGTTGATTACTCATTCCTTTTTATGTATTTTGGAAATATTTTTTTTTAATTTAAAATTATATCCACATATATACACCTATACACACATACATATACATTTGGAGATGTGCTCAAGATGAATCCATTCCTATTTTCTGTGGGAACGAAGGTGGCTCTTCAGACAATCCCTGCTCTTACCCATCTGTTGCAAAGGTCACATTTAAACTGCGATTGAGGGATGCGAACTGCTGCTGCTCTACTGTGGACGGTCATATGACGCTTCAGGCCTCCACTCGATTTACAGACCACAGAGCAAACAGAACATCTCTGCCCTGCAATATTTTCCTCATAAAAGAAAGATTGATCTCCATGTGAACCCTTGCGGCTCGCTAGGCCAGCTCCGGATGAAGTCATTTTACCGCATAAATTACGGGTGTGGTTTTGCATGAAATCCCCCGACAGACCTGATATATCTGACAGATTCTTCTTCCGAATATCACACTTGATTTTTGCATGCTCATATTTTTTCTTCTCAAAACTATCACAGCCATGATAGACCCAGGAGCGCCACTTTTTACGATCATTGGAAACACTTTCCCAACTGAACACCTCAATACCAATAGCTTTAACATTATGTTTGATGTTATCTTTAAAGCGTTTCCTCGGTTTATCTTGTGACCGCTTTCCTTTTGTAATTTCACCATAGAAATGGCGCTTAGGCAATCCATCGTCATCCATCCTTGTCAGATATCCAGCCCACCTCATCTGTTTGCGTATAATCAACTTCTCGATACAAGGTACGTCAGCCCGCATGAGAACATCCATATCAGGTATGAAAGTGCTCCACCTGATGCCCAGAATGTGTCTCAGGAATTTCTGGTGCACTCTCTCCATGACTTTTATGTGTCTACCATAAGTTGTCCAGGCCTCGGAAGCGTAAACTAGGGATGGTAAAATACAAGATTGGTAGACACTGATCTTTGTATGAATAGTTAGACCCCTGTCAGACCATACTCGCTTCTCTAAGCCACCAAAAGCCTCAGTGGCACGCTGTATCCTATAGTTGACCTCAACACCCAGGGTTCCATCTCTTGCGAGAATATTACCCAAATACCCAAATGTGTCAATCACGGCGAATCTCTGGTTGTTGACAAAAATATGTGGTTCCACATACAAACTACTGGGTTGAGGTTTGAACATGGCCTTAGTCTTCTTAAGACTAATAGTAAGCCTAAGAGACACACAGGCCCCCGAAAACAGATCCATGAAACCATGCATATCCCTCTCACCATGGGGCACGAGATCGGTGTCATCCGCATAAAGCAATTCACGAACCAGGTGCTGAAAGGTTCTTGTAGAAGCATGAAAACGACGAAGATCAAAGACCCTACCTGTGGTTCTGTCACATAAATAAACACCTACAGAACATTCCCTAAAGGCATAAGATAACTAAGTTGCAAAATAAATTGAAAAAAATGTATGTGTTAGGATATCACACTGCTTCACACCATTGTCAACCGATATGGGTTCCGATAGGCATCCGTTGAAGTTCAGGCGAGCCTTCATATTAGTGTGGATATCCCTGAGTAATCGGAAAAATTGAAGGGGCATCCCAACGTCCCCAGCATTATCAATAGGGCACTTCTGCTCATCGTATCAAATGCCTTAGTCAAATCAACATAAACCTGACAAAGCGGAACACGGTGTTCTGTACATTTCTCCTGCAACTGCCGAGCAGAGAAGATCCTGTCCGTGGCTCCTCTGCCCGGACGCAAGCCACTTTCTGGAATGACGGATGGACAAATATCCTTTAACAAATTATTGAGTAGAACTCTGGAAAATACTTTGCCAACTGCTTCCAACAAACTTATCCCACGATAACTTCCACAGTCGGTCCTGGGTCCCTTTCCCTTGTACAGTGATATAAGAATTGCATCGACCCAATGCTAATGGACGAAAACATCCTTCCAGACCTCAGTGATAAGATGAAGAATTTCATGAATAAATTCATCACCCCTATGTAAGAGGACTTCCACAGGAATACCATCAAGCCCTGGAACCCTCCTAACGTTCACTTCCTTGATTGCATCTCTAATTTCATTCTCAGATGGGAACACAGACATTTCATGGATAAGCTTCTGTTGTAATAAAATTTCATTGATTTCATTAGAGTGGTTGTCAAAGAGATCAGAATAAAGCTCGCTCCAAGAAAGGAGAATCTTGCTAGGATCATTTATAATGACAATTCCATCACTTGAGAGTAGGGGAGATGTAGATAATGTTTGAGGACCAAAAGCTTTTTTTAAGCAAATTGTACATGCATTTGAGGTCTTTAAAATTAAAAGCCATCTGGATTTGGTTGGCGACTTTAGCCCACCGGTGATTCTTCAATTGGCGGAGTCGCTTTTGGAGAATACCCTTGTTTGTTTTAAGTGACTGTTGGAGGGACTCTCGACCCCCATGAGAGGCAGACAACATCTTATGGTACAACTCATTTTTAACATTTCAGAATCATTATCATCAAACCACTCCTGATGTTTAGATTTGCGGAAGCCAAGAACACCTACACTTATTTCGTAGATTTTATTTTTAAAATGCGCCAACAACCTATCAAAATCAGCAGAAGTAACTACGGGTCGAAGCTGTTCACGTACACTATGATCATCCAGCTTGGGCACATCAACCCCCCTGGGAATCCCAACACCACCCAACCTACACTTCCTCCTTATACAGATTTTCAACTTCCCGCGTACCAAAAAGTGATCTCGCTGCATTCAGCTCTACGCATAACACGCACACTACATACGTCCCGCAAATCTGCCTTACTGGAAATAATGTAATCAATCAAGCGACCTTGTTTTGAACGAGGATGGGCCCAGGTAAACCTATGGACCTCTTTGTGGCTGAAGAAAGTGTTACATATAGCAAGGTCAAACTGAGTGCATAGATGGAGAAGATGCAGACCATTACTGTTGACCCTACCTACACCAAACCGGCTGAGTGAGTCCCAGGTGTGATGATCCTTGCCAACCCTTTCATTTAGATCAGCCATGAGTAAGATCTTCTCAGATAAAGGAACAGAGGAAATGATACGACTGAGATCTCGGTAAAACGCTGTGATGGTGTCTTCATCAGGAGACATGGTACACAGATAAAATCGTCATATATCTTCTGTGTGCAAGAGGGAAGCGTATCATCATAATTCTGTCACTTACACAGATTGGCTGTTCAATCCTCTTCACCAACTCAGAAGGCACTGCTAAGTCAATTCTACCTCCTCGTCTCAGCCCCGATGGGTTTCCTTTCCAAACAAAGTGTATCCCGAGCCTACTTCCACTAATTGATCCTCACCCCTCAATCGTGTTTCAGACAATTTCGCAATGTCTATGCTGTACCTAGCGAGCTCTCTTGCAACAATAGTTGTCCTACGCTCAGGTCTTTCACTACCCAGGACATCTAGCACAGTCCTCACATTCCACGTAGCAACAGTTAGGTTATTCCTCTCTTGATAAAATTTTGATTTTCCTTGTTTATTATTTTTCTTCAACGTTATCTTTTTTCTCCTGCAAATATAGAGCAGCCGGCGAACGCAGGAAGCCGACCAGCTAATAAAACTGTAGACAATTTATAGGTCACCTTTTCTAGACCCTTCCCAAATTCATGGTTGAGCAGTGTTTCCCTAGAAAACGCTCCTCAGTTGCTTCCACCCTGTAAGTGTAATTGAGTTCACACACTTATAAGCTACATTAATATGATATTTATTGTGTACATATAGAAATAAATAAAAACCCTTTAATATCATAAAGTAACAATTTCGGATTCCGTATGGATATTTAATGCTTAATAAATAAGTCGACGATGTTAGATAAATAATTGGCCGCCTATTAGCAGATTTGCAGCTATGCACTTCCAGCCCGCTAAGCCTGTTCACGTCGCCACTCACCTATCGCCATATGACTTTTTTCTTCGAAAGATATCTGCACATAACGATCGCAACACAACAGTCTTGTGCTACACATATTGAACCCTCTGGCCCCCTTCCACTGGTTGCACAGTGACAAACTGAAAAAGTGAGATTACTGAGCAGTGGCATAGTGTGCATGTCTTATTATCACGGAGTTTTAACCTCTCCGGCAGCTGGGCATATAAACACACATACACATAAACAAGCAAACCTGCATGTATATATATATATATATATATATATATATATATATATATATATATATATAATATATACATATATATATATATATACATATATATATATTCCTATTTCTTACAATATAGTAACACTCCAGAACTTGAGAGGGAGGCAAACACGTACTACACCTTGTCCAAGGGTGACCTGAAACTATTGAAGGCAGAGGCGTTCATCTCCTTGAGGTAGTAGGTATACCCGCATACCTCTCTCTCTCTATATATATTATATATATATACATATCTATAAAGACACATATATATATATATATACATGCATACATACTTATATATATACATACACATCTATAAATACATATATATATGCACATGTATACATATATATATATATATATATATACACATATCTATAAATCCATACATAAATATACATATATATATATATATATATATATACACATCTATAAATACTTACATATTTTACATATATATATACATATACGTATATATATGATATATATATAATATACAATATATATAATATGTATAATATATATAACTTTAGTTCCTTCAACTATAATCGAAACCGAATCCAAAACTTATGAGGAATTCTTTATTAAATAATTTATAAAAACTATAGATTACTAATGTGCCATCAGCTAAACTAATCCTTATGAACAACTATTGATAAAATTATTTTTAAAAATAGAATCTACAGTTAAATTAGCTATAATCAAAACCGAAACCAAAACTTGTGAGGAATACTTGGTAACATTATTTATTAAAAAAAAATCATTTAAGTGCTATCAGATATAATCGAAAGGGAAACCAAAATTATGAAGAATTCTTTGTAAAAGTGTCATCCAAAAATTAAATGACTTGTAGTTCTATCAACTATAATCGAAACTGAAACAAAAACTTATGAATAATTCTTATAAAATTATTGATTACAAGAAATGGAAGTACGTAACTATTAAACGACCCGGATGTAAGCGTGACACAGAAAATAATTCGCGCGCTATCGTATTAATGTATAGATGGTTACTTAGATTTTGGGTTGAACGTTTGGTCATTAGGTCTCAAGATACATATGATACCGTTCTTTTACTTTTAATCTTTCTTGCCGATTTCATGGAGCGCTCCCGGTGAATATTGCAAATGGAGTCGATTGTGTGAAATTTTACATTTAAATGTTATTCTGGTTCCCGGATATGACCATAAACTATATCCAGCAGTGAGGCCCCAGCTTGCCGGCTTTGGGGAGTGTGGAGCCACCCTTTAATTACCATTGCTCCCAGGTCCACTCTGACTTGAATTGGTAGAACCTTTTAGGGTTCCAACTATGAGTTAAATAGAAACCGACTTGAAAACAACAAATATATTGTATTAAAACACATGTTCTTCGAAACGTTTGGATTCGGCATTAAATAACCCGAAAAGAGTTGATATGCCGTAAAACACAAACCACCAACCAGGCATTATTCCCTCTTTTCATAAGATCTGCACTAACAACGTCAGTCATCTGATCCACTGCCTTATTCTGTTTCAGTGAGAGGCCAATAAAACAATTGAGTTCACACACTTATAAGCTACATTAATATGATATTTATTGTGTACATATAGAAATAAATAAAAACCCTTTAATATCATAAAGTAACAATTTCGGATTCCGTATGGATATTTAATGCTTAATAAATATTTGTAATTCATCGCTAGTGAGGAACATTATACAAATTTGAAAATTGTAAAGATTCGTTCATCGCATAGATACCACATTGGTCTGGGAATTACTTGACAAATAACAGGATATTGAATATCTGTATACGGCATGATGAATGTAGAATCTTACAATCAATGGCAGATGTATTCGTGTACAACTGGGAGATGAGGCAAACACGGTTTTAAGTAAATGAGAAGTTTGAAATCTGAATAAAAAACGTAAGTCTGACTCAAGTAACATATGGTTCTAAAGACAGCGTATTCAATTCATGATGGCTATATTCGCGGCATTAAGGATTTATCAGTTAAGAATCCATGTGAATTAAGGAACAACCTTTAACTTAAATTATTTCCAATGACTAAAACATGAATGTGTGTAGTTCTATGTTTAGAATTATGGCAATTTCCTTCATAAGAAGGGATGTATTACGTGACTTATTCATCGCTACGTTGAGTAGGACTTGACTTTTCTTATTGCATTCTCTTACGAATTATGCTGTAAAAATACGAACCATTGTTGTTATAAGATTAATTGATTTAGAAAACTCATAAAACAAAATTTAAAAAGGTTTTAGCAATATTGAATGTATCAACATTTAATTGTATATTGTGAAAAAATGTTTAGAATTTATTAGTCATGATTTCATGATTAAAAACTGTAAAACACATTTGTTAAAAACACAACATTGCCAGATAATAAGCCTTCAAGACCTTTTTCCTCACAACATCCCCTGAGCTGTGTTCATGTGTCGTTCTATGTCCTCTGGGATCCTCTGACCACTCCGTTGCAACAGTAAAGATAAAAATGAAATGTAATAACTCTCCACCGTACTGTATATCGATACTCTATGGCTGACTCGGATAGCTTCCGTACATTCATATCTGACCTACATCTGCATTCCATGTTTAAAAAGGATGTGTCCTATATAATATCAGACCTGATCGAATGGTCAATTGTAGGCATAGATCGCTTCATACCATCCGAACTCTTCCAAGAAAAACCTAACAGCCAGCCATGGTTGTCCCCTGAATGTGCTGCTGCCATCGCTCACATAAATCACTTTTTCCATAGCTACCAACGTAATAGATACTGAGGTACTGAGACTAAAGCTGCTTTCAGGACTGCCAGCAACCACTGTAAAAGAGTAATAACACATGCTAGAGAGCTATATGCTCAGTCTTTTAAATTTAAATCCGAGCAGCGGCTTGGTTCCCACCAGTTCTGGAAAATAGCAAACAGGATCTTGAACAGAAGCGTGCGTTCTATCCTAACTATCATCAATGGCTCTGTGGTCATCTCGTCAGCATCAGACAAGCCAGACTATTTGCCAAGAACTTTGTAGCTAATTCTACCCTATGCGACAATGATTATCAACTCCCTTTTTTCCTCCTATAACAGAAAACACGCTATGCAACATACAAATATCTGTGCGTGAGGTCGCCAAGCTAATCAAGAACCTTGATTCCAGTAAAGCAACTGACCCTGACGGCATTCCAGTTATAGTGTTGAAAAACCTCCAAGCAGAACTTGTCCCTATACTTACAACACTGTTTAAGCGTTGCCTGAAAGAGAAGTGCTTTCCATCACCCTGGAAAACCTCATCAGTCTGCCCTGTATTAAAGAATTCAGGTGAAAAGTCATCTCCCTCTCAGTACAGACCAATAAGTCTCCGGTGTGTCATGTTGGAATCCATATTAAATAAAAAAGTAGTCAGCCAACTCAGCAGGAATAACCTTCTTAGTGACACACAATATGGTTTCGGCTCTGCAAGATCTACAGCAGATGTGCTAACGGTTATATCACATAGGATAAGTTTATCGCTTGACAAAGATTTCTTTCCAGGGCAATTGCTCTTGACATATCGAAGACCTTCGATAAGGTATGGCATAAGGGCCTGCTTGACAAGATTTACAGCTACGGTATGACTGGAAATATTTTCTCAATCATTAAATCATTTGTATCTGATAGGTTCATAAGATTAGTGCATGATGGGCAGACATCAGAGGGGCACATTATTAATGCTGGTGTCCCCCAGGGGTCCATCCTGGGCCATCCTCTCTTCCTGATCTACATCAATGATTTCCCAAAACACACACTTAAATCATTTGTTGACGTCTATGCTGATGACACGACCATCTATGGCAACACATCAAAGCCCGTAAATGACAAAGTTCTCTCTCCTCTGGTGCACGTGGTTCAATGGGGGAAGAGGTGGCTGGTTACTTTTAATTCATCCAAAACCAAGCTTCTATCTTTACATCATCAACGCTCTGATCCCCACCTGGCATCAATTGAAATGGATGGATCTTGTCTTGGGGAGGCTCCATGTTTTGACATGCTTCTGGGTTTGACCTTTACTCCTGATCTGAAATGGAACACGTACATCAAATATGTTGTCAGGGACGCTGGGAAAATGGTGGGATCCTTCTACCGTTCCAGAATATATCTCACTACTGATGCAATTCTCTATCTATATAAAAGCCAAGTACGTCCAAGAATGGAGTACTGCTGCCACGTCTGGGCAGGAGCTGCTAAAAATAGCCTATCCCGCCTTGACAGAGTACAAAATAGACTTCATGGTTTAGTGGGAGATGCCTTTTCTCTTCCCTGCAACCTCTCTCCCACAGAAGAGACGTTGCGAGCCTGTCTTTATTTTAGAGTTATTTCCATGTCAGGTGCTCGTCTGGATCCACATCCTACGTCCCCCCTCGCCAATTTTTCACGAGAAACATCCGTCTGGCTGGAACTACTATCAATTTTCCCAACTCTTTATCTGTGCCTAAATCCAAACGTAGATTCCATGAGCAAAGCGTCTTTCTTAGAACCACACGCCGGTGGAACTTTCTGCCGTTTGCCTGTTTTCCCACCTGACTACAACTAGGATGTCTTAAAGCCCAACATAAACAAACTACTTACCAACCGCTCCCTTAAGTAAGACACTCTATCAAATCTCCAATACTAATGATTACTACAATACTATCTCATTGATTACTGTACACGCAATAACCCTTATCCCTGAGTGGTGTTCGGCCCTTGATAAGTGGTGACCCCTATGTAAAAATTAAAAAAAATGACATGTATAATATAGAAACGTGCGGACAGCTGAGATCTCGTGTGCTTGATTATTACAGCATACTGAAAAGCACGGGTATTTTTGCATTTGTGCAACATATAAATACAATTTAATACACCATTTGTTTAATAGTATTTTATGCACAGCGCGTCAGCAATATGAAGTGAAAAAATATTTATTTGCAAAAAAGTATCTCTTTATTTTTATGTTCAAAAGAATTATATAATTTAATAATTGAGCAAGAAGCTTTAATTTTGTAAATTACATGTAAAAAAGGCCAATAAAAGACATCGCTTTAAGAAACAATGCGGCTCATTTCAGTATTTCTCCATCTGTTTTTTTAGATAAAAGTGTTAAAGTATTATTATTAATATTATTATTATTATTATTATTATTATTATTATTATTATCATTATTATTGATACGGCCTGTTAAAAGAAAAGGTACTCTTTTCTTGTAAGTAAGAAAGACATTAGATAATTAAAAATGAGATTTGATAGACCGAGATTCGAACCTTGTAAGCCAGGTTCAGAAATAGGGTAAGAAATTGTAGAATTTCACATTGTTCGATTAAATATAAAATAGTAGATATGTTTGGGTAAAGGGAATTTTGATTGTTCAATTCTTTTTTTATGAAAACTGAATTGAAATAAGGGCAGAGAGAAGAACGAACCGGGTGTAAGCGTGACACAGAAAATGAAATTAAATATGTGTTGAAAAATAAGTTAGCTCGAAAAATTAGTTAGTAAGAATTCTTGTCTGCAGCCATGTGCGAACCACGCATGTTAAGGCCATGTGGGTTGATCACGTTTTTGGACATACGTATGACGTCATGGCAGAAATGAATTCTCCATATAGGAGCTAGAGTCGAAGAAGAGAGAGACAGAGACGGATAGAGAAAAAGTTAGAGACAGGAGGCAGTCGAGCAGAGTCGGTAGGAAAGGGCCCCTTTGGAAGCAAGGGAGGAAGTTTTAATCATGTAGTCGACATTGAATTCCTAGATGTCATCATCATTGCGACGGGTCGAATGGAATAAGAGAACATCTCATATTTTTGTAACTGCGGTTTTAGTGTATTTTTCCACCAAATTGAAGGTAATGTAAAATCATTTATATGAACATTATCTCTCACAGCGTTATTATGTACTCTCACAAGAATGTGTATCCTCTTTCTCAGCCCTCCCTCCTCGCTAATATATGTGTTAAAAGAACTGATACCCCTCCTCTCTAAATATATGTTACATGAGTCCACAGACTGTAAAATGTGTTAATGTGTCTTCCCCTCATCAATATATACGCCGTATCTCTCTAAAAAAACGCCACCTATGAAACCCGGCCGATTTTCACTCAGAGTTAATGTTAGCTTATTTGTATTTAAATAAAAACAATCAATTTCTCTTCAGTCAGTTTACTAGAGTGAAATTTTGGACTAAAACGAACACTTCCGAAATTCATAAAAGCGTTGATAAACACAAGCATGTTTACAATTTTTAATCATTATAATAATATAAGCTACGCTTCGATCATAACATTTATTTATGTATTGAAATGTTATCAGATATATTCAGAAAGCAACAGGGGCAACGTCGTCTCGAGATAATTTATATCTAAAGAAATGACAATAAATGTCATAAAAGTCTCATAGGGTGTCACAAAACTAACATTTTTTACAAGAGGTTTCATGACACAGCAAAGTACAGATGGGAAAATGCGCATATTACTGTAAGCATATATATCTCAAATAAAACGCTGTTTTGATATGTCAGTGTATCAAAAGATATACACGACATGATCACGTTAACACAGGTTCTCGAGAGATCACTTAAATGAAGCAATGTTGAGTCCGACTTTTATGAGATTGGGGACCATTTGAGAATTCTATGCGCTGTATGTTCCCTCCGCTTCTCTTGGTATTGATTGACGTTGTCATGAAACTGCACTTTCCACTGGTATCTAACAACGCCGATATATAAGATGTGCAATAAAAGATGCGCAACTTTTACCGCGAAAAATCCACGCGGAAGTCTCCTTATAGTATGTATCCATGGTCTGTCAAGATGGAAGAAATCGTTTATATCGAAATATTAATCGCTGCAATCCAACAAAAAGAACGATAAATCGACGTAAAATTAACTCAATAATCGATGAATTATACACGTAATTACTTACATTCAAATAATCCTCATTGTAATTTATAAATTTACGAGTTCTGATGTTGTTTCAAATTGTAACTAGACTGCCGTTTGAACAGACATGCCATCTCACAAATGCGGATGTATAATGGCCGTGCATGAACGGTGACGTTTGTGTAATTTAATATATATATTTATATATATATATATATATATATATATATATATATATATATATATATATATACGGTAAACATAGCTAAAGATACTGCGGCATTTTTGATTCACAGATAGAAAATATCATTTTATATTTGAAGAGTAATTTATCAATCTTGAACCAAGGTACATGCATGTAATATGCATGCAATAAACCGAGAATAACGGAAATACATTAAAAAATAATAAATAGAAGAAATGGAAAAGGGATTGGAAAGTACACTTTAATTTTAAAAAAAGATCCGGTTAAAACCACGAAAATGCATTGTCACAGTATAAAACGGATAGAAACACGAGAAACAATAATGTGATTGTTGGGCAGTTTAAAAAAAGTTTTCAAAATAAATGGTTTAAGCTTATCGTGAACTCGCAAAAACTAGACCGTAATTACGCACGTTTTCCACTGCAGTGCGATGGCAGAGATGTTATGACACCGCTACTTTAGCATTTAAAACAAGGACACGATCGTTCGCCCATGCGCGGTTTGCTAACCGCGTCGAAAACCAGGTTTTACCTCACCCATCCCCTCAAAGAAAACGAGATTACTACACGAAATAATTGACGATTTTTTCCAGTTTTTATATAAAAATTTGTGTAAGAGATCGCCCCTTCTATTGATTGCACGTCAATGGCATAACGATCAAGAGGAGATAAGTTTTGTTAGTGGACATACTAACATATGGAGAGTTTGGATGTTTACTTCATAGATAATTCATATTCAATTATATTGCAATGAATTATAAAATTTTATTTCTCGTATGTTTGTTGTTTATCGTGAGTGCTTATGAAGTATACTCTTTAAGTACCATTTTGGCTAGATAAGACATACTGAACAAAATGTTGCAAAGTATAATTGAACTCGGTTACACTTTGTTCCCGCAGGCAACGTTTAGAAACTCGTCCACGTAATGAACATATACTCAATATAAGAATAATTAATATCAATTATGAGTTACGCCCCTCAATAATAAATATATTTCTTGAATCTATGTTTAAATATTTGACTAAATAATTTTAACATGTATTTTATGTGCAAATATTTTATCATAAAGTTATTATTTAAAAGACATTCCGATAATGTTTACATTTTATTTACCAAATGAGAGTTGGCATAGGAGGTAAATCGCGCAACATAAATAACAATATAAAAATAGTCATATTCAGTTTGTCTATACTTTTTCCATCGCCGTAACATTTAATAAATAGTAAAAATAAAACGACAGAGTATAATTCATATAGAAATAAATCAGTAAATACACACTGACACACACGCGTATATATATATATATATATATATATATATATATATATATATATATATATATATATATATAACTACTCCATTTACTCACATAAATTTGATATACGAAAGTATAGATTTATGGGTAAACTTTAAGTAGTTACTTCCAAAGTGCTCAATACGTAAGTAGAGCTAGTTAGTTATTTATAAAATATATGTGGCGGTTATGCTATATAAATATATATTGCGATTATAGCTTAATCGCCGTATATATTTTATAAATTGCTATATATATATATATATATATATATATATATATATATATATATATATATATATACATATATATATAAAATGTATGAATGTATTTTTTACACAGAGACTTCTCATAAAATTTAAAAAAAACATATATGGCCAGGGCACAGGATGATATGTGTTTTTTTTTAATACTAGATAATAAATACCGGTATATATGTATTTACTTGTCAGTAAAATAAATAGAAACATTAATCTAAAGATATTTTATAAACGCTCGTTTAACCTAAGCATTTCGAAGCTTAATGTTTCCAATGAGAAAAGATAAGCGTGCAAGATTAGAGATATAGACAATTTTACGTTACTCTTTACGTATATTAGAATAGAATTGTAAAACAAAAACATGAAGACAAAAATAATACACATAGAGAGGTTTGAGAAAGTTTAAAACACAGAGAGGAAAAAACAAAAATGTAAGAACGATTAGTGCGTTATCTTAGAGCTAAAGAAGTGCGATATTAAAATGGGGATTATTCTAAAAGTATAATGCATGGTGGGTTTAAGGGAAGCACCTATAGAACATAAAGAGATGAGTCACAGTCGAACTGACGATGGTGTGTAAAATTATATGTGAAATATCTCAATGTGGATCTGTGGATAGGGGGGAAAATAAAAATATGTAACTAAGATCATAAATAAATGATACATGGAAAGGACAAGCACAAAGTGATTACATAGTATCATATATAAAGTAAAATAAAGACATATACGTATACACCAAAAAAATTAAGGATTTACGAAATATTCTTAAAGTAGAGGCCCAAGATTTCGAGGAGATATGATTCATTAGCAAATTTGTTTCTGCTAGAAATTGTGAAGAATTCAAGAATGATTATGCTTGATAAGGTACTAGGTTCCTATAATAAGCACCCATACATATTTGTACAGTCATTAAAAATTGTCGTAGAAATGTGAAAATTCAGTATCTTATTGCTATCATTCTAATGAGATATTACTATTTGTTTATGATTCCAGCAAAATTCAAATACACCATACTTGAACCAGATTGTCATAGCTAGTGAATATCAAAAATGAAATGTGGGCGTGAGGAAACATCAAAAAGAGGATAGGAAATAAATGTTTGCTTAAAGTTTGGGAAAAATCCACAGAAACATATGAGAAGACTAAATAGGATAATCGACAAAACACAAGAAAACAACAAAGGCAGTCTCTGAGGACAAAGAGACGAAACGTAAAACCATATAGTAAGCGAATGCATCAAACTCTCCCAGACGGAATACAGAACAGGCACGACCAACGGAGGAGGGCAGTACACTGGAAATTATGCTGCAGACACAAAACATGAAGACGCGTAAAATGGAACCAAGAACATTGAAGCTACACATCTATAAGTTCTCTATCTCTTCGCCAATCTTTTTAATTGTTCTATCACCCACACAAAAGTGATGCCAAAATAGCAAGAACAACCAAGGAGGATGAGAAGAAAAGAGAAGGAGAAAGCGTTGACAAGACTTCCTCTTGACAAGTGTGAAGAGAAATAGAACCTTGCGAAGGCTTATTGCTACTAAAATTATAGTGCTGACCAATCGGCGCTGTCAGCGAAAAATCAATGCTAAGCAGCTGATTTAACGCAAATTTATATGGAAATGTAATCGACAGAGGTTGAGCATACTGGAAATCTGGGGAGACTTGTTGCAATTCAGCTTCAAGGGAACACTACCGGTTGTTTTCAAGGAGATATCTTTGCCGTGTAAACGCTCCTTATAGGCAAATATTACTATTATTATTTTTTTTACATGAGGGTCACCACTTATCAAGGCCCGAAGGCCACTCCGGGATAAGGGTTATTGCGTGTACAGTAATCAATGAGATAGTATTGTAGTAATCATTAGTATTGGGGGTTTTGATAGAGTGTCTTACTTAAGGGAGCGGTTTGTCAGGAGTTTGTTTGTGTTGGACTTGAAGACGTCCAAGTTGTAGGAAGGTGGGAAACAGGCAAACGGAAGGGAGTTCCACTAGGGTGCGGTTCTAAGAAAGACGCTTTGCTCATGGAATCATGGATTTAGGCACAGATAAAGGGTGGGGAAAATTATTGACAGTAGTTTCAGCCAGACGGGTGTTTATCGTGAACGATTGGCGAGGTGGGACGAGGGATGTGAGCTCAGACGAGCACCTGCCATGGAAATTACGATAAAACAAAGACAGACGCGCAACGTCTCTTCTGTGGGAGAGAGGTTGCAGGGAAGAGAATAGACCATTAAACCACGAAGTCTATTTTGTACTCTGTCAAGGCAGGATAGGCTGTTTTTAGCAGCTCCTGCCCAAATGTGGCAGCAGTACTCCATCCTTGGACATACTTGGCTTTTTATACAGATAGAGAATTGCATCAGTAGGGAGGTATCTTCTGGAGCGGTAGAAGGATCACACCATTTTCCCAGCGTCCCTGGCAACAGATTTGATGTACGTGTTCCACTGCAGATCAGGAGTAAAGGTCAAACCCAGAAGCTTGTCAAAACATGACATCCATTTCAATTGATGCCAGATGGGGATCAGAGAGTTGATGATGTAAAGATGGGTTGCAAACATAGTTGAAGAGCGGGAATTAGGAAGACCATTTATGAGAGTTGAGTGGTAGATTCTTAGGGGCAACGTTATTTTTATTTCTTTTTATGTAATACATTATATATATATATATATATATATATATATATATATACACTTCATTTACTCACACAAATTTAATATACGAAAGTATAGATTTATGCGTAAACTTTAAGTATTTACTTCAAAAGTGCTCAATACGTAGGTAGAGCTAGTTAGTAATTTATAAAATATATATGGCGATTAAGCTACACTGAATATTCTGCGTTTCATCCACTGTAGGATTCGTCAGGCTTACGAATCCTACAGTGGATGAAACGCAGAATATTCAGTGTAGCTTAATCGCCATATATATTTTATAAATTACTATATATATATATATTATATATATATATATATATATATATATATATATATATATATATGCGTTTGTATCTAACTTTTACTTCGAAAGCTAATTTTATACCGAACGTTATCCACACTAGATGACGTGTCCCAGGTTTGTATATAAAGTGTAAGATATTGTTTTCTCTACATGCACAAAGCATAATTTGTTCATAACAGTAATATTTCAATCGATGACAGCATAATGAATCTGCCGGTTTTAAAAACTTAACATGAATCGGCACGTGTGAGTTACTACGTACATAGGTATTAAATAATTTAATCCAATAATCGTATAGCATATTCTTAGATAGGAACTTCAAGTCGTTAATATTATTACAATTAGAAGATAAAAATGTAAATATGTATTGTATTTTATAGTGTAATTTTCTAGCGGTAATCAGTTTATAGAATATAGCTAGTGCATCGTTATGTATCAAGGTTTTCAAAATAAATTCTTGTTCTGGAGATGAAATTATCACCATGAAAAAATTCATGCGTATATAAGGAAACTAAGAATACACTTACAATAAAACACAAACACCGACACACACACACAGACACACACATATATATATATATATATATATATATATATATATATATATATATATATATATATATATATGTAAGATTTGTCGTCTTTTTTGCATAAGAGTAAATTAATATACAAGGACCATTTTTAAATGAATGTCTCCTATTGTCATTCCACCCAAACTGTAACAGATGGGATAGCAAATTACATCTTTATGATAACTGAAATTATGTGCAATGAGCTGAAATTTAATCTCGCTGTTGTAGATGTTTGCCGAAAATAACACCTATCTTTTACGTGCATCAAAAACAGAAATTCCTAGGTTAAGGTATGGAGGAATGTACATTGAAAATATCTGTGACTATGGATAAATATTAATCATGGAGAATTAGAAGTTGGTTCTTCGTAATAGTGCAACTCTGTTATAGTAATTCTTCAATTTATTAAATAGAATATAGCTTTACTTTTGGGTGATTCTCGTACGAACAACGAGCCAACACGCCCATGCCCAGGCATCGTTTATCGCTGACATCATTATATATATATATATATATATATATATATATATATATATATATATATATATATATATATATATATATATATATACTAGCAAAAGTACCCGGCATTGCCTGGGTTCAAAAACAGCCTACAGAAAATGGACTCTGATTTATGAAAGTATAATAGGGTATGAAAAGGAAGGGTTGTAAAAAGGGAGCTTCGGATTTGAGGGCATCAAAACCAAAGGAAAATATGATGAAAGTAAAAATACAATAGATAAATCCCACAATTTATTATACAATATCTGTTCACACTGAAACACTTATCACAATATTCTGTGGATCTATGCTAAAAAAACCTTGTTAAACTTTGTGACATATTTCCATTCTATGAAGGTCAGGTGCGCACGGACACCCCATACTTTTATTATACCATATTTCTTCAAACTGAAACATAATTATCAAAGTATACTTACGCAGATAGGTATGCAAAGTCTTTGTTAAAGTTTGTGCCTATTTCCACTGCATGGAGACCCGACGCGAATGCAGGAACCACAATGTTATAATACCATCACTATTTAAGTTAAAACATACTTATCAAAGTATTCTGATGTACATCTAAATAAAACAAAAACCTTGTAAACGTTTTTTTTATAAATTCTTAATTTTTTTTATTTCCATACTTTCTGGACCAGGCGCGAACGCAGATCCCACAATTTTAAGAACAACCGTTCTGCTAGATCAAACATACCCATTCCTGTGTCTCGATACATCTTCTATCATTACATGTAATCAGTTTTTTTTTAAATAGTAAACCATATAGCAGCCTATTCGTGACAAGACGCACACACATTCAGCTTTATATTATATATATATATATATATATATATATATATATATATATATATATATTTAAATAAGGGGGTAGTCACCAACACTGTGTATTTTTTAACATTATTTTATTATTCCGTGTCTTTTCCGTGAAATTATTTTCAAATGTGTTGGATATGTAAAAATGGCATTTTCGTAGTTCATTTGAAGTGTTTCCAAGGGGTGGATACGTGTAACATCATTATATATATATATATATATATATATATATATATATATATATATATATATATATATATATACATATATATACATATATATATATATATACATATATATATATATACATATATATATATATCGCTCACATCATTATATATATATATCGCTGACACCATTATATATATATATCTCTTACACCATTATATATATATATATATATATATATATATATAAATATATATATATATATATTTCGCTGACATCATTATATTTATATCGCTGAAATCATTATATATATATATATGTATATATATATATATATATAGCTGGCATCATTATATAAATATATATATATATAGATAGATATAGCTGACATCATTATATATATATATATATATATATCGCTGACATGATTATATATATGTATATATATATATATATATATATATATATATATCGCTGACATAATTATATATATATATCGCTGACATCATTATGTATATATATATCGCTTACATCATTATATATATATATATATATTTATAATGCAAAAACTAAGGAGGAACTGGAAGTACGCGTGCGAAACATTATATAATCAAGAAACATACGCGTAAACAATGGGTGTTAGAAACAGGTAAGGGAATTAATAAAATGACAAAAAAGAACGAGAAAAAAGAATGCCAAAAATATATATGAGAGCGTAAGAAAACTTCCTCCAAAGAAGTGAAATGATAAACAATTAGTGAAAGAACATAAACATATTCCGAACCGACTTAAATAAAAAAGGGATTCGTAAATAAGGTAGAAATCATGAGTAATAAATATTACTAGCAGCACCCGTTGAACTTTTAAAGCGGCAGCTTTCATATTTAATATATTGCTGCTGGCC
The DNA here is from genome assembly GCF_053919585.1 of Euprymna scolopes. Taxonomy (NCBI): domain Eukaryota; kingdom Metazoa; phylum Mollusca; class Cephalopoda; order Sepiida; family Sepiolidae; genus Euprymna; species Euprymna scolopes. The sequence goes on along the minus strand of NC_136492.1, from coordinate 52,613,710 downwards.
ATTCTGTAGAAGTTCAGAGTGAATGGATACCTCGCGATATTATAGTAGGCATTCATTTCCAACTGAAAAGGTATTTATCTAAGTAATCCTGTTAATGTAATGTCAGAAAATATATATAGTGATCACTATTTATCTCCAATATCATTATAGGAGCCTGTAACATATTTCAAATGCATGGACACCTGGCGTTAAAGGAAACTCACGATACCATTATACCGTCTTTAGAGTGAAAACTTGTGTCGTAGCCAGAACACCAAAAAGGTATATATTAGTTTAACGTATGGCTTAAAAGCGACACCTATTTAAAAAGAAAATGTTTTTAACTCACATCCTCGATGATCGGGATATCTTATTAATTAAAACTGGAGGAAAGAAGGTTATGACATACCACATACATGAAATTAGCGTATTCATATACTAATTTAATGTTCATAGAATGTTATCACGTTCTGCCTTTCTCTTTAATAACTAGAATGTCTCGTTCGAAAAATGCATAATCTGGAAACCGGGACAAAATATTTTTGGACATGTCAGTAAACATCAGGTCCATATGTTTAATGTATGTGCCACATATAAGAAAGCAGAAAGGGGAAATCGAAATGATTGGGCACGTAAAAGTCAACAGAAACAAAGCAGGCGTGTTTATGGAGGAATATCCCGTTTTCCAGTGCAATTTCAATTTTGCCTTCAGACAAGCGCACCATTGTCGTATGACACGCGTGAGTTGTGAGGTTTATCTCTGAGTGGCAAGCCTTGTTGAGGCAGTCGCGTGGAACGAATTGGCCGCGCGAGCACTTTAATCTTTAATGCACATCAAAATGTCAGCATCTTACATTCTCTTCCTTTCTGTATTTATGCCGTTCTCTTTTTTTTTTTTTTGATTCTGTATCTCTCTTGTTTTCAGGCATTCTGATCCATAATTCTATTCTAAAATGAACATTAACATTCAATCTATCTACCTTTTCGAAGTCTTACAACTGCGCCAGTCTTACAAAATATTAATCTGCTTTGAGGCGTTTTCTATTGTCATGATCTTCTGTCAAAAGAAGAGCATATATATACGATATACATTTACTTATATATGAATAAATATAAATTAAATGTCAAGGATCAGTATTATATTTTCATAAGGATCACACGATACATATACTTAGCTCAATATATATGAGAGAACTATAACAACCCAGGAGAAATCGTTGCATGAATTACAATATACATTGATGTATGTGTAATTCAAATAAAAACAGATATTTATATTAACCTTATTTACAAATAATCATTTTTATCCTTTGTTTGAATATATAGTTGCTTGATAACTATTGTAAATTATTCATTTTTACCATTTTATATCTTGGAAAATTGAAAAGATTAAAAACTGCAACAATTCATAATAATAACACTAACAAAATTATAATTATATTACAGCAATAATTGGTCAATAAAAAACTGCATACACCAATACTCAAGTATGACATACAATGTAAGTAAATATTCAAATAAAAACTCAGCTATTTCTGATCAGAAATAAATGAAAAATAACTCGTTAAATCAACAAAGCAACAGGGTAAAGTGCGTTCATTGGCTAAAACAAATAAGTATGCTAATATCTAAAAGGCGAATAAAACAAGGTATAACTTGTTTAAACAGTTACATTCAAGTTTACTTAAATGTGCAGTAAATACAATTCATTATATATTTTTAGTTATTTGATGAAACAATT
>NC_136492.1:52564490-52604490 GCF_053919585.1 Euprymna scolopes | reverse complement strand
AGCTAAATTGAGGAAAATAAGATTTTAAAAAAAGTTATCTATATGGCGGGAGAGTAAAATAACACGAAAATTACCGGGGGAAAAATTACATAGAAACCAAATTAAGTGTTGAGATATATTTTTTTTTTAACTTGAAAACAGAAGGTCTCAATGATTAATAAAAATAATTTCTAGAATTTTTAAATTAAAAAGTGAGTGCGACTTACTCAAGATCGTAAACATATCAGCACTGAAATTCGTGGCACACGCATATTTATTCATGAGGTGCTCGCAAATCGGTGAACTATACGTATTACGTCTAAAGGTGAAAAGTTTGTATACCGAATCTTTGAAGGTACGTGTTGTTTCAAACAAAAATCCAATCTTTGCGATGTTCACCCAACGTAGTGCGCGATGCAACTACATTTGAATAAGTAAATAATATATTTATTATGGTGGGGGGGGAGAAAATCTTTGCAAATGGACGACAACATAGGTCTGGTTGAAAAAACAACGCGTGGATTCGATGCAAAATAACAATGTTTAACAAACAAAGAAATATGTTTAGCAAAACGGTCACTGATAGTACCTAGCCAAGGTAGACGAATGTACACAGGGCATATATTAGCAACAATTTCTATATATTTATAAAAATTGAAAAATTTCTTATTGATAGTAGTTTCTACAATATTTAAGGGGTAACCATTGTTACAAAGGGTCTTAGTAATGAATTTAAGCTCGCCATCCAGATATACTTTAGAAAAAATCATCAAGGCCCTATGCGCTAAAGTCTTAATTAAATGACATTTTTTGATTCATAGGGCAAAAAGAGTCCCAACACGTAGAGACCGGTAAATGTTGATTTACGTTAAACAGAAGTAAGAAAATATGAGAATGTCTTGGACACAAACACATCTAAAACCGGAAGAGAAGAATTTGTTTCTTTGTCTACCGTAAATTTAATATCAAATAAACAAAAGCTATCTTCAACATAACGAAAATAAACGTCTGGTTTATCCAAACTAGAAAATAGACTCTGCTCATGAAAACCCAGAAAGATATTAGCCAACGCTGGTCCCAATGGGGAACCCATGGGCACACCATCCGTCTGTTTATACATAATATCATTAAAACTGAATTCAACCGACATAGTGGCGATTTCATCAATTCCACAAAAATGTTTTCTGGGATTAGAGGAGTTGGAAGTTGACTCCGATAAAGGGTGTCAGCACAAATATTAATAGTCTCTTACAATTGGACGCAAGTAAAAAGCATAGAAATATCAAAAGAACTCAAAATTTTGTCAAAATGAATACAATTTTGCATAAAGTTTGCAAAAGCAAATAAGGATTTCATGCCAAATTAAATATGCCGTTCAAAAACCTCATAAATAACACAGCGTGTGCCACGAGCACCTCATAAATAACCATGTGTGTGCCACGTGTTTCAGTGTTGACATGTTTACGATCTGGAGTAAGTCGCGCTCACCTTTTAATCTGAAAATTCTAGAAACTATATTTATTAAGTCTTTGATACCTGCTCTTTGCAAACAAAAAAAATCTTTTAGAACTGAAATATTTGGTTACTATGTGATTTCTCCCCACCCCGCTTATTTTTCGCTTTTTTTTCTTCCCCGCCATATTCATTACTATTTTTTAATCCTATTTTTCTCGATTTTTCCCTGTTGAGCGAGGGACGAAACCTGGTTAGCTACCTTTTATTTTAATTTTTATTGTTTAATCATCATTTTGATTGGTATATATATATATATATATATATATATATATATAACTACTTCATTTACTCACATAAAATTAATATACGAAAGTATAGATTTATGCGTAAACTTTAAGTATTTACTTCAAAAGTGTTCAATCCGTAGATAGAGCTTGTTAGTCATTTATAAAATATATATGGCCATTAAGCTACACTGAATATTCGGTGTTTCATCCATTCTAGGATTCCTCAGGCTTATGCGCATAAGCCTGAGGAATCCTAGACGGGATGAAACGCCGAATATTCAGTGTAGCTTAATCGCTATATATATATTTCATAAATTACTATATATATATATATATATATATATATATATATATATATATATTAGCGAGAGAGAGAAAAAGAGCTAAAGAGAGTAAATATGTATGATCCCATAAAATGTTCCTGATTTTCTTGTACTTGTGTCTGCCGCAAGAAACATTAACAAAAACGACAACAATAACACCACCACCACCAACAACAACAACAACAACAATAATAATAATAATAATAATAATAATAATAATAATAATAATAATAAAAAAAAATCAATCTGATTTCGTGTATCAACGTCTCTTTGGAAAGGGATGGAATTCATTTCCAGAGGATTTCCCGCAATCTCAGTTTCAAATCAGGAGATTGAAAAATTAAGGTTTTCGTTAGGAAGTTGGGAGTACCTACAATATCAGAAGTTCGAAGGCCGCCTAAAACCTCCAGAATCTGTAGTTTTTTTTCAATTGTTCTTCCGGACGACTTGATACTATTCCTAGCGTACCTAAGGCAATCCGTATTATTTGTGTTTTAACTCCGTGTATACTCCTTATCTCCAAGGCCAATGGAGCATAATTGCTACACTTCTCGTTCTCCTTCTCTCTCACATTCCTGCCCTAGGGTACTGAAAAGTCAACAACCTGCTAGTATTATTTTGAGACTTTCTAAATGACGACCACATCCGGATGATTATGTTCTAATTGCTTGGTCGTTATTACACTTTTGTCCCACCAAACCTCTACATTCTCATCCTCACTTGTCTTTACTTCCTGGGGTACCTCCTGAAACCACTATCCAGCACACTTGACTCCAACCTTCTTACACACCTCCCAATATATCCAGAGTCCCATGCAATCGTGTCTTTTTCAGTACTCTCTCTGGGCTAATCAACTACACCCTGCTGAATAGAACGCAACTGATTGTGAGGTCTTACCACAAATCCGGTAGTCTGCAGCAACTTCCTCTTTTAGAACCACTTTTTTGAAAAATCGTATTCCTAATGCCTGCTCTTCTGCTGTACAAACAAAAGCTTCAGTACACTTACCCAGATTTCCAGCTCTAAGCCATTGCCATGATCTTTCATCAGCCACTTCTGCTATATCCTGGAAGAACCTTCCATGCATATTCTTCCTAGCCACTTCCTCTGCCTTTTCTCTATCCAAACGTTTCACATAATCAGACTTGATCTTTGATACCTCAACTTCATTAGCCACAACCTTAAACATCCACTCCTCACTTCTAACCACATGCTCCTTCAACGACATCTACTCAGTTCTAACACAATCTTTTACACTTTTCAATCCTCTTTCACCGTCTTTCCTATTTTGATACAGCACCGCCTCGCTACATGGAATGTGGAATATACCAAGCATTGCTAAAACTGTTTTTATTTTGATACCCATGGCATGCAACTCCTTGACAGACGATTCTCAAGTTCCCGCCCTGTATCTCACTGACTGCCCCTGCATTCACCGCTTTTATTAGGTTTCCTCCATACAATTTCGACTTTGCAATTATTTTCACTCATCTAAGATACTCCTTCTTGAATTTCTCCGTTCATGATGCCTACGCCCTCCACAACTCAACTACTTATACCCTGGACCTATTATTTCTTTCATAATTTCTCTATTTGACAGCACTATTCCATTCGAATGAAACTTTCCTCCCCTTTTCATCATCAGCACCGCACATTTACTAATCAAAAAGGCCATCCCGATGTCTTCCGAGTATGTCCATACGAGCTCTACCAGTCTCTTGATTTCCTTTTCATTTCTACAGAATATCTTCAAATCATCCATAAAGAGTAGATGGTTAAGGCGTCTTCTACCAGATCCAAAGTTATACTTCAGTTTCTCTCACTTCAACAGAATTCTCAGTGGCATCATTATCATTACAAAAGATGTGGAGATAACGAATCTCCTTGGAATATTCCACGTTTAATGCCAACCTTCCCCAGCACATCTCTCTTTGCTGTCAGTAGCGTTTTACATTGAGCCACACTTTTCTCAGCAAGCCTTACAACATTCCTAGCAACCTTCATCATCAATAGTGTTTCACGGATCCATGAATAAGGAACCATGTCGTAAGCCTTTCTGTAATCAATCCATGCTGCACTATGATTCCTCGTCTTCCTCTCTGCATCGTGCATTACTGCCTTATCAATCAGTAATTGCTCCTTGGTACCCCTCGAGCGTTTCGGACACTTTCTGTGCCTCAGGCAAATCACCATTACTCACAAGATGCCCATATTTTTTCCGCAAATATTCCAGTTAATAGTTTCCACATTAGTGGTAGACATGTAATTGGTCTACAATTGCTGACATCTGTTTCCTTTGCAGGATCTTTCCAAATTAGTGTCGACGTTCCCTTTACAAGACACTCCCGGGCATCTCCCAACTCTACGACCCTTTATATGGCAGCAGCTAGAGGTGAATAAAGGCGTTGGAACTGTGAAACAAAAACCCATCACTCCTTTTGGAGCAGCTGCCTTCTAGTTTGTCATCCTTCGTATGGCAGCCTTCACGTCATCTACGTTTATCTCAACCTTCTTCATCTGCTGCATACCTGATAACCTCTATCTGACCTATCCCAATCAGCTAGCCTTCTTATTATATCACCCTTCGACGGACAAAATCCCACTCCAGAACTTCCTGGCATCATCTGCAGTTGGATTGTTTTTCTTTGCCACCCGTTTACTACTATTTTATTCTTTATGCAACTAAGACTGATTGTTCCGGAAAAGGTTGTTCTGCCGGAACGCAACACTTTTTCTAATAATGTTCCTAATTTTCATACCACTAGTATGGACCTTTTGTTTCAACACCGTTAGAACGGTCATCGTTCCCTTACCAGCAATCTATACCTCCTTTCAAGCTGGTCCTTGGTTTTCTGTCCTAGTTTAACTCCTTTTCTTTTTTCTTTGATTCTACGAATGTCTTTCCGCCACCGTTTAATTCTTTCTTCAAGCCACCACTACCAATATGGCCTTCTATCCTTCATTTGTTTCGTTTTCTTCTGTAATAGGCCAAGGCGATTCACAACAACATATGACGCTGCATACAGAAGTATGTTTAGTTCCGTAATCGATATGTTATTTCTTATAATGTTGTGAATTACTCCTTAAACTATTTTTACCTCACTTTTCACCTTCCGCCTATCACTACTCTTCCTGTTTGTAAGCTCTATGATTTCGACTACAACAAGAACATTCTTGGCCTTCGGGACAAGAGGATGTTAGTTAGGAGAGGCGAAGTAGACTTCTTATCTTGTCCCACGTTCACTTGGCTAGGCCAGACGGACCATAAATTAGTTATGGCCCGGCTGAAGCTAGGAAATTGGCCTAAGTTAGCGGGGTATTGGAAGTTAAACACCTCCCTTCTGGAGATACAATACTTCCAAGATCAGTTAAGAGAATTGATTAAAAAGGCACTAGTGGGGGCGGTTACCGGGAGTAAGTTGTGGTTAGGTCTCAAAGCCAAGATCAGAAGCTTCTCCGTCAAGTATGCCCAGCGCCTCGCACTAGATAAGGCCAAGACGAAGAAGAAGCTAGAGCAGAAACTAGCCCAGGCTACGGGGGAGGGTGATAGGGTTAGTCAGGAACTAGCTAAGCAGGACCTTTTACGCGAGACTAGCGAGCGTTACGAAGGCCAAGTAGTTAGAGCTAGGCTTAGAAAGATAGGTAACGAAGCAGTCAATTCTGATGCAGACGTGCGCCGTGAGGTTTCTAGGCGTGGCTCGGACTAATACATTGCGAAAGTCAAACATCCGGATGGACGCACCTTGGAATCGACTCGGGAGATCGGCGAGGGGTTTCGAGAACATTTCGAGGAGCGTTTTACGCAGCAGCCCGATCTTCCGGTCCTTGAGTTTAGCGACTATTTGGCGTACTCTCCCCGCCTCGAGGCGACTAGAGCGGCTGGTTGCGAGGGCCGGGTGACGGAGCGGGAGGTCTTTACTGCGCTGAAGCAGGTCAGCTGTGACAGATCGCCAGGACTTGATGGTCTGCCATACGAACTGTACTCGAGGCTGTCGCCCATGTTTCTGCCTCTTCTGACGGATATGTTCAACCATTGGTTTGCTCAGGGATCCATCCCAGGGCAGGTGACCAAGGGAGTGATCACATTGCTGAAGAAAGGTGACGGGCATGGAGGGGAAGAATTAGACGACTACAGGCCCATAACTCTGCTAAACACAGAGTTGAAGATTTTGGCCAAGGTCCTGTCGAATCGGCTGCAGGTTGTTATCGACGAGTTGGTTGAACCGGAACAGAACTACGCTGTGAAGGGGAGATCGATTCAGAACAACTTGCACCTGATCCGCATGATCCTAGAGGGGGGAATAGATGACGACACGGAAGCCGCGCTGATCAACTTAGATCAGTCCAAAGCTTTCGATAGGGTCGACCATCGTTTCCTGGCATCTGTCTTGGAGGCCGCCGGTTTTAAACCGGACTTTTGCAAGTGGATCTCCATAATGTATCGACAGCCCATGTCTGTCGTGCAAGTCAACGGAAAGCGCTCGAAACCCTTTGTTATCTCTCGGTCGGTTCGTCAGGGTTGTCCGCTGTCGCCCCTGCTTTATGTCCTGGCTTTGGAGCCTCTTCTCCGCAAGCTGAGACATGGGGAGGCAAATTCGGCCCTGCGCAGAATGGCTCTGCCTGGCGGCTCAGCTGCCAAGGTATCCGCGTTCGCCGATGATGTCACAGTCTTCGTGTCGGGCTTCAGACACATTGAGGTCGTGTCGGAGGCACTCACACAGTACGAAAGAATCACGGGGGCCAAGATAAACCGCAACAAGTCGGTAGGACTGCGGTTGGGCGCATGGGGAGTGGCAACGCAAACCTCCCGGCGCCCTTCAGCTGGACAGATGGCCCGGTCCGGATCCTCGGCGTGTGGTTCGGACTGGGTCTCCAGCTTGACAAGAATTGGTTGGAGGTACGGTCAAAGGTGGAGGCTGCAGTCAATTCGTGGCTTCCTAGGAAACTTTCCTTAAAGGGTAGAGCTGAGGCGTGCGCCACTTACGTCTTTCCTCTCATCCTTTACCGACTGGCCGTACTTCCCCTGCCTGCACAACACCTAAAAGCTCTTGTCGAACTCTTGTCCTCGCTCCTTTGGGACAGACGAAGACACTGAGTGAGCAGACAGGTCTGTATTCAACGTCCTTGTGAGGGAGGCTTGGGAATGCCTGACTTGAAGTGTCATCGAGATGCTGAGAGGCTGGCCTTGCTGAGCCACTATATGCAGGATGACCAACCGTGGCACCCCGTGGTTACTGCCGCCTTCCCCGACCTCGTTCTCGACCCTTCCATTGAGAGCCGTCACAGGCCGCGGGGAGAATCTGCCTACATGAAAGAGTGCCGAGCCGCGCTAAAACGACTACCAAGGTCCAGTGACCTTGTAACTGCTACCCGTAGGGAACTCCACAGGGATCTAGTGAAGGGGGCCGCCGACGACCCGCTATGCGCGCGCTTGGGGTGGCAGCAATGTGAGATCAGCTCCGCGTGGAGCTGGGCGCAAGGTTCGAGTCATCTGAACAATTCGGAGTTCTCTCTGACCTGGCGATTGGCCCGAAATGCACTTCCACTCAACAACATACAATGCAGTTCCGGGTTTTTGGAGTCGCCTGATTGTCCCCGTTGTGGGATAACGGCCGTAGAAACTACGGATCACGCTTTCTTCGATTGCCACGAACTCCACCAGTACTGGTCGTATGTCAGCGGAGAGACGGCTCGCATCGATCCTGAGCATCCTCGCTCAATTACTGTATCCAAAGTTGTTGAGAACGTGAGGCCGCCGTGGGACCGGGAAAGACAAATGGTCTACGTTACGATCCTGGCCGTGGCGAGAATGGTGATTTGGACGTCGCGTCTGCAAGGTTGCCGGGGTGTGTTGTCTTTTTCTGATCAAGATCTGATCGCTTTCTTTAAACACCAACTACGGGTGAAGATCAGATGTGATAGAAGAAGGCTGCATCGCGTGGCATTTGACAGAAGATGGATACATGTGGCAAGTCTGTGTGTACGAAGAGGAGCCAAATTTGAATACGTGTTCCCCGCCTAGTTGTGGAACGCGCAGTTCTGTAAAGTAAAATTAAACAAGTAGCCTCTCAGCTAGCTGAGTGTGTGTTCCATCCCTCCCCGATTAGGAAGCCTCCAAGATCCCCATCCCCTCTTACCTGCAATTTTTGTTTTCACCCCTTCCTCTAAATTTTACCCATCTTGGAGAAAAAGAAATACAAACTAACCTCCATCCCTTATCCACAAAAATTTCTTTTCTCCATTCACCCCCATCTAGAGGGCATCCCCACCTAGAGACTGACCCGCAGAAGCGAGGTTCCTTTTACAACCAGTGGAACGGGCAGTCTATCAACTAGACGGGGTTGGGAGGGTCCTACTAATCACCTTTTGTTTTTTCTTCCCCCGCCCTCGACACAAATGAATTATTGTACCATTTTATTGTTATCTTTTTTGTTTTTACACGTCAATAAAAAATGTTTTTAAAATTGGGAATTAAGTAGGACGTCCCCAAATATGAAAGGGTGAATGCGGTATTATGGTGAAAGAAGATACTAGCTGGGAGAAACTTTTGACTTTGCTCAGTTCTGGAGTGACAAGGATGACCAACGACCCCCAAAATCCCCCCTTTTGAGTTGGCCATGTGCCTAAGTTTTTTGTTCATCGTTGATTTTGACTGTATTTTTTTTAACATGAATAAAAGATTTAATATCTCAAAGTGTAGTATCTGTTCTCTCAGTTACGAAACTTTCCGCCACCGGGCTTTCGGGCTAGGTTAAGGTGTTTTCATACTCACCTTCGTTAGCAAGGACCGACCCCCTCCTTTGGGGAGTCAGGACCTAAAGGACCAACTCCACATTTGTGGGAGCTTGGACCCGGAAACCGATCCCCTTTTTTTTGGGGGGGGGAGACTGGAATCTCGGGACCAACACCACTAGCTGGTAGTTGAGACCTGCTTTTGTTGTTTTTTGCATGCGTTTTTTTTTCGTTCCGGTCTCTTTCCTCTAGAGACAGGGGATGGTCTAATTTCTCCACACTTAATTGCCTGAGCAGCACTCTGACCTGCCAGGCCCAAACTTTGTCTATCTTCGCTGCTCTCCCAGTGGATCGAGCAGACAGGGTTCTCTTTCTCGCTTCCGTTGGGGTAAGTTAGTGGGTAGGGTGACGTGGGGTAGGGCGGGTGCTTCGTTTCTGCTCCCCTCTGTGGGCAGGGATGCCTATCCCCTCTCTCTCTTAATTGCGATGCGGCACTCTGACCCGCTAGCACCCACTGCGTCTTTCTTCTCTGCTCTCCCCTCTCGCGGGGGGATCTGAGCTGCTAACCCGACATCCCCGTGAGGGGAAGTCAAAAACTCTAATTTCTTCAAAGTCCCCTCCTCCCCCTCCATTCCCCTGGGTTTTCTTTTCCCCCACTACACTTTGGTACGCGTCAGCGGCCAGTGCAACCGCCACGATGCCAGGCAGGAGGGGTACGTCACCCCAAATGCGCAGCATCTCAACTGCTAACGACTCCCTATGTGAGGGAGCTGATGCATCTCCCGGCGAGACGGCGCCAGGAAACAAGGTAGGGCCCCGGCGCGCGGCGACCTTGGAAGAAAGCGGGAGGGTAGGGCCGCAGCCCGCGGCGACCCCCCGAAAAGCACCTGCAACCGCTCCCCACGAGGGCAACCCAGCGGAAAAAGCTGCCGTTAAGTCACTAGCTGGGGAAAGTGCAGAACCCAGCCAACCAGCTGCACCCCAGGACGGCAGAACCAAGGGAGGAAGACCGGGGAACCCATCCCCCGCTCCCCCAAAGGGCGACTCCCCAACAGAAAAGGAGGAAAACAGCACCGCGGACCAAACCGAGGCGCTGAATGAAGATGTAATAGCCTCCATTTGCTCACTATTCGGCGGGGAAGACAGTGATTGGCCCCCAACACTCCCCAAGAGGACAAAATACGGAAAAGGGGTGACTCTCCGGCCAGTGGTAACAAAAGCAAGCGGGAAGGACAGACACCCTTGACAGTACCCACCAAGGCTCCAGCTGGGAACACGGCAGCAGAAGGGGAGACACCTCCATCCCCCAAGAGGACAGCCACCCAGCAAAGGAAGAAAATAAGAAAGGGGAGCGGCCCGGAGAGCAAACCAAGCCAGGACGAAACAACGCCAAAGACACAATGGCCTACTTTGCCTGGTAACGGCCCAGTTCTGAAACCAAAAATGCCCATAACAAGAGAGAGCCCCACAACACCAGCTACGCCCCCCCCCAACCCGAGTCCAGCTGACACCCACCAGGATGGAGGACCGGCATGGGGCCCCAAAGAGCAGCAAGGGAAGTTGACGCCCGAAGACTACAGACCACTCTTCGACTCCACTTACAAGGAGTATACCCAGGGGAACAACATCAAACCCCTCCCGGGTCAAGTGGAAGTTCTGGAGAAAAGAGTGCTCTCGCTGATAACTTCAGACACCAAGACAAGGGGTCTGACGGGCGTCAACAAGGACACCATGATAAACGTGTTGCTGGAGCAGAACATTCCCGCCAACTACATCTGTAGAAGGAGTTACGCACAGTGGGATGTTCTGCTCCCCACCTCCGAGGACGCAGTCAGGCTGTCCAGGACCAGCCATCAGAGCAGGAACATAAAGCTCCAACCCATTTATATGAACAAGAGGAGAGCAAATGTTTCTGCTGTAAACGTCCCCTGCTATATGGAGGCCAAACAACTGGGGGCCATCCTAAGCCAGTATAGGGACGTAGAGGAAGTCACCCCGGTCTGCGGATTAAGAAACATCATGACCGGGGACTACAAAGTACAGATGGTCCTGGACAAGGCTGGATTCTACGCCATCCCAGCCACACTAAAGTTCGGAGAGTGGACACTCTCCCTTATAGTGGAAGGGAGGAGGCCCCATTGCTGGCTGTGCACACAACAAGGGCATATGGCGAAGGACTGTCCAAAGAGGAATGGAGGGAAGAAGCCCACAAAAGCGGCGGGAACAAGCGTGACAACAAATCAAGCCGCTGCTCCCGCGCCGGCCGCAAATCCTCCAGAGGCACCGACAGGCTGGGTGACGGTCGTAAAGAAAGGCAAGACCAACAAACAGCCATCCTTGCAGACAGTCACCCAAGACCAAGACCAACCGAAGAGCGAGACGAAGAAGATGGACACACAGACACCCTCCTCCTCAAACAAGAGGAAACTACCAGAATCTGAGGAGGAGGCCGTGTCAGAGGCAGAGGAAGAGACAACAACAGTCTCTATGGCCCTGAGCGCAACAGAGATCAGGAGGGCCAGGAGGAGGAAAAGCCGCAAGACACGCGCAAACCCTCCTACCCCCACTGAGACTGAGAAGGACTCCCTCGCAACAACAACACAGGATGAGCCCCCTGTGATCCCAACACCCCAGCAACCCGAACAACCTTCCCCCTCTCCTATAAAGGCCCCAAGAAATTCTTCCCGCCCCTCATCCCGTGACAGAAGCCAAAAAAAAGAAAACGAGCAGGCTACCCCCTCCCCAAGCGCCCAGCCTCCCCATCAACCAAAAGAGGTCCCCTCCCCAACTCCCAAAGTCCGCACTGAACGGACCAAAAAGCTCCCTTTCCTGCCAGGAAGCAGGATTTGTGAAACAGACCCTTTCCAACCGGCTACGGACCTTAAAGGACAACAGAAGGTCCGGTACAATAAACTAAAAAACTTTGAAAAAGTCGGTGGAGACCTAGTAACAGACCCCACTAAATTCAAGGACGCTCCCTTGTTGACCACTTTCGTTAGGGTCAACAAGGACGCTAGGACTGAAGGAATTTGGGCAATGATTAAGGCAGCGAAGAATGCGATCCCAGGCCAGCAGCTGGTGGATAGGGACCATCCTTCGCTGACCAACATTTTCTTTAAATGTGAGGGTAGAATCCCCATGTATGTACACCCATCGCTATACAGGGCACTTAAGCTAATCCCCCTGGACGTGGGGGGCGTGGCCAAGGATGGATCACCTTCATCGGATTTACTTACCGGCAGCCTTGGCCAGGCCTGCCATGTCCTCACTGCCAAGGATTTCAGACCCGTCTGTAACAGTGCTTGAGGTAAGTGATCATGTCTTTGAACTTGGCTACATTGAATGTGAGGGGCATCAGGTGTCGAAGCAAGGCCTCGCGCGTTGTGAGAGACTTGGTGTCCCTCAAGGTAGATATCGCCGCTATCCAGGAGACCCACTTTGTTTGTGACGGGGATTGTCAGGTGCTGGTAAACGATTACGATGTCTACTCAGCATATGGCAATACCTATAGTCGTGGAATCTCCTTGCTAGTGAGTCGCACCCTGTCAGCGTCGGTGAATGTTGTTCACGCAGGCGAGGACGGGCGGGCGCTTGTTGTTGATGTTGCTGTTAATTGTAGTGTTTTTCGGATTGTTGCTGTTTATGCTCCCAGTGCTGCTGTAGAGAGGGCAACCTTTTTTCGACGGTTGGAGGGCTTCTTAGTGGATCCGGAACGGTTAGTTTTAATGGGGGATTGGAATGCAATCCTTGATCCCAAAATAGATAAGGTCGGGGGGGCTAGCGGTCGGCGTGGTGTGACAGCAGTCTGTCTGACCTGATGGCCTCGTGCGATCTCGTCGACAGATTTCGTCTGGATCATCCGGGGCGGGAGATGTGGACGTGGCATCCTGTAGTGCCTTCCCATCCAAGCACTTACTTGGATCGGATGTTAGTTAGAAGAGGCGATGTAGACTCCCTATCTTGTCTCACGTTCCACTTGCTAGGACACTCGGACCATAAACTTGTTATGGCCCGTTTGAACTTAGGTGCTAGGCCTAAACTGGCTGGATACTGGAAGTTCAACACCACCTTGTTGGAGCTGGAGGACTACCGGTTGAAGGTCACTGAGCTAATTCAGCGGGCTTTAGTGGGGGCGGTTACAGGGAGTAAGTGGTGGGTTAGTCTCAACGCCAAAATTAGGCGCTTCTCTGTCCAGTATAGCCAACGCCTCGCGATAGACAAGGCTAAGGCAAAGAAGCGTTTAGAGGATAAGTTGACCCGGGCGGTGGACGGGAGACCCCCTAGAGTTAGCACTAGCTAAACAAGATCTAAACCGCTTGGCTAGCGAGCGGTATGAAGGTCAAGTAGTTAGGGCTAGGTTAAAGAAAGTTTCTAACGAGGCTGTGAATGTTGACGCTGCTTTAAGGCGCGGTTCGGATGGGTATATTCCTAAAGTACATAACCTGGAAGGACACGCTTTAGTATCGACTCGGGAGATCTGCGAGGAGTTTCGGGAGCATCTATGGGTGCGCTTCACCCAACTACCCGGACTCAGGGTTGATGAGTTTGGCAGCTATTTGGCTGACTCGCCCCGCCTCACGGCGGCTCGGGCGGCTAGCTTTGATGGTCTTATTACTGAACATGAGGTCATTACTGCGTTGAAGCAGGTCGGCTATAACAAATCCCCGGGGCTTGATCGTTTACCCTACGAGTTTTACTTGAGGCTGTCGCCCATGTTGGTCCCTATTCTGAAGGATATGTTCAACCATTGGTTTGCCCAGGGTTCCATCCCTGGACAGGTGACTAAGGGTGTGATCACATTGCTGAGGAAAGGTCAACGGCATGGTGGGAGGGAAAACTTTGATGATTTTAGGCCCTTGACTCTGCTAAACACAGAGTTAAAGATTTTGGCAAAGATTCTTGCGACTCGCTTGCAGGTTGTCATCACTGACTTGATCGAACCGGACCAGACTTATGCTGTGAAGGGGAGATCGATTCAAGACAATTTGCACTTGATACGCTCGATCGTAGAGGGGACAGAAGACGACGCCGAAGCCGCGCTGATCAGTTTGGATCAGTCCAAGGCATTCGATAGGGTCGACCATCGGTTCCTAGGATCTGTGCTAGAGGCCGCCGGATTTAATCCGGACTTCCGCAAGTGGATATTTGTTCTGTATGACAGGCCGACGGTAGCGGTGCAGATCAACGGAAAGCTGTCGGAGTCATTCGCTGTCTCTCGGTCGGTGCGACCGGGTTGTCCGCTGTCGCCTCTGTTGTATGGCCTGGCATTGGAACCCCTCCTTCGCAAGTTAAGGAACGAGGCGGCTACACCAGTCCTGCGCGGAATAGCTCTCCCTGGAGGCACACGAACCAGGGTTTCCGCGTTCGCCGATGACGTCACCGTGTTCGTGTCTTGCCTCACGGACGTGCAAGCGGTGGTCGAGGCGCTCGCTCGATACGAAGAAGTAACAGGGGCCATCTTCAACCGTAGCAAGTCTGTTGGCCTGCGGTTGGGGGCCTGGACCGGGGTAAACTCGCTTCCAGGTATTTTCAGCTGGACCGATGGACCGGTCCGCATTCTCGGTGTCTGGTTTGGACCGGGACTTCAGCTGGAAAAGAATTGGTCGGAAGTACAGTCTAAGGTCAAATCGTCAGTAAAGACTTGGATTGGAAGGAAATTGTCCTTGAAGGGTCGGGCGGAGGCGTGTGCTACATACGTATTTCCGCTCATCCTTTACCGTTTGTCTGTACTTCTTCTCCCTGCAGAACGACTAACCCGCTTACAAGGGCGCCTCGATTCACTTTTGTGGAACGAAGGTAAGCATTACGTCTGCAGAGAGGTCTGTGTTCAAAGTCCGAGCGAGGGAGGCCTGGGTCAGCCCAGTCTCTTGTGTCATAGAAAGGCCGAGAGATTTGCTTTCCTGGGTCGTTCGCTTGAGAACTCCTTTCCCAATCTCAAACCCAACCCTTCGGCAGAAGGTCGTCGTAGACCGAAGGGGGAGTCCAAGTTCTTCTCCGAATGCCGGACCGCTCTTAGAGCTTTGCCGGGGACCAATGTCCTCGATCAGCCAAGGAAGAAACTGTATCGGGATTTAGTGGAGGGGACCGCGAAGGATCCACTTTGTAGGCGGATGGGATGGTCGATGGAGGTTGTCCGTTCTCAATGGTGTTGGGCGCCGGGACGGGAGATTCTGAATAACTCGAAATTCTCCCTGACTTGGCGACTGGTCCGAAATGCGCTGCCCCTCTTCGACGAACTTTTCCGGTATAAAGAACATACCAGGCGCTTCTGTCCGTGCTGTGACGAACGCGAGCCCGAAACAATCGAGCACGCGTTTTTTAGTTGCAGCCGGATACAGCCCCTATTAAAGTACGTCGAGGGGGTAACAGCTCGCATCGATGCCGAGTGTCCGCGTAGGAACTTTTGTGTAAAACATGGAGCCGCCGTTCCCCAGGGAGAAAAGTTTGGTTTTCCTGGCGATCCTAGCAGTAGCACGCATGACCATTTGGATCACGCGCCTCAAGTTGGTCCGCGAAGGGACATCTGTTCCTGATCGGGATCTGATCGTTTACTTTAAACATTTGCTTAAAGTAAAGATCAGATGCGATTGGAAGAGGTTGCCTAGAGTGGAATTTGACAAGAGGTGGGTGCACATCACTAGTTTGTGAATCCGTCGAGGAGCCAAGTTTCAATACGTGTTCCCTCCTTAGGCATGGCATGGGCGGTGCTGGGTCCTACGGAACCCATCCCGCCTAGGTTAGCATTATAAGTTCAGTAAAGTAACTCTTGACTGGTGGTACAAATGAGATCCTGTTCCTGATTTTATTTTTTGGTATTATAGAACCCCTGAGTCTGCCCAACCCACCTGCTCCTCATCTTTATTTTCTGATGCCCCCGGTCATCCCCCTACTCAGAGGTCACCTTCCTACCCCCTCCATCCGTTGCTTTATTTTCTCCCACCTCCATTAAGGCGACTTCCCCAAACCCCATTAGGGATGCTCTGCTTGTTTTCGGTTCCCCGGAAAACAGTAGGGGATCTAGCCACATAGAATAGTACAGGGGGGTCTTACTAACAACACATTAGTAGTTTTTTCCTTATTTTTGAAATGAACATTTTCATTAGTTTTTTCCCACTCCACGAACATTTTATGCCAATTAATTCAAGAACTCTTTCTAATGAAATCGAACTTTATTTTCTCACACATAAACACACACACACACACACACAAAAAAAATGCACACACAACATACAGAAATGAATATACAAATTGTACATAGTTAAATTTTACATTGAACGCTGGGGTTATTAGTTACATTAGGATCCACAGAGTGATTGAGGTATTTTGGTAAATGTTGCCAGTCAAGAGTAAGACTTCAAAGTCTCATCTGTTACATAGTCAAAAAGACACTGTACCCCCCCTCCCAATTTCTTGTAGGGCCTTGTGCCTAATTTTGTTGAATTTAATTTTTTGTACGTTTTTTATGTTCAATTTTTTCTTTCTCAATAAAATATATAAACAAGATCAAAGTGTAGTATCTGTTCTTCAGGTGCTGCACTTCTATTTCTTGTTCTCTTTCGGTGGAGGAGAAATCCTTCACGACTGAGACAATTTTTATTTTTGTACCTTTTCTCCACGTTAAAAAAACACCCTGGTGTCTAACTCTGTCCCGTGGGGAGGCATAGTAAATAGGTACAACAAGAACCTCTTTTAACATCTGAAGTACTTCTTTTTCTACAGAGGTCAAAGCTAGAACTTCATCACCACTTCTCGATACATCTGCTCCTTTCATTGTCATTGATCTCAAAGTGATTGATCTCATCTGCCTTAGATCCTTCACACTCATTCTCATTTCCTCTAACGATAGGATTCCATTCCTCCTCAGTTGCCCGCCTTCCATCATCGCTTACATTTCCTTCTGTACTTTCACTCCCTCACTGCTTTCATCAGAGCTAGTTTCATCAATTTTACTTTCGTTATTCATTTCATTCCTAACCATCCGTTCAATCTCTTCCCTTACAATCACAGAAAGTAGGTTGTTATTTTTAATTTGTTTTAATTGTGATACCAAACTCGCGACACTTCTAGCTTATCCTCCGCTCGATCCCACTCTTCCTTCACTTTTCCGATATATCCACCAGATTTGCTGCTTCCACGTCTTACAAAGCATTCCCACAGTTCTCTTCTTTTCCCATCCGTACCTGGTTTATTGACATTTCCTGTTCCAACTCCCTTCATGTCTTGGGACCCTCTCTGCCAATTATAACTGCCCCTACATACACACATCCTCAGAATTTCGAAAAGTTGTATGATCACGACAGGACTCACTCTGTTGACCAGTGGGAAACTTGGCAGACCTGAGGCCTCCGCAATATGTTCTAGCCTCATTCAAGTCGTTATTTTCAATATTTCGATTTGACATTCTCTCATAAATAGGGTTAGTGAATTTTAGGTTACACCGCCACCGATAGTTTTATTGAGACATCATCTCTAGGAGGGTTCCACACAAAGTTTCAAGATCCCCTCCCGATCTTTCTCCTCCACTACCACAACTATTACAACTAGCACCACCACCACCAATAACAACAGAAATAAAATTTACAATGATAATAGTAACACTGATATCGGTAGTAATAATAATAGTAGTAACAAAAACAATAGCAATGGCAGTAAAAACTACACCAATAACAATATCAGCAACAATAATAATAAAAACATACTACTAATAATACTACTACTACTAATAAAACTACTACTACTAATAATAATGATAATAATAGCAGCAATAACAGCAATACCCAATAACATTCAATGAGTGAGAATAAGTTTCCCTGCTCTCTCTGCTCCTCTTCCATCTTTTTATAAATTATTAATTAATTAATAATAATAATAATAATAATAATAATAATAATAATAATAATAATAATAATAATAATACAGCGTATTGCATCATCGTCTCTAATTTTTTCGTATCTGCATATTCATCACAAAAATAAACTATACTGCCATTGTCGTTAGTTCTAATAATTATTAGTTAACCTTTCTATTTAACAATTCTTAATAAAATGGGACTTTTCCGGCTAAATTTCTAAAAATATCTCTCTTGTTCTTATTTTACTTTGGTAAGAGCACTTTACATGGTTTTTCCCCTCTATCTTTGTGCATCTATCACTGTTTACATATACCCACGCATATACACCAACCTATATATAGTTGTTGTTGTTTTTTATTATTAATAATAATAATTAGAAGAATAAGAAAGGAAAGGAAATCGTGAAAAATAAACTACAGTGTATTATAAATTACCACAGCAGACACTACTTATATAAAATTCATAGTTGAAAAATATATATATACATATAAAAGAAGATACAAAATAATACACAGAATAAAAGACAGTAAACGGCATATTTTTCAAAACATACAGTTAGCAAAGATAAGCGAATATTGAATGTTGCCTATTTATTATACATATACAACTGGCCTTGCAATTAAATTATTCATATTTCAAGAACTAATAACAGAGTTAAATACGTTAACAAAGCATTTTGTCAAAGTTATTATTATTATTTTGGGGGGCTTAATATGCATTTATTTAGCGGGTTAATCTATTTTACTCTATTTTTCGAGGAATGACCGAGAAATTAACACAAGTTATGCTCTTATTTTTCGACGATTCCAAAATCCCCAGATAATGTTTTCGTTGGAAAATACTTCAGTTAATCTGTGATAAGGAAATAGTAATGCGATATTTTTTGCAAGAATTCATCTCCTTTAGACAACATTGCATTACAAGAATACGATAAATTGTAAGAAGTCTTAAAACAGTAGAATCTTATTTAAAATATTGTGCATCAAAATCCAGAAGTTTAGACTGCGTTTGCGTCAAACCGCTGGGTATTGGACTCAAGATGATGAACAAAAAGGGTTTCAAGATGAACTATCTCGCATTTAACGACTGAATATATTGATTCTCCTCTCAGAAAAAGAAATAACTTTGTTAACATGGTGTCGGTCTTATGTATTTTCTATGAGAGTATGTTCTCTGGATAGTAATTCAATGATTCTAAACTAGACAATTCAAGATACGAACACTAACCAGTCATACAACGTCATTTAAATATTAATTTTCCAGCGCGTCATATTTAGCATCAACATGTTTAATCAGATGTAAAATCTGCCAAGCTATAACAAGAAAATGTATCAAAGTTGCACTCTTAGGCATTAATATGTCATTTGAATCTTACAGACTTCGTGCAAACATCAAGTCAATTCATAATTTAAGCATGCCAGAATAAGAAATGATTATTGACAAATGTCGCACAGTAGAAACCGATTGGCTATTATTTTTACAATTGAGTCACTAATTATAGAGAACCGAACGCTACGATATTCATTGGGACAAAAACGTTATAGTGATGAGTTTTTATTATCTGATTATTAAGGGGCGGGTCATCTAGAACTTGCTTACATTGAACTTGAAGACACGACGATATTGTAGTTATCTGAAAAACAGGTAAGCAGAAAAGCAGGTAAACAGAACAAAGTTCACAAATTGGACATTTAAAAAAAATAATATTTTCCAATAAAAATTATCGTTTCGATTTAGGCACAGGTAGAGCGTTAATAGTGTGTTCAGATAGACGAGTGTTTTGTGAAAGTCTCGTAAGTGAAAAGAGTAGATTGGAGCTCCGACAAGCAGCTCCCATAAAATCTAATGCCAGAGCCGAGAAAGGCTTGAAATCTCTCTTCTGCGGGAAATAGGTTGCAGAGAAGGGGGAAATGCGTCATCTACCACGTTTCAGAGTTGTATAAATGCGGTAAACGTGAAAACCATTTATTAACTCAACTCCCTTTACTCCACAATTGTCTTATTCTAGTTACGCGGACAACAATAACACGAAAGTCGAAATATAGTTGGATTATTACAGCTATATTCAATCGAGCTTAAAAAATTGTAAAACAATTGATACCATCTGAATCGCGGGGTGTGAAGTACAAAGTGCAATAAAAACCAAACAAATTTTGAAGAATCTAGAAACGCAATTTTTTCAATAGATTTCTTTCTTTCGTTCAGTTGTATAAAACATTCAATTGAGGTAACCACTATAGTTTATGAATCAGACACGTCTATTATAGCCACAAGTTAACACGATATTTTCCTGTCAGAATTCTTTGTAGAACTACATAGGAAATTACATTATATGCCGCGAGAAAATTGTCAGCATCCTAATTGAAAGGGATTTTTGCGGAAACAATTACAGAGAAATTAGGGCACCCAGATTGTCAGTTAGTGTCGGTAAGCACTAGATTACAGTTCTCATAAGAAACCCAAACATTGTGTTTTTACGGATTTGCTTTATCTAAGTCGCCGATTATTTATTAATAACAAGAAATATTACGTAGGTATGACTTCCTGTGGTTTGAGTTGTCCCCCTTTGCAAATTGGCTGTTTGGAGAAATGGAAGACTAGATGGCTCTGTGTGGTTTGAGTTGTCCCCCTTTGCAAATTGGCTGTTTGGAGAAATGGAAAACTAGATGGCTCTGGTTGATAGTCAATTTGCATAAGTGGAGAAATGGGCAGCATATAAACGGTACTTTTTTTAAGCAGGGGCGAAGAGCGCAGAGAGTGAAACGACGGTTGGAAGAAGTGACGGCAAATTCTTTTTGTGACGTTGAAGAGCTCGACCTTTTGGAAGGAACAGCTGTGTCTCATATATTTTTTATGTCTTTTTTTTCTACTTCCCGACAAGCTATTTCGGCCGGAAATATGGAAGCAAAGAGGATCAGCAGTGAACTGCTTAAGACGCTCTCTGGATAGGAGATGGTATAACCTGGCTGACCAAGGTTAAACTTGTCGCTAAGTTGCGGGACATCGCGGATGTAGCCAGCTTGATACCGCTGTATCTTGATGGTGATGGCATGGCCCTATATCTGGAGATGCGGGAGGAGGATCGCCTGTCTGTTGACGACATTGAGGAAAAGTTGAAGGAAGCATTTACCGAAGGACCGTTTGTGGCATATGGCAAACTAAGCCGTATGGTGTGGACCGGAGAGCCTGTCGATGTTTACGCCAACAATATCAGGAGGTTGACGGGACTAGCAGGATTCAATGGAGGAGGCCGTCGACGGATTGTTAAGATGGCCTTTATCAATGGCTTCCCGGACCATATTTCTATACTTCTGCAGCAACTGCCCGGTGCCAATACTATGGAGATGGCAGAGTTGATTACACAGGCGAGGGTGCTGGCCAGGAAAAAAGAGAGTGAGCAGGGAATCGTAGCTGTCGCTCAACGAAGGAAACTGCAGCAGGAAATTGTGAAGGACGAAAAGCAGGACTGTGGCAGAGACCCAGGTTCTGTGGCAGATGCTACCGATGCTAAGGGCCCCATATGGCGAGGGAGTGCAGGGAGCCAAAGCCAGAAGTAACGTGTTACCGCTGTGGGAAAGTCGGCCACATCAGCAGATTCTGTCCCCAGGGAAAACGAACAGCGGGAAGCCACTGCGCCGGTGGCTACCCCACTTGTGTGGTGTGATGCAAGCTGTATAGCAGTAGGGGTCACCTTGGAGATAGGTGGTGTTACTGCAGAAGATGTTGCTTGATTGCGGAAGAAGGACGAAGTGGCTCACATAAATGTGGCGGAACTGGATACGGTTATGAAGGGCATCAACTTAGCCTTGAAATAGGGGGCTACATAATGTTGAGGTGAGGACCGACTCAGCTCCTGTGTTATCTTGGATCCAGTCCGAAGCTACAGGAGAAAGAAGGGTGAAAACGAAAGGCGCTGCAGAGATGCTAGTAAAGCGTCGATTGATGATGTTAAGGGAGCTGATTAAAGAATTTGATCTTACAGTTAGGGTCTCTATGGTTCCTTCAGCGAAGAACAGAGCAGATGTGATGACGAGGGTGCGGAAGACCTGGCTAAAGGCGCTGAATGAGGCGGCTGTTGCAATATGTTATTTGAATGAAGACACTCTGAAGGATTTGCATGACATGCACCATTTTGGAGTGGATAGAACTTTATTCTTTGCCAGGAAGGTGGACCCCAGAATCACAAAGGTGGCCGTTAGGACAGTGGTTGAGAGATGCAGCCGGTGTCAATCAATCGACCCTGCGCCGAGTAGACACGAAGCTTGTGAGGTTCAGGTGGCAGAGAACTGGAGCAGGTTGGCGATAGACGTAACGCACTATCGATAGAGGCCGTATCTGTCAATGGTCGACTGTGGACCAGGAAGAGTAGCCATTTGGAGGGAAATCAAGGCGGAAAATGCAGGTGAAATTGCAAAGGGCTTGGAAGAGGTGTTTTTGGAGAGGGGTCAAGTTAGAGAAGTGCTAATGGACAATGGAACAGCCTTTCGCACAGCTTCAATGTGTTGAATAAGTGGGGAGTGCGGCGCTTTTTCAGGGCTGCATATAGACCAGGCGGAAACAGAATTGTGGAGCAGCATCACAGGACCATAAAGGCTATAGCTGAAAGGGGCCAGATTTCGCCGCCAGAAGCTGTCTTCTGGTATAATAGTGCTCCAAAGTCAGGGCAAAAAGTGGAGTCAGTGCCGCAGAGGGCTGTCTTCAAGTACGAGTGGCGGCATCCCCGAACTGCACAGGTACCCGCGAAGGAATGCGAGAAGCGAGCGACTGTGCGAGTGGGAGATGAAGTGTGGTTCAAACCGCCTGATGCTCGCTGTACCACACGCTGGGGGGGAGGGGCATTGTGACAAGTGTCCAGTCCCGGAACAATGTATCTATCGACGGCATCCCTCGACACATCCTTGATGTGCGGCGGTAGTGGTGTCATCAGAGGAAGACAGCGACGTCGAGCCAAGTAGCGCGTTCACGAAGAGGCTCCGCGGAGATCGCAGCGAGAGAGACGGCAGCCATGTTGGTCGAGCGACTACGTGATGGGTTGACATGTGATGATCGTGTAGATCAAGGGGGCGTGTGGTTTGAGTTGTCCCCCTTTGCAAATTGACTGTTTGGAGAAATGGACAACTAGATAGCTCTGTGTGGTTTTAGTTGTCCCCCTTTGCAAATTGGCTGTTTGGAGAAATGGAAAACTAGATGGCTCTGGTTGATAGCCAATTTGCATAAGTGGAGAAATGGGCAGCATATAAACGGTACTTTTTTAAAGCAGGGGCGGAGAGCGCAGAGAGTGAAACGACGGTTGGAAGAAGTGACGGCCAATTTTTTTTTTGTGACGGTGAATTATTTTTGGACGTTGAAGAGCTCGACCTTTTGGAAGGAACAACTGTGTCTCATATATTTTTTTATTTTTTTTCTCTTTCACGACACTTCCTTAGATTTCAAAACCCGATACTATGATCACAAAAGTACATTCAACAATAAAAAAAAACACCGTATAAAAACAACACTAAAAAATAAATACTGGAAACTCAAAGAAAACGGACATTCGCCGGTAGTCGAGTGGAAAATAATAAGACAAACTACCACGTGTAAGCATTTGAACGGGTCATGTAAATTATGCCTTCATGAAAAATTTGCTATCCTTTATTTAAAGAACCCCAACACCTATTAAACTGTAGAAAAGAAATAGCAACTGTGTTCACAAAATAAAACTTACTCTAGGATAGCGATACAAAATAACTTTAAAACTAATAAATCAATAGAAAATAAACAAATAAATAAATTAAATAAACATGAATATACATAAACAATCACATATATATGTATGTATGTATATATATATATATATATATGTATATATATGTGCATATATGTATGTACACATATGTATATTATATATATAAAAAAAGGGAAAGGTCTGCCTTAAACCACTAACCTTGTTCTAAAACAGATCCTTTGTTCGATAAAATGAATGTCCATTGGCTGATAGGAAGGAGAGTGGTGGATACTAGAAAGCTGATTGGCTGACTAAAATCCTCAACAGAAGATGGCCATATAAACACTAGAAACAACCACAGAAGTCGCGCATAAGCCTGACTAATCATAGTGGATGAAACGCTGATTATTCAGTGTAGCTTAATCACCATATATATTGTATAAATTACTATATATATACATATATATATATATATATATATATATATTATATACATACATTTATATATATGTTTATATATATGTTTATATATGTGTATATGTTTATATATATATATATGTATGTGTTTATATATATATATATGTTTATATATATGTATATGTTTATATATATATATGTTTATATATATGTATATGTTTATATATATGTTTATATATATATATATATGTTTATATATATATATATGATAATCTCTATATATAAAAACAGTATTTTTTATTCAGCTATTCCTGATATTATTCTCGAAAATAATTTACATGCAGTAGACAATTCCTAAGGAAAAATGCCCGTTACTAGCGTTATCTATTCCACCTATTTAATAATGCAGATAATTGCAATCATATTATTCATGATTTAATCAGACGCATATATATATATATATATATATATATATGTGTGTGTCTGTGTGTGTGTGTGTGTGTGTGTATGAAGCCTTCCAGTTTATTATTATATATGAGAAAGTATATGGAGTTACCTCTAATAAATAAAATGTATCAAGAACATTTAAAAATTCATGATCGATTTATTTCTAAACCAAATTAAATGTATGCTCTTTAGTTCTAAACTCTTATACAAATACTAACATACTCACATACATCCACTGATGAAAATTGTATTATACTTTGATGTATTGTAACGATTATGCATAACTTTGACCATGTAATTCATTAACAATGGTGTTAAAATGTGAGGAGTATCTGTTAAACTTTTCAAATATTAAGTTATATTTTGTCTGAATTACTAATTACATGAGCATTTTCTTATCTATGTTTCAAATCACTGGCAACTTGTTATACACCTTCTGTTGAAGACTTCGATCATATTTACAGAAAGGAATACCATTGAACACAATATTATATTACTGAAAAAAATGAAGCCGAAAATGCGTTTGTAAAATCAAGATGTCTGCCCGTCTGGATACCTCTTTTCTACAAGTGCATCTCCCCAAAATGAACATTAGTTTTATTTTAATGTTCGTTTATTTTATTAAATGAATTTTGATATTATTTGTTTTTCATTCATATAATTTAATTGGCTTTATTAAAACATATGCAGGCGCGTGTACATATATATATATATATATATATATATATGAATGCACATATATAAGTATATAAAGATATGTAAATATACCTATATATTTATATATCCATATATATATATATATATATAATTATACATTGATGTACATATATATATAAATATATATTAATATATATATATATATAAATATACATATATATATATATACATATATATAAATGTTGTGGCCTTGTTTTAGGGGTTCACAATATCAAACAGGAGGGTCTGTAAAGTCATGTCAACGATTAGGCTGGCATGCATTCTCTGATTAGAGAGTCCAAAATGGTTGCCTTTCACAGCGATGGGAGTGTCCATGTGAAGACAGGAATATGGGTGTCAGTTACCCCAGAACACCCCCCCTCCGAAGATTTATTTCCCTGAAATATAATTTTTTCTCTTAGGGTTTACTTCCAAGGGGTCCGCCAGCTTCCTTTTTCTAGTGGAACGACGTATTTCTGTACTAGTTTTAGGAGGTTCCAGATCAAATGCCTCATATAGAAGGTCCATCGTCTCTTCTTCGGATGGAATTTCACTTGGCTCGTCTGAAGTGCGTTTGCGAATTTGGTTTAAGTGTTTCATACGTGTGTAGTGTTGTCCTTCCACAATATAGACCATACGACCGATCCTGTTAATGATCGTTCCCCGCTCCCAGAAGGTACTATTATCTTTATGCATTTGGAAAAATATCTTTTCTCCCGGCATGTAGTTCTTCTTGGGTATCGTCAGCTTGGTGTGTTTTACCTGCTTTGGTAATAACTTATCAAAACTGGCCGTATTTTCCTTGCAAACATTACTTTCACTGGAGACATCTGGGATGGTGTGTTTTCGTTGGGCGTTATGCGGTACACCTGAAGAAATTGTTGTAGGGCTTTTTCAGATGGCGTGTCCTTAGCCTTCTTCAAAGCTCTCTTCAGTGTGTCCACAAATCTTTCCGCCTGGCCGTTTGACTTGGGGTGGTATGTCGGAGTTGTAATGTGGTCCACTTGAAAGGCTCTAATGAACTCTTTAAAGCCCCCGGACGTAAACTGAGTGCCGTTATCTGACACTAAACAGTCGACCACTCCGAATCGTGCAAATAACTCATGAAGAGTTTTTATGGTGAAGTCCGTAGTTGGGCTCTTACATCTAAAGACTTCGGGCTACTTGGAAAAACTGTCCACTATTATAAGGTAGTAGTGTACATCAAGTGTTCCTGCATAGTCCACATGTATTTGTGACCATGGATAGTCGGCTTTGGGCCGTGGACTGAATTGAATAGGTGGTGCTTTCGCAGCTAGAGCACACCCTCTGCATGATTTAACTTTTTCTTTATTGTCCTTGTCCATGCTTTTCCAGTACACGTATGAACGCATGAGGCTCTTCATTCTGGTGGCGCCAGGGTGTCCTGTGTGAAAATCCTTGAGGATTATTTTATGTAGGGTCGCTGAAATAACTACTCTATCTCTGTATAGTAGAACCTTGTCGCACACTGAGGAAGCTTCTGCTACTTGTTCATCCGATTCCAGTTTTTCTTTGGTTTCTTTTATAAAATCGTCACTCTCGGCTTCTTTTCTTATGTCGTCTAGAGTAACCGAAAGTTCTTTCACTGTGTTACATAGAATCAAACTGTAGTCCTTCTCTGATGTAAGTGATGTGATAACAGAATCCTCAAGCGGTTCTCCAGTTTTTGGTATTCACCGGGATAGGCCGTCAGTATGTCCTAACTTCTTTGATGGTAGAAACTCCATTTCTAAGTCGTAATTGAGTAGGATTGTTCCCCATCTTTGCAGTCTGTTTGCCGTATGTGTAGGTAATCCTTTTCTTGAACCAAAGATAGCGATGAGAGGCTTATGGTCCGTTTGAAGCTTAAAATGTCTTCCACGTAAAAACCTATTGAATTTAGTCACAGCGAAAATAATACTTAGAGGTTCTTTCTCTATTTGGGAATAATTCTTTTCCGCCGGTAGTAGGGTTCTAGACGCATGTGCTATCGGGTTCGTTGAACCATCAGGCATTTTATGTAACATGCATGCGCCGATTCCATGTGCGCTAGCGTAACTACCGACGATTATGTCCAGTTTCGGATTATAATGGGTCAGGAACAGTTCTGATGTGAGCACGTTTTTTAGCTTTTCGAATGCAGTCTGGCATTCTGTGGTCCAATCCCAAACTTTGTCCTTCCTAAGTAGCTCGTTTAGGGGTGCACGTAAAGTATGCAAGTCTGGAATAAAAGCTAAGAAACTTTGCGAAGTTGTTAAGTCATGTGGCTCAGGCATATTTCTTATCGCTGTGGACCTTTCAGAATCGGGCCTACCGTTCTTGTCTATTATCTGACCAAGGTATTTAATTTGGTTGAGGAAAAATTCGCATTTGGTGTATTTCAGTGTGAAGCCATACTCACTTATTTTTTCAAATACCCGAAAAACATGTCTTTTATGTTCTTCTATAGATTCACTTTTTACTAGAATGTCATCTAGGTATCCTATAGAAAAATCAAAGCCGCTCAACATAGTGTCGCTTATTTGCTGAAAGATAGCCAGGGCGACCTTGATCTCGAAAGCTAACCTATTAAACTTTAACAGTCCCCTGTGGGGTGCAATACACAAGAGTCTGGAGCTTTCTTCTTCCACGGGAATTTGTAGGTATGCTTCGCTTAAATTTAGTTTGGAGAAAATTTTTCCTCCATTGAGTTTCGTAAATACTTCCTCGGGGCTAGGTAGCTGGTAGTGGTGATCCCTTAGTGCTGCATTCAACCCTGTCGAGAAGTCTGCGCAGACTCTAATATCCATTGATTTTTTCTTTACGTATACAGTGGGAGACACCCACTCACTGTAGTCGACTTTGGTCAGTATTCCTGCCTTGACGAGTCTATCTAGCTCCTCGTCAATTTTTTGTATGGAAGCGAGTAATATGCTGCGCTTCTTTTAAAAACCGGGGTGATGTTATCTTTTTATTCGAACTTCGCCTTCATTTTTGTGCAGTAGCTTAATTTGCCCGAAAAAAAAACATTAGGAAATGACTCCATCAAGTCCTCCTTAAGTTTTTTTTTTGCTTCGGCTGTAGGGCTGTCTATTTTCTGACAAAAATCGCTCATGGGCGAGTCCCAGAGTTCAAATTGTTGAATCCAGTCTGTCCCGAAAAGATTATTTGATTTCTTTAACACAAACATTTTAAGTGTTAAAGTTTTGCCCTTCAATGTTACATTTGTAGTGACTTCACCTTACAACCTAATTTGTTCTCCCGTTACCGAGTGAGCCACTCTGCTGGTTTGTCTCATTTTTGGTTTGCCAATTTCACACCAAGTATTATAGTTTATTATGGATAAATCTGAGTTACTGTAAAGTTGAAGCTTTACGTTTTTGTACCCGACTTTGACTATTACGTACTTCCGAACATTTTCATCTTTCCCTAGAATTCTCGCCGTTTTGACGTAACTCTTGCGAGGTCCTTTTACTATACAATGCGAGGCTTTGTGGCCATTGCGTCTGCATAGATCGCATTTACGGGACCGGTAAGGACAATCTTTCTGCCAGTGGAGTTCTCCCCATCCTCGGCATGGGTAAAGTGGTAAATCAGGCTTATTTTGGTATGTTTCCTGAGTATTGCGTTTGATTTTTACTTGACTTTTTGGGAAGAACGTTTTTTTATTTTGCACTTTCTTGATGTATGATACACTTGCCTCTTCTATATTTCTGGAGTCCTGTTTCTCAGAAATAATTCTTTGGCATTCCTCAGCAAATTTTTGAAGGGTAATATCCGGTTTCTTTTCGAGTGTGTTCAATGTCCTGCCTCTGATTTCAGCGTACTTGGTTGAGACTAAACCTTGAATGAAAATCAAAACTTTGAAATTGTCGGCCGCTAACGAAGATAATTTAAAATTATCACAATGCCTGTTCACGACTGACGCAAATGTTGTGTAGTCTTGGTCTTCTTTGCGAGTCAGGTTTCTACATTGCCATCTCTTATGGAATAAACTAGTTTTCGGGCAGTATAAGTCCATTAAGGATTTTACAGCCTCGTCAAATGGCAATTCGTTCGTCTGTTTTGGCAGTATATAATCCACGAACTTACTATGGTCCATGGCTCCCAATTTTTGTTGTAAGAGACGAACCTTCATCTGCTCGTTCCAAGTTTTACAATCAATTCTGAACACGTCGCCGAATCTGCGGAAATAGGCTTCAAAAGTTAATTCTTCATCAGGCCGGTACTGAAAAGTTTCCAACGCTGACAAGATTGCAGTTTGGGAAAAAACGTCCTTGTCTGACTCTCTACTGTCTTTTTTAGATATAACCTTAGATAATATTTCCAACTTTCTCTTTGCTTGTTCTTGCATTTCAAGTATTTGGGCATTAAATTGTTTTCTTTCTTCTTCTCTTTCTTCTACTCTTCGTTTTCTTTCTTCTCTTTCTTCCAACCTTTCTGCTTCTCTTTGTCGTTTTTCCTCCTCCATTTGCTTTCTTTCTTCTTCTCATTGCTTTTGTATTTCGGAGAACTGAGTTTGCTGCAACCGTATCATAGCAGCTATTTGTTTTGAAAGTTCTTCCATGTTGAAAAATAATTAGTCTCCGAATTTTTAGGTCTGAGAAATTTCACAAAGAAAAAATCAATTTTATGAAAATGATATATGAAAAAAATATTCACACATGAGGAGGGACAGAAGGAAAAGAAAAAAAAGTTCCGTGTTGTATCTTAGCAGAAAATGTAATAAGACACTTAAAACGTTTCTGTTTAATTTCCATGAAAAAAAATAGTGAATAACTGTACTATTTGTTGAAGTCAGAGAATTTTTCCAACATCAAAAGTATTTAAGAAATATAAGAGAGAGAGAGAGAGAGAGAGAGAGAGAGAGAGAGAGAGAGAGAAAATATTTTACAGTTAGCATTTTTTTCTCTTTTTTTTTCTTGAAGTCCATAAACTTTTTCAGTTTCGACTTTCAGTATTTTTCTAATTTCCTTTTGTTGTTGTTGTTGTTGTTGTTGTTGCTGAAATATTTTATATTATAGAGTTGTATTTTTACAATCTTCGAATATGCTTTTATGGTCAGAACATATCCACATTGGCAGGTTGGTAGAACTTGTTTCAATAAATATTCGTGTGTTAGATGCAAGTGTCCTATGTAGAGTCGGTTTAATGACTTTTCTGTTTCTGTTTTTATTTTTCTCGTTCACCGTAACAGAGAAAAAAATAGTTGCTTGCCAGCTAACCACACGTGTGTTCAAAAATACAAAAGCGTTAATTTAAGTTCACCAATAACTTTTTTTCAGCATAGAATGTAATCTATTTCGATTTAAAACAAGAAATTGATTAGGACAGCAATATATATTTTTCCTACTCACAGTTTTGGTTTGGCGATAACTTTCTTTTTTTTTCTTGTTGTTGAAAAAAAGAAGTAAACTTGT
Source organism: Euprymna scolopes (assembly GCF_053919585.1). Taxonomy (NCBI): domain Eukaryota; kingdom Metazoa; phylum Mollusca; class Cephalopoda; order Sepiida; family Sepiolidae; genus Euprymna; species Euprymna scolopes. The sequence goes on along the minus strand of NC_136492.1, from coordinate 52,574,197 downwards.
TGAACTTTTCAAAGCTGGTAGAAAAATTTAAAGTTGAGTCAGAAAAATAGGAAAATAGACGTTTTTGATTACTAGTCCAAAGGAAAGGGTCCTTGTGAGGTTTTTTCATTCCTACGTCGCCAGATGTTGTGGCCTTATTTTAGGGGTTCACAATGTCAAACAGGAGAGTCTGTAAAGTCATGTCAACGATTAGGCTGGCATGGAATATCTGATAAGAGAGTCCAAAATGGCTGCCTTTCACAGCGATGGGAGAGCCCATGTGAAGACAGTGATAGGGGTGTCAGTTACCCCAGAACAATAAATATACTTATAAATATACTTATATATAAATATACACATAAATATACATATATGTACATATATATAAATATACACATACATACACATATATGTACATGTATATAAATATACATATATATACATATATATAAATATCCACATATATACGTATATATATATATAAATATCCACATATATACGTATATATACATATAAATATCCACATATATACGTGTATATATATCCACATATATATACACATATATATATATATATAAATATCCGCATATATACATATATATATATAAATATCCGTATATATACATATAGATACACACACATATATAAATGTGCATATATATATATGTATATATGAATATGCATATATACACATATATAAGTGTGTATAAATGTATATAAATCACATATATTCGATTTGAACGAAAAAAAATGTAAACTAAAAGCGAAGAATGTAGTTTAAATTTTCAGGAAAGAAGAAATAACGTTAACCTATCGGACACTTCCCACCTACACAGTTCGATTTCTAAAAAGTGTATAATTAACAAAAGAGAATTCACTTATATGAGGAGAGGAGAATAAAACATTTCTTAACTAAAATTTCTAAATAGAAATAGACTTATCACTTGCATGATTCCATTTCTCAAAAGTTTTAATTATATATATATATATATATATATATATATATATATATATATATATATATATATATATATATATATACTAGCAAAAGTACCCGTCGTTGTCTGGGTTCAAAAACAGCCTACTGAAAATGGACACTGCTTTATGAAAGTATGATAGGTTATGAAAAATACACCAAAACGGTTAATTCTTTTCCCAAAATCCATGAAATATTTAATTAACATTTAATTACACTTGATATTAAATAACAAATATTTCCATAGACTCCGTGCAGTTCGATGTATATATCGTGATCCGTATCTTGAAATAACTCTGATTTATTCAAATGCTTTAATATGTTTCTCAATTTGTGTTTGTATGTTACTTTATGTGTTGTGATTAAATCTATGTTTTTGTTTTCTTTTTACATTACTTATCCGAATTGGGTTTTAATCTCTAAGAGAAAATTAGTGAATAATTACTTCCATCCACAAGAGTTTCTTGTGAAATCAGTTGATGCGGTTCAAGTTCGGCTTGAAACCCGGTGGCAATTGCAAGTGGTTATATTGATTTTTAGATAAAAAGTCCATGTAATATACATTCTGCTCATATTCCTTATTAGGAGGAGTTATACTTCAAAACATATATTATAGTTATGTTAGAATAGGAAGTTAATTTCGGATCAATTTGCATATGCAAACTTATATTTTGTCTTGCCAAATAAGTTTCTCTACTTTTCATAATACTCTATTGAGTTCAATCTTTTTGTTTACATATTTTATACATTTTTGCTTGAATTGATTGATTTGTAAGCTCTCACATTTTTCTGCCTGGTTATATATGCAAGCTTACACGACGTGTGTTATCTTCCTAGCGTAATTTTTGTAATCGATCGCAAGATACTACGTTCGGCGTCAACTATAATTAAAGTTTCGAACATAATTAAAGCATCGTCCATTTTGGATCAAGCTCAAATATATTATCAATAATTAATGTAGACGCTGTTAGATTGGCAATAAAATATACTATATTTTTTTTTCTGGCTGTCGGTTGTTTTGTTGTTGTATCTATCTTCCGTTGTATCATGAAACGGTAGAACCTTACCGTGCGAAGTCACATAGATATTGAAACGCAATTACATAGATATCAATGGAAACAACATCGTATTGTTCACAATGTAACGTTACAGGTACTCAGTTAATGTGAGCAACTTATGCCGAGTTTTAGTAGACAAACATGAAATATAATATAATGCCCACACCAATGCTTAGATATTCTGACAGAATATTCTTTACGCTGGAGGTTTTATTGAGAAACTTTCCTCAACCAACCTAGGCCATAATTCCCCTGAGAATGTACACACAACCACTGTCCACATATATTCAACGTAATATAACAGAAATGATATATACATACACGCATTGCATAATAAAAAGTGTACTCCTCAAACCTTACAGAAACCATTATAGCTCCACCCCAAAACAACCTAAATAATTTATTTCGCAAGACCTCTCATCCCCATTATCTTAACTAGCATCTTCTTCACTCTTCTGAGTAGAAGCCTAAGCCTTCAAAATGTTATAATATAAAGAGTCCCCACATACCCAATACCCCTAATTAATGTCTACACGTGGTGAATAAATTCATAAATCTCTCTCTCTCTCTCTCTCTCTCTCTATATATATATATATATATATATATATATATATATACATATATATATGTTAGAATGGAATAATTCCAGGAGGAAATCCGGGTATGAGAGCTCAATGTGGTAAACAGAGCAATAACATTAAAATATAACACGGAAATTACATAATTGTTGATGCAATAATTCATTTCCTTATGGTATTTTCAAGCGTCTAAACTAGACAATTACATTATTGATACTTTCTTGATAAATTATTGAATCGACAATTATGTAATTTCCGTATAATTTATATATATATATATATATATATATATATATATATATATATATATATATATATATAAATACATTATTTTTATACTTTCATTTTCTTTTTTGGTTTAGTTGATGGGAAAGTTCTTTCGGAATTTTCAATTTTGATTTCAAATGGTGTATTTTCAAATAAGTTTTCGTTACAATTACTTAATGTTAGAAAAAAGACGGGCAGAAGCAGTAAATGATCTGATTATCTGCCAATCGGTTTATTTCTTATCCATGCATTGATCTATTTATTTGTTTATCTATCTCTGTATCATTCTATTAAGCGATGAGTGGACAACAGAGAGTTGAATCGTCATGATTTGACAGGTTGCAGCAGACTATGTGATCGGTCAGTTTGCATTGGAACGTATCGAAACGAACACTGGACGTTACCTGTCACATGTCATGTGTTTAAGTTTGCGCACATTTGGGGGCATTTGATTGGAGACAACGAGAAAGACAGGTAACCTGAATAGGGGCCTACCTATGTGGGAGATGGGGTCTCAAAAGGATACAGAAAAAAAAACGCCGAAGCCAAAAGTCGTCGATCATTTTTTTTTTAGACAAATGCATGGGACTGAATTAAATACATAATACTCCTCATCGTGTTAAGTCCTTTGTTGAAGTGTTATTTAAACAGATTCTATCTCCCCCGGCGACGGTTGGCAAACCTCGCAGAAGGAACAAACAGGAGAACAGGTATATCCTCATGTTATGTAACCTGTATTATATCGAACAAACGCCTAGATGAGCCATGGACCATAAACTAGACATTACTGGTTTGAGGATAACACTTAAAACAACAATATATATATATATATATATATATATATATATATATATATATATATATATATACTTGACTACCTGTGACCCGTTGGATTATGAGCGTGACGCTTGTGGCGTAAAAATATTTTTTGGCATAACAGAAACATTTCTATGAAAGTACATTAAAATGGAAAATCACGGATGGATCACTCAAACATGAAAAAAAATCCTCCCTATTAGTATAAAGTTACCTATTTTCCGAATAATCACTCAAAATCGAAAATTAAACATGATTTTCCTACGAATCGAACGGGCGAAAGTCATTTAGCAGCAAAAACGCACATGAAGCAACCGATGAGAAATATAAGAATGAAAACCCCATATTGGAATCCTTCAACCAAGTTATAGAAACATAAAATCTAAAAAAAAAATAATAATTAATAAAACCTGAAGCAAAAAATAAAACCTAACTAAATAAAATAAAATAAAACTAATATTAAAAGAGATTAGTAAGTGTGTCAATAAATTCACCGTTCTCACACAACTATTTTGTATCTAGAAATGTAAAAAAAAAATAAAAACAGAAGGAAGGAAAGAAGGGAGGAAAAGGAACTTATACAGAGTAGTAGTAGTAGTAGTAGTAGTAGTAGTAGTAGTAGTCCTGGCTTTATTACAGTTGTTCTTAGTTTTGTCAACGTGTTAAATTTGTTCAGTTGTAAGAAAATAGCGACAGTACAGTTGTAATAAAGAATAGTTTAAAAACACCCCCAATCTACTCATGTTAAATAATAATTACGAAATAATAACGTTAATATTTAAGTACGCAGGTCAAAATTTGCAAAAGAACCGATGTGTGTTTATTTGTTTTCGTTGTTATGGGTTAATGTTATGCGAGCATGCGTAACCGGATCTCGTAAACCGGAAAGTGGTTTACATCACTCGTTACAAGGTCATTTGAGTTATATATATATATATATATATATATATATATATATATATACACACTCCAATCTTTGTAAATAAAGATTTGCCCAAAATGATGCAGGATCTAATCCCATTTGAATGCCTAGCATTTTGAATAATATTTTTGTATTGTTTAATTCTTTTAAAAGTCCTTCGTGTAGAATTTTTACATATAACGTACTAGGCTCATAAATCGTTATAGATTTTGCTTTTGTTACATAATATATATTTTCTATTTTTTTTATTTCACTAGGTGAATTTTTACTGTGATTTATTTACCACCTAATTTAAATGTATATATATATATATATATATACATATATATATATATATATATATATATATATGTATGTTTGTGAATTATTTACCACATTATATAAAAATTATTTACCACCCAATATATATATATATGTGTGTGTGTGTGTGTGTTAACTCTATAACATAATCAAGTTGACTGAATCAATTTTTACAATTTAAGTTTTAAAATCAAGTATTTTTTAAAATTTTTATTTTTAGGGCAACACTTTTATCGTTCACCTTGTACACCATCGCGCACTGACGGACATGAAACCGCCTGGTATTTCTGTCACTTCTTGGAAGGAGTGCGTACTGGCAGGAATGAATGGTGACTGGCAGGCACTTCGCATGTAACCAAATATAGCACACCGCCATCCATTGGCGTGACCGTAATCCATTGTGTTCATTGTTCATTTAACACGGGTATTCTCATTTCGTAAATGAACGAAAATTTATTATAATACTAATACGAGTAATAATTATATTGTATGACGAACAACAACATCAATTAATATTATTATTAATAATAATAATAATATTAATAATAATAATAATAACGACAACACTACGTATTTTTCTTTAGGAAAATGTGAAATGAAAGTACCCAATAATCTTAAAAACCATCGTTCCTTGTCCACATAAGCGTAGTTAGAAATAACAGTTGTTATTTTTCTGTAATAAAATATGTGAAGATTTTTGTCAATGATTTAGTCAAAAGAACTGAATAGCTATGAGAAGGGAAAGCTTTAAACACATCTGTTGCAATATTTGGTACTTGTAATGGGGTATATATTTAAATATCAGCATTATGTGGCACAAGGCTGGAAAGTGGGAACCCCGCAGGCTCCCCTAAAGAAAGGGCACTCCTGCAATTTTAAAAAATTGCCTGAGTAATCCCGTCGGCATTCCCCGGTCGGGGCGCCTCAGGCAGCAAGCAATAAACTTGCCCCACCGGAAAGCCCGATCGCAAGGCCTAGGAGGGTGGACCTCCTAGGTATTACCCAGGCGACGTACCTCAGTCCAACAGGTGCTGGGCCGGTTCCCGGCCCCTCATCTGTTAAGCTGAGTGTCAAGTGACGAATCCTTGGCTTGTAATATCCTGTCTCCATGCAGCCGAAGCCGCTAGGAGACACATCCCATCACAATGGACTTGTGATGGGGGTATACATTTAATTGTTGCCCACGTCAGCAATATGTGACACAAGGCCGGAATGTGGGAACTCCTCAGGCTCCCCTAAAGAAGTGGCACTCCTGCAATTTTAAAAATTGCCACAGTAACAACGTCAGCATTTCCGATTGGGGCGCCTCAGGCAGCAAGCAATAAACTTGCCCAACCGGAAAGTCCGGTAGCAAGGCCTGGAAGAATGGACCTCCTAGGTATTACCGAGGCGGTGTACCTCAGTCCAACAGGTGCTGGGCCGATTCCTGGTCACTCACCTGTGGGGCTGAGTGTCAAGTGACGCATCATTGAAGTGTACTACCCTGTCTCCCTGCAGGCGAAGCACCTAGGAGACACATCCCATGGGGATAATTATTTAATTGCCGTCCACATCGGCAATATTTGGCACAAGACCTGGAAAGGAGGGGCACTCCTGCAATTATCCCATACAGTCGGACGATTTTATTTATAAACGATACTGCTAGGAACTGACGAATCGAATTAATTCACGTTCTGCTACCAACCAACCTGAAACCAGAATTAATTCGATTCGTCAGTTCCTAGCAGCATCGTTTATACATAGAATCGTCCGACTGTCAGTAGTATTTGCAACCGAAAATACGAGAGCGTCACTGTCAAATGAAATCATGAAAATGTTACTGATGAGCTTTCTAATTTAATATTTTGGAAACATTCAAAATAATGTGTTTTTCAATGGGTAGAATCTTTTTATATCGCATACAAATCTAAAAAAACACATTATTATTGAGAGATATATTAGCAGACATAACAAAAACAGATTGAATAAACAAAATTCACGATAATGCTGATATAATTTTTTTAAAGCTACGTATAATAAACGGTGTATATAGTCTGCTTCAGACTATGACTTCTATAATGCATAGCTATGTAGTAATATTTTTCAACAATAAAATGGTTGTGCCAATAGTAGACAACATGTAGTAATACATAAGCGAATAGTAAAAAAAAATGTTTATACAGGTATTCTTAGTGAGACTGTTATGTTTTTATACTGATATTGGAAAGGCTTCTAACGATAAACATATTCTTCTCTCCATTGTTGATTTTCCGTAGATTAGAATTTGTATAGCGTAGGATCGGAGAATGCCTTTGCAAATAGCAGGACTGCAAATGTTAACGCGACCGGCCGAAGTTATGTTGTTAAACGGATATACAGGATAATCTATCTATTGTATTGTATTTTTCGTGCGTGCAAACCTGTATTAATAGTAAAAGAACGAAAACAAAAATAAAAAACGTAAACAAGCATAATGCACGCGGATTTACTGTTAGGTTCTCCTGACGCAATAAACTATAAATTTTGCAAACAATAATTTCTCTATTTGATTAGTTTTTGTAGTTTTGTGAATTTACTTTTTTTATAGGAAATTAATGGCACTCAAAAATATTTTAGTGTAAATAAACTAGGGCGTAAACATTGCTGACAACAACAAAGAGCAATAAATCGTCGAAGACTGCATTTCTGATAATTCATACATTTAATACGTGAATATCTTCAAGGCAGGAGAATTGTTCGACAGTACTATGCTTTAATAATTCTGCATATTTTTTTCTGATGTGCAACGTGAATGAATAATATGTAGGTTGGGTTTGAACTGGAAGAGCAAAGTAATAGTCCATGGAAATAAACATAACATCTGAAAATAAAAGGATTTCGTTTCGGCTAAATTAAGTAAAGGCGCTTTTGTCATTTTTCTGCAATTTTAATCTGTTTATCGAAAAACCAGTTATTCTAACTTTAACGTGTTTGTCCAGTTGGTGATTTCAACAGCTGCCGTAATTCTGCTAAACTCTGAAGTAAACAAGGGCGGTCATTATTTTGTATTTTTTGCCGAACGTAATGTGTATTAAATAAAAAAAAATAGTAAGTAAAATATTAGCTGGTATCATGAAGGAAAGTAAAGATTAGAAAAAAAAAACTTGCTTATTTGCTACAATCTGCGTGAGAATTGCGTAAATGAAAGCGTGATTAAACAGGTAAAATATATAATTAGCATGGAACCGAAATTCGCTTTTTATATATAAGCTAGCCTGGGTGCCCGGCGTTGTCTGGCACTGGCCGGGGTGTTTGGAGGTGCGTGTTATGCAAAAAAAAAAAAAGAAAGAAAAAGTGGTAGTAGGCAGGCAGGCTCGAACTTGTACCACAACGGAGAAAAAGTATGTGAAAAACAAATTATGACACCTTTGCTATTGTGCTCATCGCCAAGCTGGTCAGTCGGCGAAAAAAGTGACTCCTCCGTGTAGAAAAGTGCCAACTGAGGGTCAAGAGATTTTTTTTCAGCCAATTTTTTTGATATGTGTTGTCTGAAGGGTCGAGCTTCAAAACGATACTGATCTCGTGAAAGTCCGTCTGCTCAGTTGAAAGTTGTAGGCAGGCATACATACACACATAAATATACATACATTTAAACATACAGTTGAGATTTATATTATAGATTATGATTAAAGCCTTACATCCAGTTTCTTCATGCCTTGTCTGGAGCGACTTCCATAAAAAGGAACTTGTACATTTTAGTTTTTGAGGAGAATTTTTTTTTGTTGTTGTTTCATATTTGCAGATTTCCACTCGGAACACATAACTATTCAAAATTATTTATGAATTTTAATGATTATTTTTATTTCTTATGGAAGTTTTATTTCGTTTTTTATTTATTTATTTTGTTAAATACATTCCATTCATTTCAGAATAAGATACTGAAGTGCCTTTCCAAATTTTAATTATAACCTAAATATCTTTATTTTAATTTAATAAACGTTCAGATAATTAATGTTTTCTTTTGAGTTATTGTGCTAACTAAATACTTGTTTTGCTGTTTCTAATAAATTAGTGGGGATACCCGGCGTTGCCCGGGTGTTTAGAGGTGTGCGTGTTGGGCGTGTGCGTGTTTAAATCAAAACATATATAAAAATAACGATGTTAAAACTACTTTAAAAAATCGTTGCCCGGGTGTTTATGTTGGAGGGGGACTTAAATACTTTTGGTAAGTAGTTACGATCGAACCCGAAGCCTTGAGGCGCAGGTGGAAAATACAGTGGGCACAAAAATCTGACACGTTTCCCGCTCGGCCAACAAAGAGCAACTGAAACACATTTGGATTTATTTATTTAAGTATTAATAACAGGATTGACACGTGCCCGCAATAAAAGTTACCTCTACTGCTTCTATTTGGCCTCATTAATGAGGTTAAATAGTAGTAGCAGAATTAACTTTTGCTGCGAGACAGCTTATGGGTGTGTTTACCCAACTTTGGCTGGTTGTTTCCCCAAGATGTTGGGGAGGGGGAAACCGACTCCCCATTGTCCAGATTGAATAGCAATTGTCTGATATAAGAAGTTTGGCCCCACATTGATCAAAGCTGATTGCTTCTGGGCGTTCTCCGGTTCGATTGCAGGGAACAGCGCCTTAGCTTTGAATTAGTTTCGGTTTTATACAAAAATGCTGAACGAACACAAGACGGGCTGAAATAGCAATGATTTTGTAAAATTCGACGTAAATAAATCTAGACGCAACGCTTGTTCGCAAATCGTACATAGTCTGATCTAGGGGCTATATAAACAGTTCTAAGCGATAGTACTCCCCGGGACTGTCGGCGAAAAAAGCTTTTTCGA
>NC_136492.1:52546990-52561990 GCF_053919585.1 Euprymna scolopes | reverse complement strand
TAAAAGTTAACAATCTGTAACTCATAAAATATAATTCAGTTCATGATGCCTTTTTGCTTAAGCTTTTATCGAATGCATGTGTTTTTATGACACTAAATGTTTCAACTAATAAACTGATGCCTTACACTAAGTCCCAACGCAGAAAAACAGTTGGCGTTTTCCATAAATTTCACAACTACACAGACTACATGATGTCCCTAAACGGTGTTCGTGGTTTTATATTCGACTAACAACGAGAATTAATACATTTAATTCCGCTGCGATTCGATATAAACACACCCAATATTAATGCGATTACATTCAAAGTGAGTGTCTAAAAGTAGAACGTTGTTGAGATTTGAGAAACCCTCATAAGCCCTTTTGTAAATTAAATATCTGTTAAAATATATAAAGTACACATAGTAGACAAAAATGTGATAATAAAAATAACTATATTATAATTTTAGTAGTTATAGACACGGAACTACTAATCATTTTGATAATGTTGCATCAGAGAAATTTATATTTATCACTAGCAGGTCCTGTTTACCGGCGCTGCCCCGTGAAAGACCCCCCCCCTCGCGAAAATATAAACTACGATTGTTGGTGATGCCCACTGCCCTTCCCGAAAAATTGCGGACACTGCGGGCAGTAACTGCAATAAAATAATCTGGTTTCGATAGAGATTAATACTGGTTACAGGCGATAATATTCGGGTATTGTTTGAATTGGAAAAAAAATGCAAAACTCAATATGATTTAAAAAGTTGCCAAAAACAGTTCATTAGAATAATGATATAAAGAAACACCTGTAGTTGAGAAGAAGAAATGAACTGTTTAGAGAGATTGAAATCAGTGGGAGAATTCCTAGATTATTTCCGTTTTCTGTTTAACTCTTCTACTAATAGTATTAAATACAATTCAATTTTTATGTCATCTTTTTTTAACATGTAATACAAAACAATTACGACTTCAATCACTCCATTTCTTTTAGTATTGCCATGTATAGAACGGCGTTTGGCTAGACATCACAAACACCCCGTGTTAAGAACAACTTTCGGAATAGGGTCCACCAACCTATCGGCGTTCGTATTAAGCAGTTCCAACATCCTCAGATGAAAAACAGTTTTGGAGAAGCCAACCCAGTTTTGGGGAGGGGTCAAAATTAACCATCGTTGCCAGCTTACCCACTCGCAAATTTTTAAATTGGGGGGGCAGTGCCGGTAGGACAAAAGCAGATTTGTTTATCGTGCCTGCGTACAAACATGACAGCCAGTGAATTACAGTTAATAATGCATGTCTATATCTTTATAAAAAAATATCTGCGCAAATATTGGATGAGATTTTCTTAATCAGCATAAGTGAAAACCTTTAGAAGTCGTCATTCAACAAACATTGTGAAGCTGCACCTAATGTAAAAATACCCCCTTACCTCCGAAATGTTAACGGGCGCGCAATTTCTTAATCGGTGTAAAAAATCGGAGATTGTGCATAAAACTAGATTTTAACTTTAAAACACGCCGGCAAGTTCGTCAATCGGGGAATGGAAACACAAATGGATACAATATTTCTGCTATTCTTCAAAACTGCTTACTTGTATATGTAGGCAAAATATTAATACATTTTCGCTAATATATTTTTACAAAAGTATTTCCGTTTTGTTTTCTCAGTTTTTTCAAATACAATTTCGTGTTTTTTAAATGTACTTCCTTTAAATATATTTTATTAAAATCTGCGTAAACTATGACGATCTTCGCCGCTCTTAAAATAAATGTTAAGCAATATACTATGTTATTCGTAATTTTTATGTTGTTTGAATTTAATGGGGTTTTTAACATGAAATGCGCACATTTTAAAAACTGTTGTAACGTCACTGTTAATTTTGCAGGTTGAAAAAATAACATAGAAAGTAATACAAATGACGACACAACAAACAAAGGTAGATCGAATAAGAAGTGTATTAGGACAAGGTATATTTACAGGATATTTACATAATGGTGTCAAATAAGAGAATCTTTGCTGGAGAAACATATCTGCTCTCGGCGGCCTTCGGTGGCTTCTGGTGAACACACACCCAGACTAACTGAGTATTCCTATTTATGCGTAATTACTATCCACATATGCAAATGAATGTGTTCCACAACAACAATTACCCTTTTAAAACTGCTAAAACTGTAAAAATGTAATTGTGTTGTCTTTTCATGTTTCTGTAAATCATTATATTTGAAAAGAAATCGGTTAAAATATTAAAAAAATTAATTCATAAAACTTTACGTATTTTTATATTATTTTTTATGAGGGCGATTAAAAAATAATCATAACATATGCTTAACTATAAAAAATATTTAACTGTTTTAAAACATAAATATTTAATGTAGGTTTTAAAAAAAATTAAATTCAAATAAAATAGAAAGTACGAATCCAGCAGATGATATTGCCGAAAAAAAATATTTTTAAATCGGCGACGATCCTAACAGATTGCGCTATTTTAAATAAATTATATGAATTAAAGTACACAAAAAATGTGACAGTGATTGAAAAATATATCTACAAAAAATATCTTAATATTTTGCACCAATATATTAGTTAGCGGTTTTGACGAAAAGCGGAAATATTGTATATATTTTCTGTTTTCATCCTTCACTTGACAGATCTGCTGGCGCGTTTGAAAGTTATGATCTGATTTTATGCACAATTTCACAATTTTTATTTCTACTTTCTGTATATATATATTTCACCCAATCTCATCCCCTCTCGTTTACTCGCCCTATGCGAGCAAAATTAGTAACATGATTGAAATAGAGCACATTGTAAGAAAATATGTAGCACAGTTTAATTGCCCACATTAAGGTCAATATAAATAACGTATAAAAAAGGAAAAAAAAGTCCCATGAAAAAAACAAAGAAAAGCAAACAAAAAAATAGCATAGAGTGAGTTTCGCTAAGCCGATCAGAAAACGAAATATAAAATATGATACCCGTGCTTTTTTTTACAGAATGTGTTCTTGTTTTGGGGATAGTGGTATTGTGTGCATAGGAGCGTGTAATGGCTATCGTATTTCATTTTCTGTTTACGAGGGTTATTAAATTTGCATTCGGTTTAAGTTACATAAGATAGTTGCTAATAGTCTGGAGATAATGCATGTTTATGGATCTCTGTTTTTGCAAAGCTAGGATATTTGGCCAAGAGGAGAGTTTCCACAATCAAAATATTATATGTGTAGATAACAAGAATAACAAGAGAGAACAAAAACTTGATATGCATAAATGACTCATCTGAATATGATGCTTATTGGAACAAGACAACATACATTATATCAGAATTAAAATGAATAAATTCAAGATATCATATTTGAAACACAAGCTGGAATTATTAAAAAAAACTTTCTATTAAACTTAAAATTACAAATAAAGAATTAAAAATAAGGGATGTATTGTATCTATTCATTTCATGCGAAATAGTACATAGTTGGCTTTCAAGTTACATCTGAGAGGATTTCTTATAGAGGATTCCACACAAATTTCCATATTGAAATGATTATGGAATATTCGAATAACTTTTGAGAATATGTGAATACATATTTCTATCACAGTTTGTATTGATAGTAAATTCAAAATAATGTTTTGCGTAGTTTCTTTTTTTATATAAAATCAAACATTTCTATATTACGGTAGGATCGATAAATATATATTCTATTAAAAAGGAACGTAATATTTCATACATATGTACATATGGGTGTGCCTGTGTGCGTATGTCTATGTGTATGTGGTTCTTTGTGTGTGTGTTTTAAAATATTGATATATAACGGCTTTTATGTTTTAGTTTTTAGCAATAAAGATGGTTTATTTTTCTTATTACTAAATCTCATTTACTTTCGCATTTCTTTAGAATGAATGATCCGGTATAATTGAAAACGTTTGTTCATACCAAGACTGTCATCGGAAAATTCTCACTATAACGATAAACTAGAGCAGGGGGAAAGCGTTAACATATTTTTCAATCCTTCTCCGAGGAAAATAGATGTAATTCTAAGATGTTTTTTTTATCTTACCGAAAATCTTAAATCTTTTAATCTAGGGACGACCATGCAAGGGTGTATTTCCACGAGAGATAAAAATAAGTTATTACGTAACTTTGGGATCTGGACAAATTTTTCTCAGTCCTTTAAGACATGAAAATATTGGATTGAAAAACAAAGAAAAATACTGGAACGGAAATACATGGCATTTAATTGAGGAAGATGTAAAAGAAAAATTATATTGAAAAAAACAACAGATTAAATCTCGGCAATGAATAGTAACAATATGATTATAATGTGATGGCGACATGTCTTTGAAAGATTAGCATTATTCTTTGTAAAACATAATCCGTTTAGCAACAGCTTGAGATTAATTTGTTAGATTCAAAACGATAATAAAATCAATGAAAATACCCAATAACATGCAACTGTTAGAATGCCCGCCATTACTATTACACCACAATTGATTTTGTCTTACAAGCATGGAGATCAAAAAAAGGTTGAGAATAAACTCGTAATGTAAAAACAAAACCATTATAATATCAAGATAAATAATGATGATACATAATACATATGCGGGATGCAGACGAATAAAGGGTAAATTGAAGTGATATTGTCGTAGATTCCTAGTAGGTATTATGCTCGTTATGTCGTAGATTCCTAGTAGGTATAGTATGCTCGTAAAGGGTATATAAGAAACATAGGAGGATACATTTTTATTAGATATGTTTTAATGTTTGAGAATTAGGTAAACTTGTTATATACTGTTATTTGATTGATGATATTTCTATATTTGTGTTGTATACTTTTTAAATAAACAGTTCGCAAACCCTGATGTATATATAACGCATGACTTTGCTCTAGATAAGGTACTTAAACTGTCGGCCAGGTATTAATACTTTCAGTATGAGTAGGTGTGTGTGTACTGTAAAATAACACTCAGCAAATCTCTTACTTAAGGATATTATCACGTGACATATTTTGTATCATTCACTGGGCAAATATATATGTGAATGAGGAATAATTGTTGGAGTTTCGGTAATAGGTTAGAACAGAAACATCAAATGAAATTTTGCGAAAACAACTGAGTGTGATCGCGTAGTTAGAAGTCGAATGACTTAAAAACAATTGAGTAATGCATCCTTTAAAGATTCTATTTAACCGTTAGGTATGAAACGTATAGGTACATCAACTTTAAGTGAAAGTGTTCATCAGAATGCGTTATATTATGCCGCAACTTTAAAGTTTACAGAGCTCTGAAAGTGGTTCTTAATTACTACATTTCGAGGTCATATAAAAGAGTGGAAGAGTTATTTCGTATTTTAACTATCCTTTAATTGCCCGTTTTTTGTGCACACCTTTAGAAAGGTGATACGATTAAAGACAGTGTAAGAGTAAGAGAAAGCAAGATCTTGCAATGCATATATCTAGGTGAAAATATATTTTACATTACGTCGTAAGAAAAGGTTTTATACACTAATGACGCATCTGTATCAGTACGAAATTAAGATCGTGTATATCGTTTGATATTAAAAATATAAAAATATGCGTAAGTTATTGCCATCTTTATTTTAAAACCGATGACACATATAAATGTATTGCTTATCATGATATGCAATGAGGCTATTTACTTCTCATTTATTTTTTGTGCACAGCCTCATCGGCAACTTTTGTAAAATACCGTGCATTATCTAGCTTAGAACAATATTCATTTGGAGATATATAGTTGACAGTTCGAGAGCAAGTTGCCTTATGACGGGTTTGCAATAAGTAATGTCCCTGACCCACTTCCCATAATAGTAGAGCAACGAAATTTGGCACAGTTATTAGTCTTTCTCTACATAAGAACCACCCAGAATAATGTATTTCTCCCATCGTTTGATGTAGCTCTGGATAGCGTTTTTGTAAAACACCCCAGCTTGGCCCTCCAACCACGACGTGACTTCAGAAATCAAGGCTGCATCATCTGGAAAACGCTTTTCTTTGTAAAACAACGTCATGGTTAGGATGAGGTGAAAGTCAGAGGATGCAAGGTCAGGAGAGTAGAGAGGATGGGGGAGGATATCATAACCACACGCCCGTGCTTCTGATCTGGCGACATGCGAGTTGTGGATCGGAGCGTTGTCCTGCAGGACGAGTGTACCTTTGCTGATCTTGTCCCGCCTAATGATTTTGATAGCTTCCCTTTATTAAAGTGAAGCATAATATGCTCCTGTAATTGTGGTACCCTTTGCCAGGATATATGTCATCACTACTCCGTCTTGCTTCCCGAAGACTGTGAGCATTAACCTTGCCAGCGGAGGGCTGCCCCTTGTCTTCTTTGGACGTGGTGAGTCCAAATGCTTCCACTGCATTGACTGGGCTTTGGTCTCTGGATCATAGAGATGGACCCAGGTTTCATCCTGTGTAATCAGTCTTTTGAAAAACTTTGGCTCATGTTCTTAGAACATCTCCAAATTTTTCCTCGACCACTCGACGCGTTCTCGCTTCTGAAATCGTGTGAGCAATCTAGAAATCCATTTCCAGACACCTTATGCATATGCAAATGGGCATGAATGATAGTTTCCACATACCCTGTACTAATCTTGACACCTTGTGCTATTTGGCGAATAGTAATGCGCCGATTTTCAATAAAGGCAGCCTCAACATGACGGACAAATGCCTCATCAATGAGCCATGTCTGGATGCTGTTTCCAAAGACTTCCGGTTATGTTTGAATTCACGATGCAAGCGTTTTACAAGGTCATATGATGGGGCATAATCACCATAAGTTTCTTTCATTTTATCAAATGTCTCCTGTTGTGTGCGTCATTTCAAATACAAAAAGCGGATCACTGCTCGACATTCTACAGGCTCCATATCACACCTTACTCAGTTCAAACTCCTGTAAAACAGACACCCCAAGTAGTTCAAAGCTATAATTTGCCACATAACCCGTAGAAATGCATATATCATTGGCCAGGCAAAATTTCAGCTAGATCAGACAAGGAGAAGTGGGTCAGAGGCATTACTTATTACACATCGCTCGAAAATTTCAACAGATTTTTGAAATGAAGTATATTTTCTTTATAACTAGCAGTTCAGTCCGGCTTTCCTCGGGCCCTATGCACTCTTCATAACTTATATATATATATATATATATATATATATATATATATATATATATATATATATATATGTGTGTGTATGTGTATATACATATATATAGACATATATATATGTGTATATACATACATGTGTATATATGCGTATATATACACGTATATACGTATATATACGGATATATATATATATATATACATATACGTGTATATATACACACATGTGTATATACACGTATATGTATATATACGTATATACGTATATATATATATATATACATATATGTGTATATACGCATATATACGCATACAGACATATATATACATATATACATATATACCCACATATATATATATACATGTATATATACATACATACATATATATACATATATACACATATATATATATACATACATATATGTATACATACACATATATATACACATATATATATATATACATATACCCACATATACATACATGTATATATATATACATACATATATACATACATATATGTATACATATATATACATATATATACACATATATATACCCATATATATACACATATAAATATATATATATCCACATCTATACATATATAAAATATAACCTGCATCGAAATTTCCAAGTGTTTAGACCACAAATTGGCGGATAAGTTCGGTAGAGTGTGCAACGGTCACCTCTTTACACTTTGTCTGCTTGGCACCAATCTGTTTGCCTAAAAATCGACTAAGAAGCTTGCTGCATGTCTAAATTCCCTTTATCTAAAATCTCAAATATTTAGACCCAGATTTGGCTGAATAGTTCGCTAGAAACCGGAAAGGTTAAATCTTTTGAACTTCAACCCATTGGAAACCGATGAGAAAGCTTTCTTTATTTCTGAATACACTTTATGTAAAATTCAAAATGTTTAGACCAAAGATTGGCTGAGTAATTGTGTAGAGACCGGAGAAGTCATTTGTTTAAACTTTGACACCAACATTTACGTTTTAATAGTTAATATTTTGAGCTCATTTCAAATTAAAAAATTCTGATTCATGTCCAAGTAACCTACATATAAAATTGCAGGTGTTTAGACCCAAAATTGTAAGTAGCGTTTTCAAATGTCTAAACGTTGAACTTTGACCACTAGACACCAAATGCCTTGCTTTAAACCGATTAAAAAGATGTTTTTTAATCTCAAGATTCCTTATGTCAAATCTCGAGTCTGTGAACTTAAAATTCACAGAATAGTTGGGTAAGGAAATATATATACACCCAAACACACACAGACAATTTCACTTTTATAGATATACCAGCAGTTCAGCTTAGCTTTGCTCGGGCTCTTTGTACTGTTCCTTACTTGTCTTACGTGTTAATACACTTTATGTAAGAGTTCAAAATTAATTTGAGTAATTTCGTAGAGACTGCAGCGGGAATTTTTTAACACTGACCTCGATTTTGTAGTCCTTATAATTTATTGTTTTGGTCTCAAATCGAAATAGAAAGTTTTACCTATGTTCATGTTATCTACATTTAAAATTGCAAGTCTTTAGACCCAAAATTGGCGGAGTATATGGTAGAATCTGCAAAGGCCAACTCTTAAAATTTTGACATTTTGGCAGCCACAGTTTCGCCCGAAAACTCATTAAAATATTTGCCGCCTGTCTGAATACCTGTATGGATTAATTTCAAATATTGAACCCAAAATTAGCTGAGTAGATTGCTAGACCCTGCAACGGTCAAATCTTTTGAACTTTTTCTCCTTGGAAGCTCAAAGTCTCGATTGCCTTATATCTGATTACTATTTATGTAAAATGTCAAATGTTTAGATCCCTTAACATTTATTTTTGGGGGCTCAAATCAAAATGTTTGATCAATGTCCAAGTACCCTAAATTTATAATTTCAAGGGTGTAGACCAAAAATTGGCGGACACGTTTGGTAGCGTTTTCAAAGATCAAATCGTTGAAATTTCACCCATTGAGGGCTTAATTTCTGGCCGAAAACTGATTAAAAAGATTTTCCCAAATATTAATAGTCTATGTGTCAAATCGCGTATCTGTAGACTGAAAATTCAGAGAGTTATTTGGGAGCGTATATTACACACACACACACACACACACACACACACACACACACATATATATATATATATATATATTCACTTTTCTAGATATAAAGATTGATAATAATTCGCTCCATCAATTGTATATGCCGTTTAGCTGGAAAAGTGATCTTAAGTCTTATATTTCTAGTCAATGTCATTTTTACGTAAGTTAAAATTTTCATTTATTTCTTGATGCTATATATTCCCTTTAATAATAATAATAATAACATGTATTGAACTTTGAAGGCTGGTCTTATGCATTATTCAGCACTTTTTTGAAATCTCTTTTAACATCAAAGTAATTTGCAGATAAAGCATTGAAATAGACACAGGAGGCTCTGTGGATATATTAAGTTTCATGACTGAACAATATTTTTTTAGTCTGGGTTAGTATAGTTTTTTTTTCTCAGATAATATAATAACGCTCATTTGTACATCCCTGAAGAGCTACCAAATTATGAGATGAACAGTGACAACTGGGGTCAAATTTAATTGATTTCGTATACATATGATTCTTGTACTAAATGGTTCATAATATAAACTTTGTTAAACAAAAAATGCAACTGCTTTTAAGATCTATATTACTCAACTAAATATTAATAAGCCACATCTACATCACACGTTTTACAAAAAAGCGTCAGGCGGACCATGACCCTAGAATGAATTTTCCCCACGTAACATATAGCCCTGGTGAATGTGTACTATATTGTTTTCTTTAATGAAAATAAAATATATTTTCATAATGATAGGTTTGATATTGATTTTTGTAGATATAATGTATGGTGTCAATGCCGTTGTGAGTAGAGATTGTGGTAAAAAGTTGCTTTGTCTTTTAGGTTTTAATTTTTCTCTTAATTACATGTTTCTGTAGAGAGTTACACATCATTATTTTTCCAAGACAAGAAAATAAACTTTGTGAAACTTATCGGCCTCAGGTCGCGTAAAAACTGTAGAGATGGATCCAGGTAGAAGAGGAAGAAAGAAATAGATAGATAGAAAAAGAGATATTATTAAGCGCAGAAATACTAATTTAGCACCTCGATTTAAAAACTTAGCTTTGAAGAACTTAGTATCTTACCAAAGTATATTTGTATCCGATAGGCACACATATTCTCCTAAGCAAGAGCAACTTATTTAGCTAATACTTGCATGTGTTACGGCTATGTATATATGGGTACCGAAATTGCTGCAATAGACTGCCTAATATATTTTCCTGCTAGCCGTTTCAGTTACTGTTGCAACACTAAGGGTCAAGTTTTTAATCTAAAAGAATTTAAGACTGATGAATCACTTTATAATTACATAAAATGTGGTCATGTTATCAGAAGAAATAGAAAGATAAGATATTAAATTAAGAGACGCGTTTATATATTATATGGTCGTATTCTCTTATAAAATCATATGCGAACTAAGGAGAAGTAAAAAGAGAAAATTTAATTACACGTTCTGATTGTAAGCCATGGCAAAATTAATCTAATAATGGAGCTGAGGGCAGAAAAATATGAATGGAAAAATAATAATAAATACATAACAACAAAGAAAGAAATTGTAGAGTCTATTCAAGTTTCAGTGAATGCAACTTTCCGATAAGATATACGAGTGAATAAAAGACACCGACATATAAACGAAGAAAACGACACACATAAATACGGAAAATACATAGCGATGAACATTTAAAGAGAATGGCAATGGAAATATAATAGATTGGAATATGCATGATTATTTCTGTGCCATTGATAATAACTTCATTACTAGTGTCATGTTCATGGTAAAAATCTTACAAAATTATAGCAATGTTGCACAGATTTATTCAATACTCAAGTTAAGTTTATTTGTGCCATTAAGTGTTCATCTATATAAAAATGTAAAGTCAGTTGTACTTTTTTGTGTTTGATAAAAACACACTGTCATTCTATGCAGTTAAATTCATCCCGTTCGTTAGAAATAAATACCGAAACTTAAATTCTTTTTAATTTATGCTCATAGTTTATTCGTGTTTGCTACAAATACGGAGATGGCAAATTGCGTTTTTCACCGTGTAATTTCTAATCATGCTCTTTACTTTTTTACTTTAAAATTATTTATTGAAAATTTATTTCTGGGAATAATAAGAAATCCGGGATATCAAAAAGTCACAGAAGAGTTTAAAAGTCTTTGTCATTTTCCCAGTAATGATTCCTTTCTCTTCAGTTTAGTTGTTTTATAGATAATTTTTTGGAACATTATTAATGACAAGTATAGCATTGAAAAACGTACACTAGTTGTGAAATTGTTTTTCCTACAATTAGGTTCCAATTGTTTTCCCTCGAGTAGTTAATCGATAGCATTTTCATGTAAGAGATAGTCAATGTACCAACACAATTCGAAATATTGTGTTAAGATTTGAAGACTAAGGAGCTGTACTTGATCTACTGTGAGCTGGTAGACCTGAAAACGTAATCGCAAATAGAAAATCTGGACAGAGAGATAGAAAACGTGGAGCAGCATCATGAAACATCGATTCGACGACTTTCCACACAACTTGAGATATGTCGAAACTCACTACACAATATGCTGCACGCTTTAAAACTGTCCTTATAAAGTACAGCTTGTTCAACACTTGAAGTCTGAAAATTTTCAAACAAGGGTTTAATATGCAGTTCACATTAAATAATTTTTCCGAAATTACCCCGATTTTCTGCAACAAGTGTCAGATAAAGAACATTTTCATTCAACTGGATTCGTTTACAAACAAATTACAGATTTCGGGACTCTGAAAATCCAGGAGCAATTAATCAAAAGCAGTTGACTCCCATAAAGCGCACTGTATTGAGTGCAGTAACGGAGTAGAAATTATTGGGCATTGATTATTTGAAGATCAATACAAAACTGATGTCATTGTTACTGAAGATGGATACCAGACTATGATTAGCGACTTCCTGCGCCCACAAATTTAAAATAGGCTCGGATCATGATTTCAGCACGATAAGTTAACGAAACACATGTCGAGAGACACCATGGAACTTTGCAGGCAATGATTTATCGAAAACATTATCTCTCGCTATGGCAATGTCAAATAGCCACTAAGTTCCCTGCGTTTGACTACCCTCGATTCTTTCTTGTGGCGATATTTTAAATATTGCATTTAAAACAAACAATCACAGTCGCTTAGTCAGATTGTTTAAAAATTACAGAGAGATATAATGAAAAATAAAAAGTCTATTAAACTTCGAAACCTTTCAGTGACTTTTTGTGAAGCCTGTATTATCAACTACTTAGGAGGAAACGATAAAGTTGTCGCCCTACAGAAAACCAATGAAGAATGTTATTGTAAATCTCTTATTGAAAAAAAGTAATTCAGGTTTCTTGAATATCGAGTAGAGTTGGCATCTATTCAATGTAGCTGAATTAAGCAGTTAATCGATACAGGTTCTGTAGTGCGAGCATACGTGTTCCACAAGCACTGGTGGGAGTTCAGAGAATGCACAGTGAATGGCGGCTATCATGCTCGGTTTGGTGTCGTGGAAGGTAATGTTCGTGATGTTCTCAACGTATGACAAACGTAGTAGTCCAACGAGTCCAGGTTGGGGCAGGAGGACACGAGTGAGAGGCGGCTACATGGTAGCACTTCTTCTAAAAGTACGTTTTCATCACTACACTCTTCAGCACATCCAGGTACACTTTGGTTATGAAATCACGCCGACTTCGAGGATATGAGGTGGCATGATATGTCCTTCACTTGAAACTACACCAAATACCATAACCCTGGCCCGAAACCGTTTTTTTTTTCATCCTGGATAAGTCCCTGCTATTCCTGGCAATCCGACGATACATATCCAGTGTGCTGGCAGGTACTGTTTGACATGAATTGAATCGGTACAAAGCAGAGATTGTACAGCGGGGTTTCATCGATCCTGCCCCTTGAAAATTGTGTCACTTCCAGACATGATCCTGCCCCTTGAAAATTGTGTCACTTCCAGACATGATAGATTACTATAGCAATTTGGCATTGCCATAGCGAGAGATAATGTTTTACTCCTGATCTGAAATGGAACACGTACATCAAGTCTGTTGCCAGGGTCGCTAGAAAGATGGTGGGATCCTTCTACCGCTCCAGAAGATATCTCACTACTGATGCAATTCTCTATCTATATAAAAGCCAAAAACTAAAAATAACCTATCCTGCCTTGACAGAGTACAAAATAGACTTCGTGGCTTAGTGGGGATGCCCTTTTCTCTACCCTGCAACCTATCTCCCACAGAAGAGACGTTGCGAGCCCATCCTTGTTTTATCGTTATTTCCATGGCAGGTGCTCGTCTGAACTCCAATCTCTGGTCTCCCCTCGCCAATCTTTCACGAAAAACACCCGTCTAGATGAATCCACTGTGAAAAATTTCCCCCACTCTATATCTGCGCCTAAATCAAAACGCGGGTTCCATGAACAAAGCTTCTTTCTTAGAACTGCACGCCTGTGGAACTCTGTTCCGTCTGCCTGCTTCCCACCTGACTACAACTTGGATGTCTTCAAGTCCAATGTTAACAAATTCCTAATGAACCACCCCCTTAAGTAAACACTTCATCAAATCTTCTCACTAACGTAATGTACTTGCAATAACCCTTATCCCCGAGTGGCTTCCGGGCCTCGATATGTGGTGATCACTGTGTAAAAAAAATTGTATTTGTACTCAACTGGCTACTAGTAGATTGGTCGCAACAACAAACAAAAACTGGTTTGGATCAAACAGAAACAGAATCATATTGTCTCTTCTAGGTGGGAAATTTTATTCATTTTCTATGTTGTATCGTAATATCGAATAAGTGGACGACACTCTTTATCTGTTCTTAAATTGAAACGCAGATTCTATAAACAGTTTTTCTTTCTCAGAATAGCCCGCTAATAGTAGGGTCTTCTGCGTGCCTGCCTCCCGGTTTATTCCAACTGAGTAGCATTCAAATTCAATGTAAAGAACCTCTTTTTATCGTCCAAAAATGATAAAATTCTGCTAAATTACTACATATAAGCATTACAATACTACTACTTTACATTTATTAACCCTAACCAAGTCGCTGCAAGGGAATTATAAGCGCTGACTTCTAAGTAAAAAAAAAACAACAACAAAAACGACACAGTAAATAAGATTAATGTATTTAACTCAGGGTCTAAATGTTTAGTACCTCATGCAAATTAATCACTTTTCTAATTTACTTCAAATAACCAATTATTTACAATGTATGTTTAGACGTGTTTTGTAAATACTTATTGTACCTATTTACTATGCCTCCCCACGGGACAGGGTTAGACACCAGGGTCGTTTTTTAACGTGGAGAAAAGGTACAAAAATAAAAATTGTCTCAGTCGTGAAGGATTTCTCCTCCACCGAACGAGAACAAGAAAATGAAGTGCAGCATCTGAAGAACAGATACTACACTTTGATCTTGTTTATATATTTTATTGCTTTTTTAAAAATTTTGAAAATACAATTAAGTAAAAAACAAAAGATTTTTGAACAACAAAATTAGGCACAAGGCCCTACAAGAAATTTGGGGAGGGGAAGGGTTCAGGGTGTTTGTGACTAAAGTATTTGTAAATACTTATTGTAATTGAACATGACTATCTAAGTAGTTTATATTTCTTAGAAATATGAGATAAAGAAAACAAGGAAAAATATGCCCATGAGCTCGGTCGGGGCTATTCTAGGCTAATCTTTGTGTACATTTAAACTCCAAGTAGTTCTGGTACCTAATCACATTAACTTGTATCTTTATTCATGCACGTAATTACTGATGCACCCATACTACTGTATATATATATATATATATATATAT
>NC_136492.1:52541990-52544490 GCF_053919585.1 Euprymna scolopes | reverse complement strand
TTCGGCCTTTTTATACATTATTTTCCATACTATATAATGAACGTACTCCATAAAATGAATACCAGCCGCTTAAACTGATGTTGTGCAGGTGTTTCCATAAAACTACCCATAAGATATATGTACCCACACTTATTCATCTTCTTATATTATAGACACGGAATGCAACAAATATAACCTATTTTCCATTTAAAAATTCTTTCGTTTAAGCCGCATACATGTTGTTTCTATCTAATATTAAACATTATTTTCCGATAGTTTTATTCTTCTTCATTAAACATGCGCTTTTTTCATTGTTATGTATATAATAATTTTTACTTCATTAACCGTTAAAAAATCACAAAAATAGCTGTATATATCGTTATTAACCTTCTCGGTTTTTTGTAATATTCATTACCCTGAAAATGAGTCTGGGTACATCAAGCAAATGAACTTTATAAACCCTTAGATAAATAAATAAATGATTTTCGTGCATGTCTATATTTCTTGTTAATTTTAAGAGTTTGACGCTTTATATACAATTCAATTCAGGGAATGATAATCGCTTAATCTCTTATTCTATACCGGCATTTAAAAATAAACGAAAATCTATAAACAACTTTACCTCCCCTGAACTGCCCTCTGTGGAACACAATAAAACAGAGCTGTTACCCATCTGATGATTGCATTGTCGTTTCTAGATCTAATGTAACATCTTTTAGAGCTGTCTTCTCTAATACTAAAACCAGTAGTAACACTTTTAGCAATCACCCCGGTATGATCTCACAAGAAGCCGGACATTCATAAACTCTTATCCATTGAATGCCCTATGAACTTTCATAATCGGTGACTTTCCAAGAAACAAATATTATACAAATAAGAACCGTAAACAGCGAGGAATTTATAGTAAAATATTAGTTAAATTAATACACATTTATTGACAGGCCAGCACCGAAGATAAACAGGGCTCTCAACCCCTTCATGCACCAGAACAGAAGAGGATGTTATGACTTAACATTCTGCCTATTGGAAGTAATAGGATAGCCATGACAGAGGTCAGAAAAGGTTTGACTATAAGGCATTAATATCAGAGACCTTTCCCTATTGCGCTTAAACGTTTTAGACAAAAAAGGTAAGCAATAGTCTGTTGCTATAAAGAGGTGTTGCTGTTTTTCACTACTCCTAGAAGTTTGAAAAATAAAGGAAAAACAAACAAAAAATCACCGATAAAATAACGTAAATACCGACTTGCCTGAAGTGAACATAATAACAGACCGGTAGCCCGACATAGATCTCTGGTTTTACAAATGGGAGTATATGTGACAGAAAGAAGGGATTGCACTCATTAAGAATGATACATAAAAGAGGTACAGAATGATTACATGTCTACCAAGGAAGAGGACGCTATAAAGAGACAAATGTCTAGATGGGAGAAGGAGAGAATTAGACATTGGTATGGGTTATCGTATATGATCGATCACAATACGATCAACAAAATCTAAAAACAAAAACCTAAAGGATAATATTCTTCTACTTCTGTTCCGACAACAGAAATACTTCACTCAACAAGATGACATCTCAGCGATACGACACTCTGAAGGTTATCAATGAGGCTGAATTAGAATACATATAAACAGATGTAGCATTCTACCCGCGAAAAAAAATCCATTAAAAATCTAATAAATATCCCAATCATTGGGAAATACAAAACCTTAACAGCGCAGCAGAACTACATATCCATTAACCTGTCGACCCAACAAAACTATCTCTCCCATAACACTTAGAAGTCTACGTAAACATCAGAATCGACTTAATTGAAGGACTACCCTACTTAACTATCATCGCCAGCAAGAAATAGGGTAACACGTCCTAACAGTCCATAACTCGACCATGGACTTTCCGCCTTACAATCTACAAGTACCCTATTGCCAATACCTGAACAACCACTAGTTCCCCAGGAAAAAATTGATAAGCAGTTGGCATTGGAGAAAAATTATGTAAGACCATTGAAGAGGTCCAGTTTGGAGGTTAGACCTAAGCTAGCAAAACTACAATCTACAAAAGCTACTAGGGAAGCTATAAAAAGAATGAATGCTGCTCTGTAAAGATTTGGGCTATTAACATCTGCATAACGAAGTACATCTAGATATCTAATGCTGCAAGAATCTACATTATTAAAGAAAATGTCTACTTTTCAGTAACGAAAAAAAATGGAAGCCCGGATCAGAAAAAAAAACAAACATCACGCTGAAAAAGGAAAATCTGAAATAAGCAGAACACTTGCAAAACACACAATTATTTTTGTAAACCATGAATAGAAATGGGTGCGGAAGAACGTCCTCTATATACGCTGTGTAAAATATGGCACAAAATTTAGGTAATTAAAGAAAGTAGCGATGAAACCCGAAGTCAGGATTACAGAACTTGCTAAGAGAATATTAAAATGAATTCGTTATAGGGTAAAAACATAACATAAACGGTTAAAGCAAAACTGCGCGACTATTTTACTGTAACCTTATTAGGG
>NC_136492.1:52526990-52534490 GCF_053919585.1 Euprymna scolopes | reverse complement strand
TCTTATCATAATTAAAACAATGTATACACTATGTGTAACTTACAGCAGAGTATTGCATGACGCTTTTTTACGTGTTTTTAATAACATCTTAGCTCAAATATAAGTGTGATATTTATTATAAGTAAGTTGCATTCCTAATTGTTAATTTATTCGTTTACAATTTATATGTCAAAGAATTTCATTGTTCAACAAGTTCACTTCTATACTGAAAACGGACTAATATACACATTTTTCCAGCATTGTATATATATATATATATATATATATATATATATATATATATATATATATATACATATATATATACACATATATATACATATATATATACACATATATATACATATATATACATATATATACACATATATATACATATATATACACATATATATACATATATATACACATATATATACATATATATATATACACATATATATACATATATATACACATATATACACATATATATATACATATATATATATATATATATACTATTTATTCAACATAAATCTAGAATCATTGACTAAGCTTGCATATCACGAAAAGTAAAATATATTATGTTTATTTTGCTGAATAACTCGATGTAATTAATTGGGGTTTTAATAAAATGGTTAAATTGTTCTATTGAGGTATATTATTTAAAGTTGATTTATTTCATTTATTTTTATTTTTATTTATATCTATTTTGATTTATTTTTAATTACTAATAACTGGCAACACTTGCCTTTTAAAACAGAATGTAAGCTTATTTCCTTCAGCTATGAGAGTTATTTCTCCTTTAATCTATTGGAGTTACTTCGCGTTTGACTTTCATATACAAAATTGGATGTGTTTTATACTTTAAAAAATCCAAGATATGGTCACTTTCCGTAACCAGTGAGGATGTTCGATGTAGCTACAATAATATGCGACTAATACTTCCGATCGACCTGGCGACGTCGGATATATACAACTAGTATCAAGTATAAGTATACCTACTAAGCGTGTGAAGTCTTTGCATGTATCTTTATGCACGAAGTGAGTTCAATAAATAATGTCCCTGAAATATGTCTAGTTTTCTCATTCATTTGAAAGTTAATATGTATAAAGATTTATGTCTCTATAGATTTTGCGGAAAAGGTCAAGACCTAATTCATTATAGTTTTATATTTGAGAGAACGCACACCAGGGAAGACTTTTGATGAAATGAAATGTAATGATGCCTTGAATATCGCACTGTAAAATGCTGCCATTATTTTAAGATCAGTACGATGTTATTTGTCACATAGTTAAAACCGTCAGCATTAGCACAAGGCTTGTGGAAACTATCTTTCATGATCATTTCGATGCCAGATTGGTGACACCGTTCTGGAAGCAACAACACGTGGAGTAATCACAGATAAATTGTAAGATATGCCAAGCAGATTAGTCAAAGCCTTTTAAAAAGACTAGTTTAGTAGAAAATACGTGACCCAATCCAAATGAAAGCAATTGTAGTACTCTAATACTCCGAACCACTCTAAAGTAGGTAAACATGAGTCATTAGCTGGCTAGACCATCACCACAGTCTTCTAATCCCAGTACTGAGTAGTGATGACAAACTATCTGCACAATCCCCACTATTAGAGGGGCATACGACGTTTCCCTTGTATATAAATAAAGTCGAGCTATACACATACTGAAGCAATATAATATCAGTGAAATTATTCTCCTCATTCAAAACAATGACCCGATCCACAGTACATACGCTGACAGGTGAGATGTACAAAAGTTTCACTATGATAATCACCCCTTAGATTTAGTGTCCTGACTTTAATCCTCTGACGTTTCCATCTTCTAAGCCATATACAATTTTTTTAAGGAACGCGTTTTGAAGATGATGTTAGCTTAGTTTTCGAAGTCACGTTCTAGACAGAAGACCAAACAAAACTACTAAAATTGTTATAGAGAGTACCGTTAAACGATGCGAATATGTGTAAGTCTGTGTGGTTGTTTGTAGAGGAAGACTTTAACGGTGCAAAGTTCAGTTGATCTCCGACTATGAGAAGTAAGTCATGGGGAATACTGAATACTCGTCACTCATAGATGGATGTAACCTCTGTATTATAAGCTCTATGCTCTATTGACGGTGCTGATATGTTTTGCTCTAGAAAACCATTCTCAGTCTCTTACAAACCTGTAAACAGCATGTTAACATTAATCTATGAAACAGCCTTAGATAATATCTGAAATCGTCGCAATTTATAACTTAGGCCTGCACTAGAGTGTTCATCGCTACACGGACAGTTTAAATGTGGAACGTATAGAATATCCATTCTTGTTTAATTTTCCACCTATATGATTATTTTTACATTTGCAGATCTTATCCGTATAAAAAGTTACATATAATAATTATATTATATATATATATATATATATATATATATATACACACATTATATATATAAGGTAAAATTAAAAGCCAAGAACAATGCGAGACTTTTTATATAGAGTAAAATTAAATGAAAACAAAAGAAATAAATTTCTTTTTTTTGATGTTTGTTTTTTTCTTTTTCACACAAATTTTAACTCTAAACAACAGTAATTTTATTTCTGTTATATTCAATAGTGTTATAAATCTCAATATATTTCAGACCTATTAGTCCTTTTTCAAGAGAAGACAGCGGAAGAGTGTTCAAAATTGGAAAAGCTGCTAGAGAGTTTGCCACGTGAAACCGCGAAATATAGAAAAAAATGAGGTTAGGAGAACGTTAAAATAAATCAGTTGGTGTTTAAAATACTTGTTGCGTTTGTGAAGCAAGGTTTTTTTAAAAATTATTTTAATGATTGTTTTTTATGTTTTAAACTTATATTATAAAAGCGGAGCTCAATTCCAGTCTATTGTTTAGTGTGGGAGTATTTTTTAATATAATTAAAGATTCGAGAATACGAAGTTGACCTACGTTTCTTGAAGAAGCCAGAATGTTGATGTGAAAATCCGGTTCTGAATTAATACAAGTGCGAATATGTTTATAGAACGACGTAACAGTAGTGTTAAAATGCTCTTTAATGCGGTGGTGAGGCAATCTGGTAGTGCTTCCAATGTAAGATGCACTGCATTTAGCGCATTGTAGGTCGTAAACAACGTGGTTCTTAAAGCATAAACCTGTGTGTGATATTGGGCAATTAGAGAGTGAACAAGGGGAAGGTGTATGCGATGGATGTTTTCGGCTTAGCTGTGGTCTTAAAGTAGATCCAGTGTGGATGAGTTGAATGTTGAGTCTCTCTCTGCGGATGGCTTTTCGAATTGAAGATGATATTTTGTCACTGAGGAAGGGTAGTTTTAGAAAACAATTGTTAGAGAAGGGTCGGATGTTGCGTTTTTTCTTTTTAAGTGAGGATAGGATCGTATTAGGGTAGCCGTTTAGTGAGAGGGGCTGTAGGAAATTGTTAGTGTGTGTATGTTTGTCGGAGATGTTAGTGCATTTGTCTTGTATGCGTGAGATTTCGGCATGTGCGTAGTTTAGTTTGTCCTTGAGAGGTAGTGCAGATTTGAAATGTACGAAGAGGCGTTTGCTGGCGGGTTTTCTGTAGAATTCAGTGCATATGGCACCATTTTTTTATTTGTATTTTAAAATCAAGTAGAGAAAGATATTCAGAAGTGTCTGGGTGTTCTATAGTAAATTTTAAGTTTGGGTCGGCTTTATTGAATTTGTGGAAAATGTTAATAGCTTCTTCGCGGGAGTATGTGATAATTAAAATGTCATCGATATATCTAGTAAAAAGGAGATAAGAGTAGCAGGTACTAAGGGTGTGTCTTTCGAGTGTGTCCATATAAGAAATGGCAAGAATAACGGATAGACTGGAGCCCATGGGTAGTCCAGATACTTGTTTGAACGTGTTTTGTAAGAATTGCACCATACCGAACTAACTTTCAGGGATCTTTTTTAAAACATGGAGTTGCACAAAAGGCCCCACAATATTCAGTAGACACCTGGGAAAATTATGCCCAAATGATTGTCATGATTTATCCCAAATATCATTTTCCACAATTAGCAGTCCTCTGGATTCAATTTTGAAAATTGATGAAAGAAATGACCTCAGTTGTGACCACAGATTACTGTATGAATACACATTAGATATTTCTAGAGGTAAAGTTGACTCTAGATATACTCGTGGTGCATACCCACAAAGACTCACAATAAAACTCCAGAAGTTAAGAAATGTTATTGTAAATGTGTATGGCATTTGTTGGTTTGAAATAAAAAAAAAATTAAATTCCACAATCAGAAATTACACATTTTTACTATGATCCAGAGGATTAAGGAGCAGCCTCATGAATTCTAGCAGATTGCATTAAAACATACTAGATTATGCATTTTGTTTACTGCCTGAAGACTGCCTATATTCAATGGTAAAATCTGAAGAAATTGAAGTAAGAGAAGAAGCGTTAAAAAGAATTTTGGGCATTAGGTAAGTAAACATTTATTCATATATCAATGACTCAAATATTTATTCCAATTTATACAAACATTTTAAAAATTTTATCTACTTTCACCATAATTCTTAAAGCAGTACCCAATGAAAGTTTTTCATAAGTGAGG
Organism: Euprymna scolopes; assembly: GCF_053919585.1. Lineage (NCBI taxonomy): Eukaryota > Metazoa > Mollusca > Cephalopoda > Sepiida > Sepiolidae > Euprymna > Euprymna scolopes. The sequence goes on along the minus strand of NC_136492.1, from coordinate 52,529,919 downwards.
AGTCAACCAAGAAACAATTAAAAAGAATACCAAATCTTAATTTTAATGCGACTCCTCGGACACAATAGATATGACATTGTGTGGTGTTTTTTAACCACCAATTACGGAAGATTTTTCTGATTCTGAACTTTGAGAATCATCATTTAATGGGAACAAGCTTGACTTGCCAGATTTATCATCACATGTTCAGGGCGTGAAACAGGCAGTAAAGTCAACAACGGAAGTATCACAAACTGTATATGGTGTTGAATCAATACATCGCCACACACAGTCAAAACTGAGTCAGAAATTGAGACCGTCATTTTTCTCTAAGGGGTTTTATATGGAGCAAGTTGACTATATATTCAGCTCTATTAAAATAATGTTTCGTCCTTATTTCTTTTTTGTTATATTTTCACTTATAACAGAAAAAAAAAATCAATTTTAAGTTAAATATTACTGCTTAATGCAACTCTATGATAAATTGAGAACTTTTAACTCATCAACAAAAATAACCTTTTCAGTGGCATGCAATATGGTTTCCGCCCTGAGAGATTAACTACTGATCTGCATATTGTGATATTCCACAGAATTAGTATATTTATTAACAAAGGTTTCATTTCTAGAGCGGTGGATATTAGCATATCTAAAGCATTTGATAGAGTCTGGCACAAAGGTTTACTTCATAAAATCTCTAGCTACGGAATAGCTAGAAATGATCTCTCAAGCAATAAATCCTTTCACTCTAATATGTCTATTAGAGTGGGTGTTAATAGGCAGAAATACTGCCACAGTGATCCATATTGGACCCAACTCTCTTCCTTATCTTTATCAAGGAGCTCACAAACCATATTCCCCGATCATTTGTCGACATCTATGCAGACACTACTACCATCTATGGCAACATTACAAAAGCCGACAAAGCTCAGGTTTTGTTATGCTCTCTCCTCTTCCTTTACACGTCTGCTGCAAAGGTGTAAGGAATCGCTGGTCAGATGTAATACACACAAAACCAAACTGCTATCTGTTCACCACTAACGCCTTTATCCTCAGTTTACCCAAATTGAAATAAGCATTTCTTGCCTTAATCACGAACACTGTTTTGAAAAATTTCTGGGACTCACCTTTCACCCTGAATCAGAAATTAAATACCTACATCAGATCCCTAACCACTCCAAAAAGTATCACTCTCCCGCCGCGATCTTCTTCCTGTACAAAAAACTCTAAGAGGAACTACTGTTGGCACATCTGGGGTTGAGCTCCAAAGAATTCCCTTTCCTGTCTTGACAAAGTGAAAACCATCTACTTAATACTTAAGCTTAAACCTAGCGTTGCCACAGAACCCTGTAAAAGCGGTGACCTTCAAAGTAAAAAAAAATGAAAAGTGTGTGGGGGGGGGAGATGTTCATTTTGAAGATTATTTATAATTAGTTATATGAATATTATATCCATTAAAAATACGTCACCTTATTCGAAATACTGAAATTCTTTGGTATGCATACGAATATTCAAGGCTAACTTTGCAGAACTGAAGAAGTTTTAATATATTTGTGTCAACTATTTGATGACAAAACGCTCACCAAACCGCTCAAGCATTTGATCCACTGTTTTGCATGAGTACTTAATAAGTCCAGAGGTAACTGTCAGTAAGTGCGTCTTTTTTAATATTTTGAGAAAAATGAAAAATCCACCTACACTAATATATATATATATATATATATATATATATATATATATATATAACATGTCTATATGTTTGTGTATATGCGTCTGTTTGTAAGATATTGAAAAGAAATATACTCGGGTAGTAAAATCAAATTCATTGTCGACACCACTATATGTTTAATACGTTTTACGTAAAATGGATATCAATAACAGATAAGTATTACTTTTATTACTCAATTGCTCACAGTAAATATAGATTCGGATATACACTGCCGTTGTAACTATGAATACATTAGAATTTTTACAGACTCATTTTTTTTTAGCCAGACACGATTATGCATCAGCTTAATTTACATCAGACCTGTTCAGGCCAATTCACAGCAAGGGACACAATTCTCTGGGACCCTCTATTCATGGATTTATTTCCGTTAGGAAATGAAATAATTTTCTCATTTTTAATTTAAAAACGAAATATGAACAAACACGCAATTAATAAAAAAAAAAAAACAATGTCTGACAACATTGTAAAATATCCAAATAGTAATTATCTCTGACATCAACACTTTTCCAAGAATGTTCCTGGTTTGAAAAAAAACAGCTTAGCAGACATTGCCTAACATACTGATTACGAGACATTTCATGAGGTATAATTATTATTATTTATTTTTTTTTTGCGTTTTTCAGCCGAGCATTCCCATAAGCCGCGGAATTCTGCGTGAACACGCGTTTAACAAGTAGCACATATTTGTATATATATATATATATATATATATATATATATATATATATATATATATATATAAAGAAATGTATATAAACATACAAAAGGTAATGATGACAAACGACAAGGAATGTAAATTTATTGTGATAGATGTGAGGGAGAAATAGACCGGTTCAAATTAGCAGTTAACACACATGTAAACAATAACTAAAAGCACGGACAATAAAGTGAATCACCATACACACTGTTAAGTCATATGATAACTACTAACGATATGTATATGTATATATATATATATATATATATATATATATATATATATATATACATACAAACGAGGAAAATAAAATATATTTAAAGCAAGTCAGTAACACTTTCTAAAGAAGGAAAAAAGTAAAAGAAACTAAGTTTGACAGAGTTATCTCATCTATACTATAATTTACTGAATATAGTACGTGTGTGGTGTGTACATGTGGTATATATGTATTTATGTGTGTATATGTATTAATGTGTGCGTGCGTTTACCATGTCTAGTAGGTATTATATATATATATATATATATAT
>NC_136492.1:52451990-52521990 GCF_053919585.1 Euprymna scolopes | reverse complement strand
ATACATATATACCTATATATATACCTATACATATATACCTATATATACATATATATACATATACATACCTATATATACGTATATATTCATATATACATATATATTCATATATACATATATATTCACGTATATACATATATATACCTATATATACATATATATATACCTATATATACGTATATATACCTATATATACATATATATACCTATATATACATATATATACCTATATATACATATATATATACTTATATGTACATATATATATACCTATATGTACATATATATACCTATATATACATATATATACCTATATATACATATATATAATTATATATACATATGTATACCTATATATACATATGTATATATACCTATATACATATGTATACCTATGTATACATATATATACCTATATATACATATATATACATATATATACCTATATATACATATATACATATATATACCTATATATACATATATATACCTATATATTCATATATATACCTATATATACATATATATATATACCTATATATACATATATACACCTATATATACATATATATATTTACCTATATACACATATATACCTATATACACATATATATATACCTATATACACATATATATACCTATATACATATATATATATACCTATATACACATATATATATACCTATATACACATATATATACCTATATACATATATATATATACCTATATACACATATATATATACCTATATACACTTATATATATACCTATATATTCCTATATATACATATATATACCTATATATACATATATATATACCTATATATACATATATATACCTATATTTCATATATATCCCTATATGTACATATTCATATACCTATATGTATATATATGTATACCAGTATATACATATATATTCCTATATATACATATATATATACCTATATATACATATATACCTATATATACATATATATATACCTATATATACATATATACCTATATATACATATATATACCTATATATACCTATATATACCTTTATGCACATATATATACCTATATATAAATATATATACCTATATATATACATATATATACCTATATATACATATACCTATATATATACATATATAGATACCTATATATATACCTATATATATATATATATATATACATATATATATATATATATATACCTATATATCTATCTATTATATACTAGCATTAAAACCCGGCCTTTCCCAGGTGTTTTGTGTGCGTGTTGAGCAAAAAAAAAAATGGTAGCAGGAGGAAGGCATTATCGAACCCCTACCCCAAAGGAGGAAAAGAACTGGGAAAAGCCTGATGTCTTTGATTTGGTGTTACTTAAGGCTAGACAATCCAAAGAAGATGATTACTTGCAAAAATATCGGTTAAAAAACGACCCTCCCCTTGTAGAAACTGCCCAATTGAAGGTTCAGATAATAATTTTTTTAGCCAATTTTTCGATATTTGTCACCTAAAACGTCGAACTTAAAATAATACTGCCCTTGTAAACATCCGTCGCCTCAGCCAAGTTTTAAGCAGACATGCTAACATATATACATACATACATTTACATATTGGTAACTGAAATTTTCGACCCACACCAATTAAAAAGCTTGCCTTGTCTCTGAATATTCTTTATGCAACATATCAAATGTTTAGATCTAAAATTTCCAGAGTAATTAGGTAAAGACCGCAGAGGTCAATTTAAAAAAAAAAACTTTGACCTCATTACGACACTTAAACATTTATTGTTTGGGGTTCAATCTAGGTATTAAGTTAGATACATGTCCAAGGAATATATATCTAAAATTTCAAGTGCTTGGACCAAGAATTGGTGGAAGAGTTAGGTAGAGTTCTCAAAGATCAAATCCTTGAACTTTGACCCCTTAACAGCTAAATTTCTAACCGAAACGGATTACAATGTTTTTCCCAAATCCCAGTACCCTGTATATCAAATTTCAATCTGTAGACAAAAAATGTACAGTTATTACGTAGGTAATGTAAACACACAGAAACACAGACACGTTCACTTTTATAGATATATAGAACCTATATATACTATATTATATATATGTTATATATATATATATATATATTTATACACACACATATTATCAACATGTTCGATGCTAGTAATGCATTTATCAAATGAGTTGCTAAAATAATGAGCACTTATCATGTGCTCTATTTGTTTTTCAAATAGATTTGCATTACGTTAAGAATTATATTATAATCTAAGAAAGTATACGCCCTAAATATTTGGTAGTAATCAAACAGAGACTATATATAAAGCTCTCACAATCAATAAGCAATATTAAAATATACCTATGATACAAACTATAAATAACATGTACAAAATTGCTGAGTTAATATGCGTAATATTGAAGAAGGTATATAGTGATGCAAAATTATTTTTTCTATTTTTGTAAATGCATACATTTATCATTGAACTACATGAAAACGTATAACAAAATCATGTAAGCAATGGGAGAATACTCGACTAATTCTGTGTAATACATTTAGCATTTAAGAAACAAAACAAGATGATTAATTTCAATATCTTTTTTCTGAAAGGGAATAAAGAGGTTTTTATATAAATATAATAAAAAAGCAGTCGCGAAGGTAATACCGATAATAATATTTGTTTCATTTATATTTACTCGACTTTTAAAAGTTGTTACGCTAAAAATTAAAAAAAATATAACATCGCATGCGATAATTTCATTAAGAAAGTACGTTCGACTGACACCCTTCTTGCTACTTCCACTGAAACACACAACTGAAACTAAATTAGTACAGATAGAAAGCTTGTATGAATGAATCCATCATTCGAGTGAAAAACATTTTTCTCACTCATTCTCCTGTCTATGATCTCAAGGAAGAAACTAATTCGACTAAAATTTATTGCATTTTTTTACACTATTTTATCGCTGAAGAGAGCGAAAGTTTTGTGTCTCAAAATTATTTTTTCTGAAGCTTTCTTATATATTTTATTATTAAAATCCGTTTTTATCGATAACGTGATTCATCAACTACTTTTTTTTTCCATCGGGCAATAACTTCATATTTATTTCGCTATTGTATGATTTTTTCTTATCGTATATATATATATATATATATATATATATATATATATATATATATATATATATATATAGTAGAACCCTAGGATTCAGCATTAACAATTCGGAACAAAATACAGTACAGTATATAAGACACATGCATATAATCAAATAACATTATAAACTACACCGTAGAGCGGGAGAAATACCGTAATAAGGGGGCAGAACAAACATCCTATTCCCAATCGTAATCTGGAAAAAGAAACGTATAATAGGGTCACCGTATCTCAGGGTGCTACTTTACACACACACACACACACACATATATATATATATATATATATATATACATATATATATATACATATATATACATATATATACACATATATATATACACATATATATACACATATATATATTCATATATATACACATATATATACACATATATACATACAGATATATACATATATATACACATATATATATACACATATATATATACACATATATATATTCATATATATACACATATATATACACATATATACATACAGATATATATATATACATATATATACACAGATATATACATACAGATATATATATATATACATATATATACACATATATATACACAAATATATACATATATATACACAAATATATACATATATATACACAAATATATACATATATATACACATATATATACACAAATATATACATATATATATACATATATATACGCATATACATACATATATATACATATATATACATATATATAAATATATATACATATATATAAATATATATACATATATATAAATATATATACATACACATATATACATACACATATATATATATACACATATATATACACACATATATATACACATATATATACACATATATATATACATATATATACATACACATATATATACACATATATATATATATATACATATATATACATACACATATATATATACACATATATATACACATATATATATACATATATATACACATATATATATACATATATATACACATATATATATATATTTGTTCAAGCTAAATGTAGCAGTATTTTTCTTAACATAAATTACTAAAAGGAGACTTTTAAACATAATTTTCAAATGAATATTTACAATAATTTATATACTTGTAGACATTAATGCTTTATGCATATGCAATCATCAGTGTAAGAAATGTACTTTTTTGTTCGAGAAATTTGAAACAAGTAACAAGGTTACCCGTCACTGCGTATCATTTAATTCCATGTCATCGTTTATTCATAGTAAGATGTAAGAGCACTGAGTGAACGCAGGACGAAATACATCTTTATATTATTCATTATGTTATTAACGTAATACATATACATACATACACATTTAAATGCATACACATATACACACAAGAAACGCAATGATCAAACTTTACTAGTAAGCAGTGTGCTCTTTCAATTTTCGCGTATATATATATATATATATATATATATATATATATATATATATATATATATATATATATATATATTAATTATTCCAGCCTGTTAAGTTTGCAGGTCGAAACAACTAACGTAGAAAGCATACAAATGACGACTCAACAAACAAATGTGCATACAAATGACGACTCAACAAACAAATGTAGATCAAATAAGAAGTGTATTAGGAAAAGGTATATTTACAGGATATTTACATAATGGTGTCAAATAAGAGAGTCTTTGCGTGAGAAACATATCTGCTCTCGGCGGCCTTCGGTGGCTTCTGGTGAACACCCACTCAGACTAATTGAGCCTTCCTATTTATGTGTAATTACTATCCACATATGCAAATGAATGTGTGCCGCCACAACACAGCCAAACTTACATATCCTCATACAACACAACATATTCAACCGCCTGACTCGAAATTAATAAATAAGATTAAACTCCCCTTAAAACGGCTTAATACAGTTTGGTATTCTTCGTTTACTGACCGATATTTCCATGATACTACTTCGGCATACACCAGAAAGTATGGTTATAGTCGGAATATGCGGAGTTCTAATCAAATGTTTAAACGGTAAGAAAAAAATGGACGATAGTGTCGTAAGTACAATGAACAAATAGAAATGACAATATTAACCTACCGTAAGTTTCCTGAATATTTACTCCTTTTTATAAAACCATTTTTGTGATCAATTGTTTGCTGGCTTTCGTAAAAATAGTTATTGAAAATGTCTTATTTCACTTGGCATTTTATTGTAAGGATGATTTCCTTCATTTTCCGGGATATATATATATAACTCAAATAAACTTGTAACGCGTGTTGTAACCCAACATCCGGTTTAGGACTTCCGGTTGCGCATGCGTACATAAACGTAAACCCATAACAGCATAAACAAATAAAGACACATTGCAGGACCGGTTTCTTTCGAACACACGGACGTCCTTAGAAAAGCGAATATCTTAAATTTATTGAATAAACACCCTCAAGATATGGGAAGCAAACTGTAACGTGATTAAAAATTATACGTATAATCATCGACCTGTTTCATATATACGGTATATATTATACTAAATAATCAACGCAACAATAACACGCATTATTTTAGTGTGTATTATTTCAGCATCCCAATTGATATTTAAAAAAAAAAATTCGCGTTCAAATCATCCAAATAAGCAATTGTCAATACTTTCTGCTTTTTTTATATCGTTCATTTCCGTATTACATTTAAGTTATTTTGACGCAATTTTCTTACAAATAAATCTAATTAACCGGTTGACAACCATAATAGCATTTTACAACGGTGATTTACCCACCGCCTTCCTCTTTACTTAATTTATTCGCCATTTTTAATACACCTTTCTTAAAAACACTCATACATTTAAAAACATTCATATATATATATATATATATATATATATATATATATATATATATATAATATTTTTTCGACAGCCAAACAAAGTTGCAACCCACAATACCGTGTGTGCGAAGCGTTTTCTCAGTTGGCAGTGTTTGTCTCGCATGCAGGAGGTTCGGGTTTCAAATCCCGGGTGCAGATATGTCTGACTGATGAGCCCTAATAAAAAGGAAACTCGAGTTTTAGACTTCCGGTTCGTACGCTGCCAGTGTTCTTCCGGGCTGGAAAGTTCTTTGGCTGCGGATATAATTATATATAATCTCTCACATTCTAAAAAATCTCTCTCTCCACACACACACACACACACACACATATATATATATATATATATATATATATATATATATATAATTTACTTCTCTTTTTTATTAAAGTTCGAGGCTATAATATTTCCTAAGACATATTTTCAGTCGACTGAAAAGCAACCCCGACGGCAAAGATCGATATCCTCTCCACATGATGCGTTGAATATTACGTCAATGGAGCTTACTAAATTAAAAGCTGTTCAACCTAAGGCGAAAGAATCATTCTCATCAAAATTCGATAAAAGGTTTTCAAACACTTGGATATAAACGTATTACCGTAATAGTAAAATAATAAAATAGACTTCTCTTATTACAGCAAGGGTTAGGGTTTCTGCGTTCTGTGTTATCCCATCAGCAGGAAACTCCGAACATTTAAACTTGTTTGAGAATCCTATTACCGTTGTTTTATTTTGGATAAAACTTACGCTAAAATATTGTGCAGTCTTGCAAGATTGATATTATATCCAATCAGACAAAAAGGAAATAATTGTTGCTTTCTTAGTCTAGAAATTACCTATCTAATATATATTGTTGGTTACTTAGGTTTTCTAGCTTTTACATCAAGTGGTTTCATAGCATATGTAGAGCTATTTTCATAAGAATTTCACGAATGAAATGAATGTTTTCTTCCCATTTTTAGTGATCTTCCTGAATGTTTATTGGTTTAATACATTGTGTTCCATGTTCACTAGATTTTGCATTGACTGGGTGTTTTCGCCATACTCTGCTAATATATGTAAGCTGTTTGGATATGCTGAGACAACATTCACGGAAGAAACATGTCAGTAAATGTAAATGTATCAATTTGTCAATAAATATTTCTTATACTCACCAGCACACTTGTTTTGGGCTTACGCAATCTGTAATTCCGTTTATCGTTTGTAATTCTTTAAACTCCTTAAGCTTAGAAAATGTTTTTTCTTTCATTTTGCTGCGTATTTTACTTATATTCTAGAAGCAGTTTGTCGTTCATATTGGACATTAAGCTAATTTTAAAGATTATTTGAAAATGTGATCCTATAATTTACGTTAGGGTTTCATTCAATCGAAATAAATGCCTGCTGCCCCCTCCTATATACAAATTGTATGAAAAGATACGTATGTTCGAAAACGAACTAGCGAAAAAAAATTGCTAAAAGCATACACCTGGCTATAAATAACACAGGAATACTTTCGTTTCATTGGAGAACAAGTTTATTACTTATGCACTTATGTCACGGCGCTGAAAAATGCTATCTATTCAATGGAACGGAATGTGTTTTACTATTTGGTAGTTCACCTAAAAATTTATTAAAAAAATATCGTCAAAATACAATTTAAGTTAAAAAAAAATTAGCACGGTAACATGAGTGCATAACTTACAAAAGTTTTCGCAAAATTGTATTTATCAAATGTATATATCAGATATACATCAGAGAAAATGTCAATACGTCTACCCATAGTCATATAATTGTTTGATCGCATTCTTTTTAATGTACAGATTTCATCTAAGATATTGGAAAAAAGGCGGATGCTTTGTTGCCGAGTAACGTTTCGATTTTTTTTTCAGGACAATGTCAAATTAAAAAAAAAAGTAAGCATGATAGCATATTAGAATAGCATGGATAATTATTAGATATGACAAGATTATTCAGTAAAACCTAACTTAGCTAGAGTGATTTTTTATATTCCATATATAGTGTAGAACGGGAAAGTTGCCGCCCCGAAAGGAAACCCACACTACAGCTTTATTTTAAAACTTATTGAGCTGACATCAAGTCAGTGATGCCACACTCAGCATCAATCACCGCCTCGATACGGGTCTGAAATTTGGAGCATGTATTTTCCATGGTGGGGTTTCAGCGAGTGCTCGGCAAACGACTTCAATCTGGCTTTAGGTGCTGTGGAAGTTCATGTTGATGCCCAGTAAAGGTCGGTGATGAAATGGGAAGTAAGAGGAGTGTACAATGTCTCAGCACTCCTAAATACAAGGTTGGGTCTCTTTGGATTTGGGGGCCGGCGCAGAGTCCTGCTGCCACATATAGAGTCTGCCAGCTGCCACTGAATGCACTAGGAGAATAACACACTGTTCAGCACATCCATTCAAACTTCTGTGTTTACTTTCAAGCCGAAGATGTGAAGATGCATGATGTGGCCCTCACTTGAAACCACACTAAAGACCATAATCATGGCCGGAAATTTTTTTATCACCCTAAGCATGTCCATGTTATTCTTGGCAATTCAGCGATGAATTTTGAGGGTGCTGGCAATAGTTCTGCTGTCATAACTCGGATCGGTATAGAGCATAAGTTGTACAGCGACGCATCTCCCATCTCGCTCGTTCAACATTTTCATTATCAGACATGATAAAAGGCTCGTATCGCTCTTGTGATGTGTATACAGCTTGCCTACTAGTTGATCGTCTGTAACAAACAAATCAAAATAAAACGGTTTTCGCCACACGAAAATCGAAGCATGTCTTTTCTAGGGTGATACTTATCTTTACAGGCTGTAAAATACAAAGTATTCGTCTAAACTAAAGATATATAAAATATATTTAATAATTCACTGGACTGCTGTATTCCAATTGCTGCGATGTCCTCATTGAACCTACCGAACCTTACCTGTATTCATAATTCATGTTTATCTTTATGCATTTTTGTCAGTTATATCTACTTTTATATTGGATCCTATCATTGTAAATATAACCACGTTAGCATTTTTTAAACATCTTGCACAAGTAGACTAGTACGCATTTTTTTTTATTTGAGATGGAAGGTGTTTCGGGCTAATAGGACACATCGCAAACTAAACGATTACCAAATATCATTTACCATGAATTAAACAAAAATATTACATTAATTAATCTAATTCCAATAAATACTATTACACCTATAATAATAATACTGCATTTTTCAGTTAGAAGAAAAACATAATCCTCTTAAGTATGCATCGATACAATGTGAATATTCTGATTTTTGGTGACAGATATACGTACGTTCAATAAATTTAGAGATGGTTACCCATTATCTACTAGCTTACTGATATGGATCTGTTATTGTTCAACTGCACTTTCACGTCAAATTGAATATTTTTGCATCTGTATATATTTTTATACCTATTTGACATTGTTTTTTTAAGATATGCACGTTTACTTTACAATATATCTCGTTTTCTTTACAATATATATATATATACATATACATATATATATATATATATATATATATATATATATATATATATATATATATTGTAAAGAAAACAAGATATATTGTAAACAAAACGTCTATATCTTTAAAAAAATACAGTAGAATGAAAAGCATATCTTATTTTTCTTTTATTAATATTATTGGAATTTTTTCCTTTTTTCCTTGTACACATTCTTATGCATTTTTCCATGGATTCCTGGCTTTGGATTATTATGGACCATCTTCTTCCAATTACGGGATTTTTGATTTTACAAATGTGCAAATGGGAATTCAATTAACTTTCTTGAAGTTATATACTTGGATTTTACCGTCACTGGATTATTTATCTTCCACCAGACTATCCATTCTTGTGTAATCACTTTTTCTTCACCATATTCCCTTTGCTTCACTTTTTTTTCAAGTAAGATCTTTAACTTACTCGTTGTTTCATCAAATACTTTTGCATGCAAAATCCGATCCCACATTTTGCTAATACCTACCCTCTGATGAGAAGGTAAGTATTTATTCGAAACTCCGCGGATTAAGGACTATCCACTTATCTAGTGTTTCCTTTTCAGATTAAATATGTTTTTACCTCATTTCAAAGTGTTTTTTAACATTTTTATTATTTTATTAACTGTTTGCTCGTATATATATATATATATATATATATATATATATATATATATATGTAGTTTTCTTTACAATATATATAGTTTTCTTTACAATATATATTGTTTTCCTTGCAATACATATTGTTTTCTTTATTATATGTATTTTATTCTTTACTATATATATTGGTTCCTTTACAATATACATCGTTTTCTTTACAATATATATATATATATATATATATATATATTATATATATATATTGTTTCCTTAAAATGTATATTGTTTTCCTTATACTATATATTGTTGTATTTATTATATATGTTGGTTCCTTTGCAATATATAGTGCTTGATTTATAATATACATCGTTTTCTTTTACAATATAAACGTTTTCAATATTTGTGATAACATGAATGTTTAATATTCTGTTGCTAAGATATTTCCTCCAAGAAAAATACATTTTAAATTGTGAAATAAGGGAAAACTACTATCTTCTACTGTTAGGTTCATAATGGTCTTAAGTTTAACATATATATGATCACAGGTTTTATATATATATATATATATATATATATATATATATGTACATGTATATATGTATATAAATATATGCATATATGGAGAGACAAATATAATACAGTCGCTACACTGAAAATAATATTTCAGGCACTTTGTCTGTGATAACCAAACGTCCTCATCAGACTACATTATAAATCCGTATCGTCTAGTTCTTAAAATCAGATGTTAGACCAAAATTGAATTGAAAATCCAATTAAGAACCCGACGATTTCAGTGGTACACAGAGTTTATTAATGTCGCCCAACGAGAACTTTTGAGTAATACAGACACATTTTATGAAACATTACATTTTCAGTGTGGGAACTGTAATTTTTTAATATAAAAGAATATCTTATTTTTTTCTTTTTTTATTGAGCACGCTTAATAACTTCATTTTAATTCACGCGTTCTTCTTTAATACCTGCAACTTAGAGTATATATATATATATATATATATATATATATATATATATATATATATATATATATATATATAATACAGTATATATATACATAATAGAGTATATACATATATATATATAGTAAGAAGCAGAAATATATATACATAATAGAGTATATACATATATACATAATAGAGTATATACATATATACATAATAGAGTATATACATATATACATAATAGAGTATATACATATATATATATATATATATATATATATATATATATATATATAGATAGATAGTAAGAGGCAGAAAGAGATGAAAGGTGCCCTTAATACTTACAATAAATGAAGAGACCAGTTGTTGGATGGTACTATTAAAGTATAACGATAGAAATGTCGCTATAATAAACTAACATTAACTTGGTTATGGTCGGTTTTGATTATCCCAATTACTTAATACTAAGCAGGATTTAATATATATTTCAAGTAATATAACAGAAGTGTAACAGAAACTAAGGCTGCCCCTTTCCACGTAAATAAGAGCATTAGATAACTGAAAATTAGATTAGGATAAGCCGAGACTCGAAACTTGTAAGCAAAGTTCAGAAATAGAATTTTAAAAAAGGCCTCTTGTTAAATTTTATTATAAAATAGTCAGGTATTGCTTATCTTGTAAAACAGAATTGATTGCCATTATGAAACTGAATTCAAAATGTCAGCTAAAATGAATGACCAATACAAATTAAAAATTCATTATTAAAAAATAGTTTAGGTTAAAAATGGGTTAGTTGAGAAATCATTTTTGCCAAAAATGTTTTTGGAAAACGTGGGCGTAGCCCCGTGAAATGGTCATGTTTTGGAACCATAGTTCTGTCGTATTAGCAAAAAGGGGATTCTCAATATAGGAGCTAGAGTTAGTCAATCGCAATACTTGAGGCAGAACAGTGGAATCTGCTAGTCAGTCAGGGAAGGAATTTAGATTCCTTTGGTAAAACTGTATTCGTGTCCTCTTTCAACGCCCAAAAGTTTATACGTTAAACATCTTATTATGAACTCGGCGTAACTATCCGAAGAATATGTATCTCTCCCCCTCTATAATATGTGGTATGAGAAATATAAGAACTGTGCATCCATCCTCCTATCTCCCTCGCTATATGAGTTAAGAAGAAACATCGCAGAACTGTAATATGTATAAACGTCAATCGTTATATCTGTAATGGGTATTGGTCCAATATGAATCCACCTTCTCTTCAATAAGAAGTCACCGTCATATTTCTTCAATATGAAACCCCCACTACACAACACTGGTTGAATTCTGCAGGTGTTTGCTCTTGCATAAAAATCATGAACAAAGTCTCAGGTGTTTATCACAAGAAGCCAATTAAACCAGAGTATGTAGATAGTGTAAGACATTCAACATTGGTGATAATTAACGTTTCATCAACAAAAGTATACCGAAACAAAGGTGATAAATGGTCCTAAGTTACAACAGGGGCTCTTTTCGTTCACAAATGCGGATTTTCATGAACGATACCATATTTATACAGTATGTAATATTATTTTTTTTACATAATAGATACATTCATGAGCGTACCATACACTACCATGATAAATTGCCTTCCATATCTATTCTCCGAGACTCGATCATATAATCCACTTCCAAATGTCACGCGCTGAAGAGACAACTTAATAGCCCGTCTTCTTTAAAAGTCAGTCCCCAAACATATTAGTAGTTATTTTCAATCATTCTTATTGAATGATAAGCAACCTTTTAAATACCTCTATATTTTCAACGAGAGCATTTACTCCGCAAGCGATATCTTACATCTATTACCCCTCTAATTTACGTCGAATCCATCGTGATATTTATTGATAATTCTATAGGGGCAGAATATTCAATTCAACCATAGTAGTATGTTAGTCGTATTTTCTAATATTTAGTCTGTACTATTGGATTTCTTTCTTACATCTGTTTTATATATATGAACATATATATATATATATAAATATATATAAATCTAAATATAAAATATATATATACGAATGTATATATATAAGTATATATATATATATAAATATATAGAAATATAAATATAATATGCATATACGAATATATATATATATACAAATATATATATATAAATATATACAAACATAAATATATACATATAAATATATATAACATAAAAAATATATAAATATTTATATAAATATACATATATAACAATACCTATATCCATATATATATAAATATATATATATATATAAATATATATATACATATATAAAACAATATATATAAAAATATATATAGATAGATATCTATATATATAACAATATATATATATAAGTAAATGAATATATATACATAAATATACATATATAAATATATAAAAATATATATATAAATATATATATTAATATATATATATAAATATATAAATAAAAATATATAAATATATATATAAATATAAATATAAATATATACATATATATATATATATATAAATATATACGAATATATATATATATATAAACATATATATAAATATATGCATATATACAAATATATATATAAATATATATATAAAACGTATATATAAAAATAAACATATATATATAAACAAATATATGCATATATAAATATATAACTACATATAAACAAAGATATATATATATATAAACATAGATATAAATATTAACATATAAATATATACAATATATATATATAAAATATATATAAAACATATATAATATATATATAAATATATAAATATATATATATATATATATAAATATCTATATTAATACATATAAATATATATATACTCATATATATATACATAAATATACACTTATATAAAGATATATCTATATATAAATATATATATATACATTAATTTATATATATAAATATATATATACATATATATAAATATATATATAAATATATCTATAAACAGTTATATATATAAATATATATATAAATAGTTATATATATATAAATATATATAAATAGTTATATATATATAAATATATATAAATATATATATATATAATATATATATATAAATATATATATATATAAATATATATATAAATATATACATGTATATAGATAGATATATATATGTATATATGTAAATAAATACAACAATATATATAAATACATATATATATATAAATATTTAAATATATATAACTATATATTTATATATATACAAATATATATGCATAATCAATTTATGTAACACTATATATACAAACACATATATATAAATATACATATATATATAAATATATATAAATGCATATATTAATAAATATATATAAATATATATAAATACATATATATAAATATATATAAATACATATATATAAATACATATACATAAATACATATATATAGATATGTGTATATATAACTATATATATATATAAATCTATATATATATAATTAAATATATATATATAAATATATATATTTATATACAAAAAATAATATAAATATATATTAAAAAATATATAAAATTATATATATATAAATACATATATATACAAACATATATATATATGAATTTAGATACAAATATATATATATATCAATGAATATATAATATACATATCAAAAATATATATACATATATATATATATATATACCAATGTATATAATATATATACATAAATATATATATATATAAATATACATATAATTATAAACATATATATATATAAATATTTAAATAATTATATCTATATAAAACTACATGTATATAAATACATAAATACTCATATAAATAAATATACATATATATATACGTATACAAAATATATACATAAATATGTACATAAATATATACATATGAATATATACAAATATATGTATACATATAAATATGTATAACTATATGTATATTTATATATATATATAATGATATATATAATATATATATATAAAATATACATATAACAATATATGAAAATTTATATATTTATCAATATGCATATAGATTTATATACACATTAATATATATACATATATAAATAATATATATACATACATATTAATATATATATATATACATATATATCATATGAATATATTCATATATATAAATATGTATATAAAATATATATGTATATTTGTATAACTATATATATAATATATATGAATATATATAAACAAATATATATATTGATATATATATATACGTATATAAGCTATATATATATATAGATATAAAGAACTGTATATATATAATTATACATAACTATATCAAAAAATACATATATATAACATATTAAAATATATAAATATTTATAGATATAAATATATATTAATATATATATATATATATATATCCATAAATATATATAAGTATATATATATAAATATATATATATATATCTATAAATATATATATAAATATATATATATAAATATGCATATAAATATACATACAACTATACATATAAATAATTATATATAAATAACCCAATATATATATTTCCAAATATATATATATATAAATACATATATACAAATATTAATATATACATATATAAAGATATATACTAAATATATATATATATATATAAATATACATATATAAATATATACAAATATGTAAATGTACAAATATATATATATATATAAATATACACAAATATATATATATAAATATACATATATATACAAATATATATATAAATATACCTATATAAATATATACATATATATAAATACACATATATATGTATATACATATATATAAATATACATATATAAATATATACATATATAAATACACATATATAAGTATATACATATATACATATATAAATATAAACATATAAAAATATATACATATATATATATATAATTATATATATATATATAAATATATATACAAAATATACATATATATATTCCTATATTTTTATATATATATAACTATATATAAATATATACATATATATATATAAATATATATATACATATATAAATATATATACTTGTATATAAAAAACATATATATATAAATATAAAATATAGGCATATATATAAATATGAATATATAAATATATCAATATAAATATAAATATGTATATATATAAATATCTATAATATCAAAATATATACATATACATATAAATATATATATATAAATATATATATAAAATAAATATATATGAATATACATATATATAAAGAAATATATATACACACATAAATATATATAAATATAAATAAATATAAAAAGCTATATACATAAATATATATAAATATATGAAAATAAATATTTATTTATATATACATATATATATATATATGTACAAGTATATATATAAATATATATATATAAAATTATATATATACATATATATATAAATATACATATACATATACATATAAATATACAGATATACATATAGATATTAATATATATATAAATATTTAGATATATAAATATATATATGTATATATATATATTTTGATATATAAATATATATATATATATATGTATAGATATATATATATATGAATTTATATAGGTATATGTATATATATATAAATATAAATGTATAAATATAGATATATGTATATTTATATATATATATGCATATATTTATGCCTATTTATATAAAGGTATATAGATATATATGTATATATATAAATATATTTGAATATATATATATATATACATATATAAATATATATATAAATATATATATGCATATTTATATAAATGTATATATATATCAATATATATATAAATACATATATATTAATATATAAATATATATATAAATATATATATATATATATATAAATATATATATATATATATAAATATATATGTATATATAAATATATATATATATATATATATAAATATATATATAAATATATATATATAAATATAAATGTATATAAATATATATATAAATATAAATGTATATAAATATATATATATATATAAATATATATATATATATAAATATATACATATATAAATATATACATATATAAATATATACATATATAAATATATATATATATATATATATATATATATGATTGTTGAGCTGGATTAAATCCGACGATATGAAATAAAATGAAGGTGGAAGGACCTGGATACTCAACGTTTCGCCCGATTAATGCGGGCTTTTTCAAGAGGGATGGTCATTGAGTCAATGACCATCCCTCTTGAAAAAGCCCGCATAAATCGGGCGAAACGTTGAGTATCCAGGTCCTTCCACCTTCATTTTATTTCATATATATATATATATAAATATAT
Organism: Euprymna scolopes; assembly: GCF_053919585.1. Classification (NCBI taxonomy): domain Eukaryota; kingdom Metazoa; phylum Mollusca; class Cephalopoda; order Sepiida; family Sepiolidae; genus Euprymna; species Euprymna scolopes. Next base: position 52,504,615 of record NC_136492.1, on the reverse strand, counting down.
ATATATACATAAATATATATATATATATACAAATATGTATATAAATATATATATATATATAGATATATATATAAATATATATATATATATAGATATATATATATATAGATATATAGATATATATATAAATATATATAAATGTATATAAATCTATATATATATCTAAATATAAATATATATATATATATGTATATATTTAAATATATAAATATATATATATAAATATATATAAATATATATATATAAATATATATAAATATATATATAAATATATATATATATATGTAAATATATATAAATGTATATATATAAATATATATAAATGTATATATATATAAATATATATATAAATGTATATATATAAATATATATATAAATGTATATATATATAAATATATATAAATGTATATATATAAATATATATAAATGTATATATATAAATATACATAAATGTATATATATAAATATATTAATGTATATATATATAAATATATAAATGTGTATAGAGAAATATATTTATAAATGTATATATATAACTATATATAAATGTATATATATAAATATATATGAATGTGTATATAGAAAAATGTATATAAATGTATATATATAACTATATATAAATGTATTTATATAAATATATATAAATGTATGTATATATATATATATATATAAATATATATATATACTTGTTTATTGTTATATAAACATGCTCACATCCCGCTGCTACAAATAGCCACCTGTTTCAATCAAACAACAGATATCATCAGGCAGCGACTTGACTATTCAAAAGTTCAATGAATAATGGATTGTTATTTTAGGTAGGAACTCTTTAGAAGTTGGAGTTAAAAAACTTAAAACACAGGACTTTAATTAAATAAAAAAGTAAAAAGGGAGAGGCAATTTAAATAAAGTTAAAAGATTACAATGGGGAGAGAGTGATTGAGAAGAGAAAAAAGGAATAGAGACAGAAATAGAGAAAGAAAATATAGAGAAAACAAAATAGAGAGAAAAAGAAGAGAGAAAATATATATATATACATATACACACACATATATATATAGGTATATATATATATATACATATATATATATATATATATATGATATGGAGAAGAAAAGAAAAAAGAAATAAAGGGTTATAATAAAGAGAATAAGAACTAGAAGGAAAAGGAAAGAATAATGAGATCTAGTTAAATAGAGAACGAGAGAAAGTAAGAATTTGACATATATATTTATATAAATTATATATATATAAATATATATATACATATAAATATATATAAATATATATAACTGTATATATATATATATAAATATATATAACTGTATATATATAAATATATATAAATGTATATATAATATATTTAAATATATAAATATATATTAATATAGATATAAATATATATAAATATATATAAATTTTAATATATATATATAAATGTATATATATATATATAAATGTATATATATATAAATATATATATATATATAAATATATATATATAAATGTGTATAAAGGTATATATATATAAATATATATAAATGTATATATAAATATATATATAAATGTATATATAAATATATATAAAATGTATATATAAATATATATAAAAATTTATATATAAATATATATAAATGTATATATAAATATATATAAAATGTATATATATATAATATACATATAAATATATATATAAATATATATATATATAAAATATATATACAAACAAATATATATATTATAAGGTTAAATTAAAGCCAAGAACAATGCGAGATTTTTTTTTATATAGAGTAAAATTATTTCAACTCTAAACAACAGTAATTTTTTATCCTGCTGTATCCAATTGTGTTATAAATCTCAATATATTTCAGACTTATTAGTCCTTTTTCAAGAGAAGACAGCGGAAGTGTGTTCTTCTTTGAGTGCAAACTCTTTCTGGCCGAGACTGAGGGATATAAGTAGGTTGTCGTTTGCTTGAAGCATTGTTGAAGAAAATTATAAGGTAAAATTAAAGCCAAGAACAATGCGAGATTTTTTTTTATATAGAGTAAAATTATTTCAACTCTAAACAACAGTAATTTTATTTCCTGTTGTATCATTGTTGAAGAAAATTATAAGGTAAATATAGAGTTTGCACTCATTAAGAACACTCTTCCGCTGTCTATACTTGAAAAAGGACCGATAAGTCTGAAATATATTGAGATTTATTACACCATTGGATACAACGGCCAGACAGAGTTTGCACTCATGAAAACATTCTTCGGCTGTCTTCTCTTGAAAAAGGACTAATAAGTCTGAAATATCTTGAGATTTATAACACCATGTGATACAACAGGAAATAAAATTACTGTTGTTTAGAGTTGAAATAATTTTATTCTATATAAAAAAAAATCTCGCATTGTTCTTGGCTTTAATTTTACCTTATAATTTTCTTCAACAATGCTTCAAGCAAACGACAACCTACTTAAATGTATATATAAATATATATATAAATATATATAAATACATATATATAAATATATATATGTGTATTAATATATATATAAATATATATATATATAAATATATATAAATATATATATATAAATATATATATATATAAATATATATATAAATATATATATATATATATATATATATATATAAATATATATAGATATATATATATATGTGAATATATATTTCTAAATATATATGTATATAAATAAATATATATTCATATATATATAAATATATATTAATATATCTATATTTAAATATATACTAATATATATATATAAAAATATATAAAAATATATGAATATATATATATAAATATATATAAAAATATATATTAATATATATATATATATATATATGTATATATATATATTAGATCGGATAAAACTATTTAAATTGACATTTTTTTCTAAATGTGAAAATGAATGCTTTTCTGATCGTGTTTAGTCGTCTATCTCTTTATATATATTTCTAAAGCTTTATTCTTTCTCTTGTTTCAGTATTTAGCCTTTACTACTAGTCAACAGATCTCCGTTTGCAGATAAATATGTACTGAAATAATGAATTTAATTTTACAAGCAGGCCGATAGACACCGTTTTACAGAAAAAGAAGTGAAACAGCGGGAGATGGGTTGTTTAAAAATGAAAATGCCAGGATCGTTTGCTCATTTCGTATAAGAATATTAATGGAAACGTTTGTAACCACTTTAATCAATTCGAACCTGTAGAATATTTCTGTGTATTTTACGTTATAAAATATGAAACAAAAAACTAGATTAAGAGACACTAGGATATTTGCATCATTATAATAGATATATGCGATGAGAAATAGAGACGAACAAGTAATTTGTAAAATAAAAATAGAGAACGAAGAGTGTACAGTGAAAAAGTTGGTGCAGCAGTTTTCTGTGCCATAAGAGAAAATAAGCAAAATATACTAAAATCTGATCTATTAGGAACACCCGTTCGTACAAGAGAACCTAAGTTTTATTTGTATATTTCCGTATTATATTAAATAAAATGAATTTAAAATGGGTTCCCCGAGAGCTGAATTACTAAATATTGAAAATCTAGTCATTCATGAAATTTTCATGAATCATAGATATGTCAAACAATAAAATATAAAAACAAAACTTAAAATTGACTCACAAAATATTGTAGCATATAACAAGATAAGACAAGTCTAAAATAAAATGAAATACAGATACAATCGAGAAAAAATCGATGCAGACCTTTGGTACGAAATGAACTGGTTCAAAGTATGCGAATAAAAACATGAATTTAATATAAACATAAAATTGAAGAAAAAACAAGAAAACTGTGTTTAAAATATAATGCAAGGCTTGATACAGATATTTTTTAAAAATTATTTTTATTTTTTATATCTTGTATAAAAATGTATTAACAGTATTTCTTTTGCTGTATTCGTCTAAGCAATTGGTTTCCGGCTATTTATTTCTTTTCTATAATACTGGGCATGCAATTTTAAAATTAAAAAAAAAACGCTGTTATTTCATATGCGTATTTTCCACACACACAAACACACACACACACACACACTCACACGCACACACACACATAAATATATTTCTGTAGAAGCATATTTTATAACGTATTATTAAAGCAGCTTAATGTAATTAAAAAATTATATAGTTAATAAATTACAAAAAAACTATATTCCGAAATTCATGATATTGACAATGTTATTATTTATTCCTTGAATCTAGTTTACATTTTGACAGTATATCTTTCGTAGCGCCAAATCAATCACTTACTTATTGTATCAATCAGTGATTTTTTTGCCCTTAACTCATCAGAAGAAATAGCAACAAGCAATCCGTCAATAGGTAAAAAAAAGTGCGACTTGACATTATTAAAATGGCGCAATAGAAGCATATTAAAGATATTTGCAGCTTCGCTTCCAACTTTCGGATTTTAATGCACCAAAAATTCTCTAAATTATGTAGCACTAGTGTTGTAGTTATAAAAAATTTACAAAGTAATAATTATGTCCGACTCTTTAATAACAGTGTTATTGTGTGGCATTTTAAAGGTGAAATGTAAGTCGGTCACTTAAGTTCGAATGCGTAGATCATATTATAATCATTAGATCATTCTGCACAGGTGTCTCGACATTTAATGTTTAAATGTAAACATATTCCCGCGGTTAACGTTGGGCGTGTGGTTTGTACGTTACTAATGGAGTCAGATTGATTCGTAGCCGGGTTCGAATCTTCCGACTGATTGTAATCATAACTCTCTGCACTGACGATCGCCAAAAGTACGATACGCTAGTGCATGTAAATATATATATATATATATATATATATATATATATATGTTATGTAATGAATGGCTGGAACCATCATACATAACTGAAAAGAAAAAACTTTAATAAAAGATTTAAAAGAGTGGGCATCGAATAATCGATTGTCTACCTGTTGAAAAGAGGAAGGGCTTACGTCATAAACAGAGAAATCGGACGACGATCTTTTTGTTTACAAAACAAATAAACGTGACATTCCTCGTAAGCTCTGGAATTACAGATATTGGCATGAGTGGGAAATTCACGTGTCGCTCCGTTAGACAAAATCGAATGTTCTTCTGAGGTCAAAACGTGACTTAAGAACACATGTATCAACCGATTGACAGGACGCGTGGATAGAAAAACAAAGCGACAAAATGCCAATAAAAACGGTGAATCAGCAGAGCAGAGAGATAGATAGAGCAGAGAGAGAGAGAAACACGGCATGTGTTGTTGAAGACCGTATTGTCGAAGCGTCATTTTTCCCTCCTCAGAGCACTGTGAGAAAAACTGCTAACTGTGAACTTCAGAACCACCAAAAGAAAAAAGACGATCTGTTTTAAATTGTAACTATATTGTAAAATATAATTTTATACAAAAACAAACACAATTGTGACTTACGTCTTTTAATGCATGTTTTAAGTTACAGCTGATCGTTCTAAGTCGTCCACCGTTTTGTTTTCAGGTTCAACGTTGTTATGACATTTTTGACAATTGACGAGAGGCAAGATAAAGAAAAAGTGCCAGTCTAAGGTGAGATAACTCACTAGTCTTAACTCGTTGTCATCACAACCGCCTAGTAAACAAGTGAACCTTCGGACAATCGACGTAACTAAAACTGCTATGTACCATTGTCAGGGAGTCCTACGCACTATTACGATTTCCCAACCTGGGAGCCACACCATAATACAACATAGTATTAATTGGTGCCTTGATGACCAGTTCACTCCGCAAGAGTGATAAGTAAGAACTTTTTACCAAAAACAAACTAAACAAAAAGAACTCTTACACTAAAAGAACTTGGTTACCACATACACAACAACAAAGAAGAAGAAAAAAAAACACAACGTGAATCAATCGACGAAGAGAAACGCGAACGCAGAAGCAAGAAAAAGAAGAAGAAAGAACACTGGACCTGAGGAAAAGCAAGGGTTAGTTGATTTTTTCAATATTTTTCTAAACCTCGGCTCTTAAAAAAGTTTTGTTAAAAAAAAAAAAAAAAAAAAAAAAAAAAGTTAATTTATATTTCTTTTCTTTCTTCTTTCTTTCTTGTATAATTTTGAAAATAATTGTAAAAGATGGAACAGCAGTTTTTCACAGATTTCGCTCAGATCCTAGGGGCTGAACTACACAATGTAGGGAAGGCCATTTCGAACTCTCTGAGGGGGGAGGCGTTGTTATCAAAAATAAAACCATTAGACACTCGACGATCGCAGGAATACAGAAGATGGCTAAATGATATACATAAATACACTAGAATAGTTAGCCAAACAGAGGAAGAAAAATGCCAATTAGCGTTAATTACGACGGCTGGCCAAATAGGACAGTTTGTTTCAGGACTACTAGCCAACAATGAGAGTGTGGCATGGGTAGACTTGAAGCGAGCTCTAGATAATTATTTTGGAGTCCAGGCAGATCCTACCAAGTTTGTTAGGGAGTTAGCAAATATTAAGCAAGGTAGAAGCGAAACTGTGCAGGACTACATGCAGAGGTTAGTGCACTTGGCTATAGGTTCGTATGGTAGTCTAGATACGAACAATGAAGTAATAAAAAGCCAAGTGATAGGTTTCTTCATCGAGGGGCTATATGACAGACAAGTCAAAATCGCTGTCATGAGGGAAGAACCATCGGACCTCAAGGTAGCCTATGAAAAGGCCCTAATAGAGGAACGGTGGCAAACCCGCATAAGAGGCAATGACCGAGAAGAAGAACCTATGGAAATAAATTATAGTGGGCGCCAGAGGAATATAGAAGCGATAAGGAAAAAAAGATTCCCAGAGCCAGATAGGGGGCAGAGGAATTATAGAGGATTTAATAGGGGACCCGGCTTCAAGGCAAGAGAAACAGAGCGCCCTTGGCCGGAGATTAAGTGTTACAATTGCGGCAGAAAAGGCCATATAGCCAGGAACTGCACCTTCCCTAAGTCGGGAAACGAGCAGACCCCACTCGCAAGACGCCCAGCGAGAGGAAGAGGGGTGAACAGTCAAAGATCATAGGACATATGGGCGCCGCTAATTGCATCCCTATTAAGATAGAGAAAAATAAGTTTAGGGCTTTAGTAGATACTGGCGCCGAAATTTCTGTAATAAAAAGTACTGTATTAGAAAGTCTCAGAGAGAAGCCTGAGATAAAGAAAATAGAGATGAATTTAAGGACTGCAAACGGGTCACCTCTCATAGTGCAAGGAGTGGCGCGTTTACAAATTAAAGTAGGAAGCCAGTACATTCGACATGATTTTGTAGTGACGAAAAACCTTAAAAGGAACGTCATATTGGGCCGAGACTGGCTCAAGCAAAATAGTGTTAGAATGTACTTTGATTTAGGAGCAATCCGATTAGGCAGCGAGTACATAGCGCTGCAAGAGGAGGCTTATATTTCGAGTATAGTTAGATTAAGGCACAATGTCACCCTGAAACCGCAGCATTTACATGCGTGCACAGCTCGTGCCGAAATGAGAAATGGTCAGGGTTTAGATTACGAAGTAGTGCAGATAGATAAAGGCTTCCTAAGTGATCTAAGTGGTGTATCCGTAGCGAACACGGTAGTTAAAATTAAAGGTAGGAAAAGTTTTCCTTTGCTAATTATGAATAACACGAACCAGACAGTAAAATTAAAGAAAGGTTACAAGATAGGTAGATGTAGAAGAACAGAAGTAGTAATGCCAATATCAAAGCCAAATAAACAAAAAAAGTCGGGAAACAAAAGTAACCTCAACGGCATAAAAGTGCCGGAAGAAATGAGGAAAGTTTTAAATAAAGTCCTGCAACGAAATACTGATTTATTCGTCACAGAGGATAGATATTTAGGCCGGACTGACACAGTAGAGATGAGGATCGATACAGGAAAAAACGATCCCATAAAGAAAAACCCGTATAGAACACCTCTCAAACAACGAGAAGAAGTTAATGTAGCACTAGAGGAAATGCTACAGGCAGGGGTGATAGAAAGGTCAAACAGTCCGTGGAGTTTCCCGATAGTTTTGGTAAAAAAGAAAGACGGAACAAAGAGGTTCTGTGTAGATTTTAGGGCCCTGAATAAGATAACAAAGAAGTATGCCCGAGCGCTACCAGTAATTGATGATATACTGGCCTCGCTTGGGTCAGCAAAATATTTCTCAAAGTTGGACTTGAAATCAGGGTATTGGCAGGTAAAGTTGAACGAAAAAGATAAAGAGAAAACTGCGTTCACCTGTCATAGAGGACTGTTCCAATTTAATGTAATGCCATTCGGACTTGCTAACGCTCCGGGAGTGTTTCAGGAGCTAATGTACGTAGTGTTACAGGGACAGGAAGAATTCGCCGTGCCTTATTTGGATGATATTTTGATATTCTCCAAAACAAAGGAGGAACATGTTAGGCATATAGAAAAGGTGTTAGGTAGTTTACGTAGGCATAATTTAAGGTTAAAGGCAGCGAAGTGTGAGTTTTTCGGCAAGGAAGTGCAATATCTGGGATTCCGAGTAAGTGAGAAAGGTATCCAGCCGGAGGGGGACAAGGTTAAAGCAATTCAGGCAATTGCGACCCCAACCACTGTGAAGCAGGTTAGATCCTTTATAGGCATGACATCCTATTACAGGCATGACATCCTATTACAGGCGATTTATCAAGGATTTTTCTGTAATCGCCGAACCGTTAATTCGGTTAACTAGGAAGCATGCACGTTTCTGTTGGGACGATGCGTGTCAGTCTGCTTTTAATCGATTGAAATCGAAGCTTGCAGAGATGGTGATGCTGGCATACCCGGACACTAACAAAGGATACAGGTTATACACGGATGCCTCCGATTATGCGATCGGAGCAACCTTGTCTCAAATGGTCTACGACCCGGAGGAGGGTCGGGAGATAGAGAAACCCATTTATTTTCTATCTCATAAGTTGTCTGATACCCAGACTAGATGGTCAACAATAGAGAAAGAAGCATATGCGATTCACTATGCCTTAAACAAGTTGAATCACTACTTGCATAGTGCTACGTTCACCATCTACACGGATCACAGACCATTGGAGTACTTGCTGAAATCTCCGATACAGAATAGGAAGATACAGACGTGGGCATTAAGTATGGCTGGCTATGATTGCACCATACAGTACCTAAAAGGAAAAGATAACGTCTGTGCGGATCTCTTATCCCGTGCGGTAAATGCGAGTCGGGATGAAGACGATCCTCCAGTAGAAATAGATGATAGGAATTACACGGTGAGTGCGATAAACTCGAATCGTTTTGAACCAAGAGAGTTTGTATCGCATAAGGATGACGAAGACTCACCGGTAGTAAGCGAGCGTCCTACACTATCAGGTTTGGATATGTGTAAAGAACAAGACGCCGATAGTCAGATCGTCGAATTAAAGAAACGGATGAGGAGCGGTAAAACGTCCAAGATGGAAGAAAAAAAGTACATCATAATGGACGATATCGTATATTATTTATCGCAACCCGACGACGATCCTTTAGTTAGATTATATATTCCGTCACATTTGAGGATGAAGGTATTGAAACAATACCATGATGAGAATGGTCATATGGGTGTGGAGAAAACGTTCCACTCCATTAAACAGAAGTATTTCTGGCCTGGTTTGTTCAAGAAGGTAAACGAACACATAGGGAAGTGCGTCCCATGCCAGACCAGAAATTTGAGGAAGCAACAACCTCAAATGCAGGAGACCGACATGCCTTCTTTTCCTTTTGCTAAGATTGCATTGGATATTTCCGGACCCTATCCGAGGACTTTGTCAGGCAATCAATACATAGTCACGTTCATCGACATGTATAGTGGTTGGCCTGAGGCTTTCGCTGTACCTAATAAAAAGGCAGAGACAGTGGTGCATCTCTTAATTGAGGAAATATTTCCCAGATTTGGTGCACCATTGCAGTTACTTACGGATAACGGACCGGAGAACGTCAATGGGATCATGAAAAGGGCTTTAGAAGAGCTTAATGTTGATCACGTGACCACCTCATTTTACCACCCGCAAAGTAACGGGAAAATAGAAAGATTCCATAGGACGATGCATGACGTACTAGCAAAGAAAATAGGGGACAATGACCGTTCATGGGACATGTACTTGAACCAGATGCTGGCTGCTGTAAGGTTTCATGTCAGCGAAACAACAAAGTACTCCCCCTATTATTTGCTCTATAATAGAGACGTTGTCTTGCCGTTAGACAACATACTGAGGCCGCGTAGAATTTACTACGGGGAAGAGGATCATGAGATCGCTCTGCAGGACATGCATCGGACCTTTACATTAGTCAGGAACAATGTAAAGAGAGCTAGGAAGAAAATGATAGATAGGGCCAACGAGAAAACAAAAGCAGTCGATTTTCAAGTTGGCGACTTAGTTTATTATAAAAATAATAGAAAAAAGGGAAAGCTAGACGTAAGATGGTCTCCATATTACGTAATAATAGAGAAGACGGGGCCAGTCTCGTATAGAATTAGAAGTCAACTGACGGGGGCAGTAACAAAAGCCCATGGGGAACATCTTCGGAAAGCAGAACTGGAGGAATGGGATATCCCCAACAAGCAAGAGGGCTGTAGAAAAACAACCCTGTCAGCACCGGTAGAGGATAGTAGTTCAGATCAAGAATCCTCTAGTGGGGAGGAAGAAAATTATCCCCAACAGAGCAATCGCCATCAACGAGAATCCCCAAGTCAGGAAAACAGGGTCCCGTTGATGGAACGGAAAATAATCACGCGTAGCATGACGGCTGAAAGGGCTAAAGAAGTTGATGAAATATGGAAGGAAGATATATATAACTTAGTGCCCAGGTCGTGCAGAGTTGATTATGATAGTAGGGATCAGCCAACCGTAGCTAGGGCTAGCACGGGGGTTGGGAACTCAGGTTATAATCGAACATCGGGTCGGGAGCGCGGAACAGGATGTTTGGATTGGTTAAGAAAATTACTCTGTTGATGTTAGGCAGTTCGGAGTTGCCACCAATATTTAGGATCCTGGCGTTCCGGTCGAAATTTTTGTACTATATGCTGCCCACATTTTAAACAAGTCATTAAAATGTAAGACTCGTATTTAGTTAATTAGTAATATTAATTAAAGAGCCGAGGTAGTGGAGAATATTGGACAAATCGACCACTTCGGTAAAATTGGTAAATTTGCAGCGTATATTTTGCTGTTAAGTGCGGCCGATGCACTTATACCGAAGAAGACCGTATGCTTTTCTTGTTGATGTTTATTTTATTTTTTTTTCTAAGTTAAACGGAAAAAAAAATACAGTAAAAGAGATGAAAAAAAAATTTTGTGACATTAAAAACATTATTGGAAATGTCGATGGACCGATAGACGATTGAAAAAAAAAAAAAAAAAAAAAAAAAAAATGGTTAATGGAGGGGTGTTATGTAATGAATGGCTGGAACCATCATACATAACTGAAAAGAAAAAACTTTAATAAAAGATTTAAAAGAGTGGGCATCGAATAATCGATTGTCTACCTGTTGAAAAGAGGAAGGGCTTACGTCATAAACAGAGAAATCGGACGACGATCTTTTTGTTTACAAAACAAATAAACGTGACATTCCTCGTAAGCTCTGGAATTACAGATATTGGCATGAGTGGGAAATTCACGTGTCGCTCCGTTAGACAAAATCGAATGTTCTTCTGAGGTCAAAACGTGACTTAAGAACACATGTATCAACCGATTGACAGGACGCGTGGATAGAAAAACAAAGCGACAAAATGCCAATAAAAACGGTGAATCAGCAGAGCAGAGAGATAGATAGAGCAGAGAGAGAGAGAAACACGGCATGTGTTGTTGAAGACCGTATTGTCGAAGCGTCATTTTTCCCTCCTCAGAGCACTGTGAGAAAAACTGCTAACTGTGAACTTCAGAACCACCAAAAGAAAAAAGACGATCTGTTTTAAATTGTAACTATATTGTAAAATATAATTTTATACAAAAACAAACACAATTGTGACTTACGTCTTTTAATGCATGTTTTAAGTTACAGCTGATCGTTCTAAGTCGTCCACCGTTTTGTTTTCAGGTTCAACGTTGTTATGACATTTTTGACAATTGACGAGAGGCAAGATAAAGAAAAAGTGCCAGTCTAAGGTGAGATAACTCACTAGTCTTAACTCGTTGTCATCACAACCGCCTAGTAAACAAGTGAACCTACGGACGATCGACGTAACTAAAACTGCTATGTACCATTGTCAGGGAGTCCTACGCACTATTACGATTTCCCAACCTGGGAGCCACACCATAATACAACATATATATATATATATATATATATATATATATAATTGAGAGAGAGAGAGAACAGTATTAATACACTAAGGTCTATTGGAATTGAACTCTACTAAGATAACTATTAAACCTAAAGAGGTTTTTGTTTGAAAACGCCACTAAAGACAACATTAAATGATTATAATGTGTCAATCACTATTTAATAAGTGATCATTATCACGCAAGTTTGAATCGTCAGTTTAGTTTCCACTTAAAGATATAATGTGAGATCGGAGCAAAGTCTGTAGATATTACAATGCCTTATAGAAAACATGTGTTTATATATATATATATATATATATATATATATATACACACACATATACATTACTACTAATAACATTTCATCAAAATTAGAATATGAGTTTTTAAATATTTTTAGCTTCTAGAATATTCTAAGTTGTAGTGCTATGTTTGAATTGACCCAAACTATAAAAGAATGCTGATAACATCAACTTTTCAGTTAGTGAATGGAAGAACCAAATTAAGTCGTTACGCTACTCCAGGTTTTCAGTCGCTCACTACATTAATTACAGCCAATATTTCCTACGATCCAGATCCGGTCGAAAGGAATGGCATACAAAGAATTAATTGCAAATAGCCTCAAAGAAAAACTTGGCATTGCAAAGTTATAAAGATTTTTTAAAACTTGTTTTTGGCTAAGGAATATATGCTTTTATTCCCACTAAGTCGTTCTCTCTTCTTAACGCAAATTAGACTGACATATAATTTGCTTATCTTCCTTAGATCAATGATAAATGTGTTTGTCTATTTGTATGTACAATAATACGTTTTTCTTCTTTAAACTGAGTTATTTTTACTATATTGCCATGTTAATAGCCATTTACTTAAACAAGAAACATTGTGGAAAGCTCGCACAATCCCTATACCGTAGTGAAGGGCTCGTCTACAAACAATAAAAAAATAAACCAACTAACATATATATGAAATTGTAGTGCATGCTGGTAATAAAATAATAAATTTATTTTAATAAAAAATGCTCAGTATCGTAACAAGAGGAACTCGGTAAGTTTTGGTCTTTTATAATGAAATAGATATCTACAAAACACCGGACCTCTGAAAGTAAATTGAATCTGAATAATAAATAATATGTGGCGTCGTCCAGTCATTCAATAACGCAACATGTATAAAGGCTCGCCGATTCTAAGAAAACAAAATCAATAAATATAAAGCACGAGTATTTTGGCCGTTTCTTTAATCAACTAAAAAGGACACTAGTCTATAAATAAAACAATAAATAAACATAACAAAAATATTGGCTCTCGTAATTCTTTCTATAAATTAAATAAAAATGCAAGATGGCATAAAAGAATAAAAGAATATCTAACTATAATAAATATTTAAAAAGAAAAATACAAATATATGTCCAGTCAGTTATACAAAAGTAAACCACCATACGTTATTATTCAAGATAACAAAGATACCCTCGTCCTTAAGAGTACGAAATCTAAATTAAAAAAAAACAGCGGCTTAACTGTAAAATATAATGTACGCAAGTAAATACATAAAAAAATATAACGAACTTTAAGAAAATAAAAAAGTAAATTTACAAAAATAAAATATTGCGGACTTTACTTGAATAATTTCTTAACTTGGTAAAAAGAAATAATTATGTTTGTTAAAATACTTAAATGGAAACTAAAATAAAATAAAACAGGTTTTCTTCGTTGAAGACATTTTAGTTTAACCTCACCGAGAGAAGTTTAAGTTACGAAAATCAGAACTTAAACAATGCGACTATTTCGAGATAAATACGCACCCAGCTATGAACAAAATATTGTAGCTAAAGAATAAATGGAAATAGATCTAGATCCATGTAGTGTTGAAACAAATGACAGCAATGGCTTGCGTTAGCAATTATAAATAAAAGAGATGCAAGAAAGGATGAAATTAGAAAAAATGCATAAACTGACGCTAAAAAATATAGTTTGAAAATAAGATCACAGCTAGAATATAGAAATCAAAATGCTCTCAACAAAGGAAAATATAAAATTAACACTAATATTTAATGAAAAAAAAGAGAGGAGAAAGATTCCCACACATTTGGAGAATCTAACTGCGTTATGAAGGCCTACGCAATCTGGTTGAGTCTTACAGCTTGTCCATATTGGAACAGCAGCAGCCTTATACGCAGTTCTTGGCATAGAAGACGTCGTAGATTATCAGAAAAAGAAAATACCATATTAAATACATAAGAATCAGTGCCGAAAGATGTAGAAAATAAACCAAAATTGAAAATCAAAACGTTCATAGTTTCAGTAGAAAAGAATAGATCTTTTAGAGCGAAAAAGGAAACAATGATTACGATAAATTGCGCGGAAGCATTTTATTAGAATTTAAGCGATGCGTTGCAAAAGAAATATGAACCATCTATACAATAAAGTAGAAACTTTTACAAGGCCGCGTGTATCGCTGATACGCACACCTTAACACCGAGAAAGTTATAAAAAAAACTAATATAACCAAAGAAATTCGGGACTTTATTCAAATAATCGACTACTCGTTACGTCTCACCCTCGTAATATATCTCAAAGTAATGTATAAAGAAAAGTACCAGATGTATATAAGATTCCAAGAGTACATTTTTCGAACAACTATCAAAATTTGTTACGCATATTGCCGAAGTAATCACATATTTGATTGCTGAATACGAAGAAAGATTTAAAAAAATGAATAACTTCTGCCAAACTCGTGTTCTTGCTAAACAAATTAAAAATAAATAGAATCTGTGGAAATTCCACGATCTAGATCTCCATGTCTTGATATGTCTGCTGATACAATTGCATCAAATTATTGAACTGTTTTGATCTAATCCTGATCTTGTAGCATTATGAACATGTGGCAGTGTTGTAGCCATCTTATTGAAATCCGATAGCAAAAATTTGCAAATGGAATTCCCAGTACACGTCTGTCCTAATCGTCCTTCAGAATTTCAACTAGAAGTGAATGATACACACGTGGTATTAAGTCAGGTTTATTTTATGTACGGTATGATGACTCTGGTTTTCTATTTTAGGACATTCTGAATTACACGTGAATAGAAGGAAGTCTGTTTTTTTCCGATTTACAGACAACTGCTTTGTATTAATTTCCACTTAACATGTTAGAAGATAATTTTTCACCTGGAATTCGTAGGTTTAAAAGAACTCTGATCAACAAAAGCACACTATAATTGTACATATTTTGGCATGCCTTTTAAGTAGATAATATTTTGACATGAATACGTTGGAATTTTTACTTATTTCAACATGACATATACCTGGGTATAAGAATTCTGCGAGAGGGACAGTTTTTAATGATTTTAACTGATAGAAAGCGACCATAACGTGAGGTAGTTTTTCGCATTAATTAATGTTTGTGATGATAGTGTTTTTAAGATAGTACGCACGGATTATTTAAATTATTATTTCCAATACTTAATTGTATATATGTAGCAAGTTTAATAGCTATCGTTTCAAAACGTAAAAAATGCTAAAACTGAAGATCAATAATTACATGTTCGTAAGAATGAATGCTAATAAAATCAAGTACAAAAAAAACCAGAATAGTGGAAAATGTAAACTTAGTGATCATTCTTGCCTTGTCAAAAAATAAAACTTCTATGAATTTTCTAAGTTAAAAACGATTGCGCACAATTAAATGAAATACCCTCTTCTCAGCTCATAACACAATATAAGCTTTTTATTCACACACATACACACACATATATATACTTCCTTTAATCTCATAAATTAATATATGAAGGTATAATTTTACAATATAGGATGAGCTAGGTAGTAAGTTATAAATATGTACATGGAAATTAAGCTACAACAGATTAATCCGTGGTTTATATTCGTGAGAAAAGTTGTGGTTTCCGATTCTTTTTATATAAAAAATATTTAAAGTATAGGATAGGAAAATTAGCTATCCTATATTTAAAACCCCAGCATCTGCTAAACTGGAGTTAAATATCGAAGCACTTTGTGCATAGGACAAACTTTACTCAAGCATAGAGATACAAAGTTATTTTTTAAATTGACAATAGCAATAGAAAACAAATGAATAAAACAAAAATAAAATAATCATTAAAATAAAATAAAAATACATATACATAAATAATTCATATATATATATATATATATATATATATATATATATATATATATATATATATATATCCGAATTATGGAAAACATCATATCTAACTACATCTAGGTTGAAGAAATGTCAGTTTTCTTAAATATCTACTATTCCCCTGAAATGCACACATAAAGAAAGGTGTGAACCTAAGGTCAACTGTACCTTTTTCCTGTAAGTGCCTACCCATTGGCTGATTAGGGTGGGCGTGCAGAAACCAGGAAGCGTATTGGCTTACTAAAATGGCATAGCATGTGTGTAAACACAACTCTTCGCATAAACCTGACGAATGATCACGCGAATTAAACTCGGAATATTCTGCGTAGCTTAATTCCCATATTTTTAAAACTGACTACTAATATATATATATATATATATATATATATATATATATATGTATGTATGTATATGAGATTAAGAGAGTAGGAGGCGTTAAGAAACAATTGCCAAAATGACTGGTCGTTCACAAATAAAATTCCACATTAGCTGACTTCTGAAGTTTTATTCACTGTATACTATACAACTCAATCTTTTCGAATTTCGAAAAAAAACATTAGTCCGTACATATACATGTAATATACTTTGATAACTTGGACGAATAATGTCTAAACTATTTTAATGAATTATATAGCTGTTTTGGTTTTTGTCGGTATACCCATTATTATCATTTTTTAGAATAAACGTATTTCCTCATCAGTTTAATGTTTTTTACAGGAGACATAGCTTTTTTGATAGTTCATGATATGTACACCCTTTGTAAAAATTTTTACAGCAATAGTGTTTCCTCGGTTGTGTAGCGAAAATTATTAAATCGTTTCCGTGCATTTTTGTGAGAGGGTCGAATCTTCCTCAGCTGGTAATTATTATTTTATAAGACTTGTTGTACATTAGTAAGTGAGGATTTTTTTTTGTTTTCGAGCAGATGCTATATTAAATCGTTAAGTAAAACCAGAGAATAGTTACATAACGCCAATACATAATACCAATTTCAACACGGTACTTTCTGTACATCCGTACTTTTTTATTTTAGGCGAAGGCGAGGACAATTCTCCATGATACGATTAAAAATAAATGCTAAATTAAATTATTCATAATTATAAAACATTTTTTTTTGTGTGTGTGCAATTTAATCCGATAATCTTATAATTTAATTTCCTCCTGTTTAACGTTACAAACAAATGAAAAACACCGAGTAAATTAAATTGTTCTATGTTTTTTTTTAAAGAAATGCTGGAAATGTTTTAAACTTACCGTCAGGTTCTTCTGTATAGTTTGTTCATTGTTACGTGAAAAAGAATGGTTGGAAAACACATTTTCCTTTCTTTCAACGATGGATAAGTACTTTTTTCAAGAAGTATTTTGCAATAATGTCTATTCGGTGTTTTGATTAAAGTGCAGAATGACAGTACAGTGCTTTTATCGTTTTTCTATTTGGATTGTTTCTCTTTTCATGCTTTTTAAATAACTGTTTTACATTATTTTTAAGCGCATTTCATTTAGTTCAGGATTTTATTAATAAGTTTTAAACTCATTGATTAAATCCAATTAAATAAATAAAAATAAAAATAAATAAAATAAAAATTCAATATAAACAAGTGCCATAAGGAAATAGAACATTTTTTTTAGTAGTCAGTGCTTTGTACTAAAAATTTGACAAACAATAAATAGCTTAAAATTTTAAGATAACTTAAATAATTATTTTAAAACGTTCATTAAAATCATTTAACGATTGTAGGAGTTTTATGATTAAAGGGGTTTCTAATATTTTGTTATTCAGTTTTGAAAGAACAGAAAGTTAACCTGAGATTATTACGGATTTGTTTATTTATTATGGTAGATATTAGAGTGAGATTCCGGATTTGAAAGGTCATTTATTTTTAGCCTTACTATGGGTTCTTAAAAATCCATGGTGGGATTAAGTAAGTAGATGTTCTTAAATATTTCCTTCCAATATTTCTGATTCCTGTAGTACTGTTTTTTTTTTATTCTAAGACTAAAGGTCATTATGGCGTTTCTTTTTCCTTCGAATGACTTTATATATCGGATTAAATGTAGCTTCGTATGCTGGATTAATACAATATGTTTTAAATTTAGTGTAATACTGGATACCCAGTGTGTGACTCTTTATGATTGCAGGAACTTTGTTAGCCTCTGCATGAGATATTTCAACTGGGGATGTCTGCAAAGCACCAATTACTAATTTGCAGCCTCCATGGCAGATTGGGCCTACAGTCATTAGGTAAAATTTTCTCGCTTATAAAACTATCTTAGTCCTGTTTTGATCTGCTCGAAGTTCTATATAATTTTTTTAGTTTCTCGAGTGGCCCCCACCGTGTTAACTATTACACGGAGTAGTTGCAGTCATTTTGCAACTATTCTTTATGTTCTTCAGGTGGGAGATGAATGTCAGTTTTTTATCATGTATAAGTCCTGGATATGTATGTTCTTCTACAGTGAGGAGTATTGCTCTTGCGAATTTCAGTGTTGGATCATTGTGAAATTTCCTCTTGTAACAAATGAACGCATTTGGTTTCTGATTTTGAAAATCTATATTCATTTTCCGTTTTGAATTTGTTAAATGTATTTAAGCAATGTTGGATATTGCGTCAAATGGTGTGCATATATCTGCAATACACCGATAGGCCATCCACATATAAAGATCCCTCAACGCCAGCGTACAAACATTTGAGTATACTGTTCATTTTAATATTAAATAATTTCACAGATAATATGCTACCTTAAGGGATTTTCTCTTTATTTGTGATGTCCGAGTAAACGGATAAAATGCGAACCATAAATTTGCGATCAAATTTGAAAAGATCCAAATAGTATGGGGGTAAGCTTTTATTTTAAAGTTGTAGATATGGTGTTGGTTTTAAAGCGTAGTTGCTGAGAATTTATTGGCTACTTCTATATATATATGCTGTTTAATTTTTTTTTTCGTACTGATGTGCTTTTGTTATAGGTCTATTTTTTTTCAATGATAAATTAGGATAATTTAGATTAAGTTGTTTGAGTGTTGCTTTTTATTGACTCCAAACTTCAAAAACGATACATTTTGGAAATATTTCATCATTGGTTTTGTTTTCTGATTCTGATTCAGAGTATGTATGAGTACTGTTAGCTGGATTTAATTTGTAGTCTTTTTGATTTTGTTGGTTGTCATGCGTTACTTATTTTATATTCCACCTAACTTACCCGCCACCCGGAATTGACCAGTGGGAGATGTTAGAGGGAAACCCGTTACCCTATTACTCTAGGAATATAAGAAAGGTATACCTACACTTTTAGGGGGCTGTTAGCATTTCCGATTTCTTTGTTTTTCTGCTCCATTATTGATGAAAACGTCAGTTATACTAACTTACTATAGCAGATTTTACACACTAGTAGAGTGAGTCTTGCCACCACCGTAGAATGGCGACAAAATCCTTACAGAAATCGATTATCCGAGTGAGTAGATTAAGTATTTGATTACATTACTATTTAACGATCATGTTAAAGTCGACTAAGTGTGATATAGAGTATATTTCCTTTATTAGACTGCAGCTCTGGCGACGAAATGTGTTGGCTTGAATTGCACTTTATTAATTCTATTTGGTGAATAAATGAGTTCTTTATTATCATTGTAGCAAAGCAGATCCTCGCGCTGAATGTTTAAAAGGGGCGCGTGATCAGATTTTATAATGAACATATCATTTAATAGAGGATTTATAAATGTCTCTTCGGTGCGAAAGAGCTACATAGAAACATCTTTATTTATACGGGATGGTTAAATGTTTCGTACCCCGTGAAAGTACGACAGTATAGTCAGATTATACCTTTGCTGGAAAAAAAGCATTGTCCATTGTCTTATGATAGAATCTGGCATACATATAAGAAGTGTGTCGTGAATTATATACTTTCTCCTGTGATGGAGTGAGCGAAAAATCTTACATTTTTAAGCATTCAATTTTAGGTCTATCTCGTCAATAGTAATCTACTTTTCTGATATTATATATATATATATATATATATATATATATATATGTCAGTACTCGTTTTTAAACATAGCTATTACACCTCTTTCTTCATAAATCTGCATATACATGAGTAGTGGAACGTACCGGCGAAATCGTGCCACTTAACTCTATCCCAACATTTGAAAACCAATAGGAGGACGATCTTCGTGATACCAAACAATTTATAAAAAAAACAAGTAATGAAGAAAGAGAAAGATTCATGGTCAATAGGCACCGGTTGTCTAATCTTCAAAAGGATGTTTATTCCGAACGCTGTTCTTAACATAGAAAGGTTGAAAAGAAAACACCTTTCAGAATAAACACCCAACCTCCAATGTTAAGAACGGCTTTCGGAATAAACACCCTTTATACGTTAATTCAAATTTCATCGCCCTTCGGAGTCCGTGGCGTACTTGATAGAGACAACGAATCTCTACGGTTCCAGGTGAGAATTGTCTGAAGATAGCGGTTTCAATCCTACCCTAAACCGTCCAAAGACTTATTTGTCCAAAACGTGGAGAGACGACAACAAACATGGAAGACGGTTATTGTAGTGGATGCAGTCAGGAGATTCAGAGTTCCTATCCGTCGCGGTTACCACCTGACGAAGTCCAGAGGAATAGTTGGGCGAAACATCGTGAAACAACTAAGAAAAGATGAGGATAATCTGGTGTATTGTCATAGAAGGGGACCGTCGTGTGTTCTGTCTAATGTTCTGTCAATTTGTGATATATTCATATCTAATATGTTCATATGTGTGTGTTTGGTACATGCATTTTGAGCATACCTTCTTCATACGTCATTAACCTTGTCCACCTGGAATTCATCTCGTTCTTGGAACGGAGACTGGAAACCCGTTTTGGACGAATATTTATTCACCCCAAGACGATGAATGGTTTTATATAGTTTTTTATTCACCTTCTAGATGGCGATCGCAGAAGAATGAAAAGTGCATATCTTTGCTGGAATAGGTCTTATTTTCGCACACGTCAGCCCCCCCCCCATAAAGGGGAGGCGACGACTTGTTAAGCCGTCTGTTCATCTCTACGGCTAACCACAAAACTCACTGACTCCAGCTAACCTGATCACGTGACTCACCCGCAGATTCGATCAGCCGACCCACACCTCCTGTAAAACATGTCTACACTATTATTTAACATATTTCTCTCTTATTTTCGTTCGATTTCCTAACAAATAGTGCGCAATAAATTAAATTAATAAATAATACGCATCTCACTGTATTCCGCTTAAAATAATATATATCCTTTGTATGGTCGGACCACCAGCGCACATTGAGCGAAGTGAATATAAATCATATTATTGAGAAATGAGAATCATTAAAAGTTTCTTATATGACGCAATGACGAGACGCAAGGTTCTAATAGCTGTGCTAAGTAGAATCACCATGAGCGCCGATGCGCGCCAATTTTGAAGTAAATCAAATTCTAAATCTGAATTTCAAAAGAAAAGTTTTCAAATGACTCATAATAAACCAAGGAGAATGATACTCTTACATTGAGATGGGTAAAGCTGTCAAATGTTCGATGCTGAAATACATAACAGTATGGTGCATTCCTTGAATATGTTGAATGCACGATGCGTCAGTAATATGGCTTTATGACTTCCTTGAATATGTCAAAGAATGATGCCCGAATCATATTGCATTAAATTTTACTGGAATATTTCAGATTCACGATGCTCGGATAATATTTCTTTATGTCTTCCTTGAATGTGTCGAATTAACGGCGCTCGAATGATATGTCAAATTCACTGTCCTCAATGGTTAATATTGTTCCATTCTACCCTAGTAGGGTGACAGGCACACAGCAACAATTGTGGACCTGCGTTTCGTTCATATCTTTTATTTTGTGATTTCGAATCACTTTTTAATTTCTTATTAATAAATGATTAGGTGAACGTCTTATTGCGTCAATTAGAAGAGTCGCTTGCTTGTCTATCTCTTTCAAATATGTTTCTCTAGAAATAAAAAAGCAATGCGTTCTCTTTCCGTTTGCCCTTTGTTAAGTGCTCGACCGGAATTGATACAATACTTTCCTGTCAGATGTCTCTGGAGTGATTTTTTAATTTCTTCACTCTTTTGAACGTTGCATAATCCCACGCGCCCACGCTTGCGAACCCAAACGAAAGGGTTAATTTGATTGTACGACCGTTGTTAGGAAGCTGACATACTAAAAGCTAGTTTGCACGCGCAGTGCAGCTCGAGACGTTGGTGATAAAATCTGGTCAATTAATTTGGGCACTTGTTAGAAAACTCGTAGTAGCTAATATCCTGCCCCCATAGTTTAATCATATAAGCAATTAACGATGGGATATTACTTGATGTTGTTCTAAACTCAAAATTTAGAAATTCTATTCGAAATGAATTATTAAAAAATCAAATAAGGCTTATGAATATATTGTTGCTGTCGCCAGTCATGTGTTATTTCTGTGATATTTTACGATACTTATGCTTGTTTTAAATAGTAAATACTACATAGATGAAAATATTTTTTATGGAGATAAGAAAATATTGCTATATTGCAATAGAAAAACAGCCAAACTTTTGTGAAAATATTGAATAGAAAACGTACAATTAATACAAGGAATCAACATGGAGAGATTAGAGAAAAATTACATAAAAAGATTAAGTTGTCCGTTAAGCAGTTTTCAAGCATGCATATAATGGTGCATTACCTTTTATAACTAATAGACTTTGAATATTAGATATTTACTTATTCTTTTTTTTCTGCTTACGATAAATCCGTTTATCACGAGAATATCACTTGAAACAATAAAAGCTTATCAGCATAACTTATTTTAATTATTCAAACCCGATAGTGTTTGAATATATGGTTAAGTGACAGTTTTAGTCATTTAGAACTGCTTTAAAGCTCTGCCGCTCACTCATTTTTCGACTAAATTTCAAACAATTGTTACAGTTTATTGATCACCTTCTCAGCTATTTTGTGAAAAAACATTTTCAATCTTCGTTCAGTGAAACACAGTTATGATGAATTTACTGGTGTTCAAAATCGTAAAAAAATAGACGTACGGTGAGTGCCGTTTTTATGACTGCTTTCCGTAGCAACCACGTCGCTTCAGTGACTAGTGTTGCTCCCAATTCACGGCTGTCGCGAAAAGAGAAAAAGTGATAGAGACAGAATAAAAACATGAAGAAGATAATTGGGAGGATTTTATTAAAGCAAAAAAGTGCTGTACATGGTTAGACATATGTGAATGTTATGTTTATGGGGGCAAAATACTGAAATTAAACTAAGAATAAGTGAATTTATTGGAATCCTAGAAAAATCATAAATGACAAAAGTATAAGTGCGACCATGAAAAGTAATATTATTAAACTTAAACATTGAAAATAAAGGACTAGTTGTTAAAACTAGAAAAGAAAAGAACAGCC
The DNA here is from genome assembly GCF_053919585.1 of Euprymna scolopes. Lineage (NCBI taxonomy): Eukaryota > Metazoa > Mollusca > Cephalopoda > Sepiida > Sepiolidae > Euprymna > Euprymna scolopes. Next base: position 52,480,794 of record NC_136492.1, on the reverse strand, counting down.
TATTCTAGTAAAAGAATATAATAAATTCATAACATTAAATATCGCAGTATTAAGAATTGGTTACATGGATTTAAATTTATTTTTTAAAAAATAATGCTGCAATATTTTAAGTTATACATTTATATTTTTTACCAGAATATCTTGTCTTTTCCTTTTCCAGTGTTAACAACCAGTCCTTTACTTTTCCATGTTTAAGCTTAACCATATTACTTTTCATGCTCGCAATTATTCTTTTGTCATTTATGATTTTTTTAGGATTCCAATAAATCCACTTGTTCTTAGTTTAATTTCAGAATTTTCTTGCCCCCATAAACATAACATTCACATATGTCAAACCATGTACAACACTCGTCTACTTTAATAAAATCCCCCCAATTATCTTCTTAATTCTTTTATTCTGTCTGTATCACTTTTTCTCTTTTCGCGACAGCGGTGAATTGGGAGCAACGCTAGTCACTGAAGCGACGTGGTTGCTATGGAAAGCATCATAAAAAACGGCGCTCAGCTTACGTCTATTTTTTACGATTTTGAACACCAGTAAATTCATAACTGTTTTTTACTGAACGAAGATTGAAAATGTTTTTCACAAAATAGCTGAGAAGGTGATCAATAAACTGTAACAATTGTTTGAAATTTAGTCGAAAAATGAGTGAGCGGCAGAGCTTTAAAGCAGTTCTAAATGACTAAAACTGTCACTTAACCATATATTCAAACACTATCGGGTTTGAATAATTAAAATAAGTTATGCTGATAAGCATTCACTTTTATTGTTTCAAGTGATATTCTTGTGATAAACGGATTTATCGTAAGCAGAAAAAAAAGAATAAGCAAACATCTAATATTCAAAGTCTATTAGTAATAAAAGGTAATGCACCATTATATGCATGCTTGAAAACTGCTTAACGGAAAACTTAATCTTTTTATGTAATTTTTCTCTAATCTATCCCGGTTGATTCCTTATATTAATTGTACGTTTTCTTTTCAATATTTTCACAAAAGTTTGGGCATACTAGTATGATACTAGGAATATATGAGACGTGCTAGTGCGTACCAGAATTCGGATTCAAACGGAATTTAATGGCACGTACGAATTAGGCGAATAAGTGCCGCGATTTAATGTTTAATTTCCTTTAACGTAGCCACTTCACTAAGGAACATAGATGAATCAAAAGGCAAAAAGAAAACAAGTAAAGTTTTCGTTTACTTATTCTTTACTTTTTTATGAGGTTCACTTATATTCTGCTGAAGAGGCGACTAGCCAATCAGGTTTTAATATGCTTGACAAAAGAATCGATCAGGTGCTTTGTATTATCAGTTTGTTTTCCTAGGTTTTCGTATTTTTCAAATAGGATTGTCTTCCATCGACGAAGTCAATTCCACATATATGCTAATGTTTTAATAATTATAAATAACGTTAAAAGAAATGTATGGACTCATGATCAGCGCTAGCTATTTGGAAAACTACCACTTATTTAAAGAAAATACCATCTTTCTTCGTATGCCTTCACAACTCATAGTAACACAACCGACCGCTACTTATGATAATGCTTTCAAATCTCAACTTAGAATATTTACTGGATTTTTACAGAATATATTATTGTATTCCTTATACGATACATTACATTTATTTTGATGGAATAGCAATTACACCCACAGCAAAACCGATACGGATACAATAATTTTTTTTTCATCCGTCTGTAGATTAGATATAGAGTTCTATTAAACTATGCAGATTGTAGAGCTCGTAGAAGATTCCTGTGTTCGACCTAATAGGGTGTCGGAGGGTACATAGATCCATATGCTAAGAGATAATAAAGTTCAACGGGAACACTAATCACAATAACGAAAATACTTATTATAAATCATATAAAAAATTTGAAACAAAATGATGCACATGTATCTTTTCTAAATCATTTAAATAAATATCCATAGTAAACGATTGGGTTTAAATTAGTGGATATAAACTAAAACTTATTGAAAGAGATAAGTTTACTACCAGCAAGCAAGATAGTGGGGGCATTAGAATACACTGACTGCCTCCCTGCAGAGGGTAAAAGTCCCTTAATGGGGGTCCTAGATATAACCATAAACTATATCCAGCGGTCAGGCCCCAGCTTGCGGGCTTTGGGGAGTGTGGAGCCACCCTTTAATTACCATTGCTCCCAGGCCCACTCTGACCCGAAGTGGCAGTACCTGTTAGGGTTCCAGCTATGGGTTAAATAGAAACTGACCTAAAAACAACAAATATATTCTATTAAAAAATTTTCTTCAAAATCTTTGGATTCGGCATTAAATAAGCCGAAAAGGGTTGATATGCCGTCAAACAAAAACAACCAACCAACACTACAAGCAAGGGGCTTTTCCAATGATGGGCTTTACATTTTTTTTAGTTATCTTATAATTTGCTCAGTCCAACTTTAATAAAACTTTGTAACAAATATTTATTTATCATACGCACTGGAAGATATAACAGAAATGTCGTTATTTCTTGCATTCCATGGATTATCGCTCGAAACCACATTACGCCAAAAGTTGTTTATTCGAAGCAATCAGCGGCTGGAAGATTCAATAGTTTTTGTCATTCTAGTAAAAATAAAATGGCCACGTTTTTTTTTTCATAACCTTCGAGACTTAAAGAAGAGAGCTTCGCGGATTAGATGATACTCCCTTACCATGCATCATTGTAGCACTGGCGTTTTGGGGATGTGTCTCTAACTAGTTTTAGAGATACTTTATTTGGACAATGTGTTTTTGGATGTAACTTTCCAAGAAAATTTCATAGGGTTTATAATAAAATGTGAGAATACGAGAGACCTAAATACGATAAACAAAACTATGTAATCAGAAGGCATATATTCACAAGAGAGATATTGTAAATATATTTCACATAGAAATTTACAGAAATAAGAAAAACAGATTAATCGTCATATTTTACAGCTCTTGGAAACATAAGAAATAATTTACAAGTTGAGATATCTAAATAGTTTGAATCGATAGTATAGGAGGCGTGCATTACAGGAACCAGGACATCGTAATCCAAACTTCTCAGCACAATGTAATTCTAATTCATTGAAAGTTGTTTAAAACAGTCACTGTTATTTGAAATAGATTGTTGGTTGGTTGGTTGGTTGCTTTTGTTTTACGGCATATCAACGCTTTTCAGGTTATTTAATGCCGAATCCAAAGATTTTTAAGAAAAACATTTTTAATAGAATATATTTGTTGTTTTTAAGTCGGTTTCTATTTAACCCTTCGTTGGGACCCTAACAGGTACTACCACTCCGGGTCAGAGTGGACCCGGGAGCAATGGCAATTAAAGGGTGGCTCCACACTCCCCAAAGCCCGAAAGTTAGGGCCTCACTATTGGATACCGTTTAAGGTCATTTCCAGGACCTATTAAAATAGACGAACTATCTCAGTAAGAAAGGTGGAGTATATTTCAATTGATTTGTTTTAAATGAGCATACGGCAGTGAGGGATTAAAATAGTCAGTGGCTGTGTGCTTCGCGTTTTATAAGTTATTATGTGAGTTACAATATGACTACTTCTTGGCCTTCGGGCCAAGATCAAAGTGTAGTATCTGTTCCGGCAGATACTGCACTTAAGATAATTTGTACTAGTCAATGGAGGGGAAACCCTCTATACTGGGACAATTATTATTTTTGGTAACCAGAGTGACCCCTTTTAGGGGAGCTGGTTTTTACCTCACATTAAAAACGGCCTTGTGCCTAATTTGCTCAGTGGGGGAGCAAATAAATACCATCTGTTCCGGCACTTAAGATAATTTGTACCAGTCAATGGAGGGGAAACCCTCTATACTGGGACAATTATTATTTTTGGTAACCAGAGTGACCCCTTTTAGGGGAGATGGTTTTTACCTCACATTAAAAACGGCCTTGTGCCTAATTTGCTCAGTGGGGGAGCAAATAAACACCATCTGTTCCGGCAGATGCTGCACTTAAGATGGTTTGTACCAGTCAATGGAGGGGAAACCCTCTATACTGGGAACCGCCTGGGTAATACCTAGGAGGTCCACCCTCCCAGGCCTTGCCACCGGGCTTTCCGGTGGGGCAAGTTTATTGCTGTCTGCCTGAGGCGCCCCGACCGGGGAATGCCGACGGGGTTACTCAGGCAATTTTTAAAATTGCAGGAGTGCCCCTCCTTTAGGGGAGCCTGCGGGGTTCCCACTTTCCGGCCTTGTGCCACATAATGCTGATGTGGGCAGCATTTAAATAAAAACCCTCTATACTGGGACAATTATTATTTTTGGTAACCAGAGTGACCCCTTTTAGGGGAGCTGGTTTTTACCTCACATTAAAAACGGCCTTGTGCCTAATTTGCTCAGTGGGGGAGCAAATAAACACCATCTGTTCCGGCAGATACTGCACTTAAGATAATTTGTACCAGTCAATGGAGGGGAAACCCTCTATACTGGGACAATTATTATTTTTGGTAACCAGAGTGACCCCTTTTAGGGGAGCTGGTTTTTACCTCACATTAAAAACGGCCTTGTGCCTAATTTGCTCAGTGGGGGAGCAAATAAATACCATCTGTTCCGGCAGATACTGCACTTAAGATGGTTTGTACCAGTCAATGGAGGGGAAACCCTCTATACTGGGACAATTATTATTTTTGGTAACCAGAGTGACCCCTTTTAGGGGAGCTGGTTTTTACCTCACATTAAAAACGGCCTTGTGCCTAATTTGCTCAGTGGGGGAGCAAATAAATACCATCTGTTCCGGCAGATACTGCAAGCTATGACTAACTATGACTAGCAAAGACCAGATGTGGGGGCAACCCCACATGCCTGACCATTAACCAGCTCCCATTTCCCACCTCTCGGGAGCTGGTCCCCTTTTTCCCTTCCCCCTCCCTTCACTCCTCACATTAAAAATCGGCCTTGTGCCTAATTTGCTCGGTGGGGGAGCAAATAAATACCATCTGTTCCGGCAGATACTGCACTTAAGATAATTTGTACCAGTCAATGGAGGGGAAACCCTCTATACTGGGACAATTATTATTTTTGGTAACCAGAGTGGCCCCTTTTAGGGGAGCTGGTTTTTACCTCACATTAAAAACGGCCTTGTGCCTAATTTGCTCAGTGGGGGAGCAAATAAATACCATCTGTTCCGGCAGATACTGCACTTAAGATAATTTGTACCAGTCAATGGAGGGTAAACCTTCTATACTGGGACAATTATTATTTTTGGTAACCAGAGTGCCCCCTTTTTGCCTACTTTTAGGGGAGCTGGTTTTTACCTCACATTAAAAACGGCCTTGTGCCTAATTTGCTCAGTGGGGGAGCAAATAAATACCATCTGTCTCGGCAGATGCTGCAAGCTATGACTAGCTATGACTAGCAAAGACCAGATGTGGGGGCAACCCCACATGCCTGACCATTAACCAGCTCCCATTTCCCACCTTTCGGGAGCTGGTCCCCCTTTTTCCCTTCCCCCTCCCTTCACTCCTCACATTAAAAATCGGCCTTGTGCCTAATTTGCTCGGTGGGGGAGCAAATAAATACCATCTGTTCCGGCAGATACTGCAAGCTATGACTAGCTAGGACTAGCAAAGACCAGATGTGGGGGCAACCCCACATGCCTGACCTTTAACCAGCTCCCATTTCCCACCTCTCGGGAGCTGGTCCCCTTTTTTCCCTTCCCCCTCCCTTCACTCCTCACATTAAAAATGGGCCTTGTGCCTAATTTGCTCGGTGGGGGAGCAAATAAATACCATCTGTTCTTCAGATGCTGCAAGCTATGACTAGCTATGACTAGCAAAGACCAGATGTGGGGGCAACCCCACATGCCTGACCTTTAACCAGCTCCCATTTCCCATCTCTCGGGAGCTGGTCCCCTTTTTCCCTTCCCCCTCCCTTCACTCCTCACATTAAAAATCGGCCTTGTGCCTAATTTGCTCGGTGGGGGAGCAAATAAATACCATCTGTTCTTCAGATGCTGCACTTCTATTTCTTGATCTCTTTCGGTGGAGGAGAAATCCTGCACGACTGAGACAATTTTTATTGTGTACCTTTTCTCCACGTTAAAAAACGACCCTGGTGTCTAACTGTCTTGTGGGGAGGCACAGTTAATAGGTACAATGTGATTACCTGCGTTGATGATTGTGGCGATAATATGAAGATGTATATTAGCACTGTCTGAAGTGTTCAGCTTCAAAATTTTGGGAGTAAGTATGGTTTTAAAATGAAATAGGTGTTTTCCAGAACATTCTAAATAAATTCATGAAGGTTTTACCGACCCAAATAAAATTTGTTCTCATTAATTGAGCCATGCACAAATTCCGTGTACATATACAAGTTTACACACGTTGGTTTTAAACACCGAAGGTTGAATTTTAGTGTTAAAAATGTTGTCAGTTGTCTTCTATTTTGAGGATTTCTTTTTGATTCTGTGTTTTTATGTAACAATCATTACGTGTTTTCGTTATGTTTAGTGTTACTTTATATCAGTTCGACTGTATTTAGCAGTAAACGCGGCAATAGTAACAGTCGCAGCCGTAATATTTCGACCCATATAAAGATAATGATTATATAGTTGAAAGATTTTATTTTCTTAATCTTATACAGGTTAAAATCATGTAAGAATCAGAGAACGAATTAGTTTGGTTTCTCACGCAAAGGGAGGGTGGATCTGTAGTTTCACCCTTGTCCATTTGCCCTTTAGTCTGTTCGTCCGTTCCTGTGTCCGCACTTATCTTAATAACTACGCCTCGGAATTTTTTTAAATTTTGCACAAACATTAAACATTATATGAGTAAAAAAGTAACAGAACGGATTTTCCGGGAAAACTCCAGTTGTCCTCCAAGAAGTGGCGTAGATTAAACACTTTTGTACTTATTAAAAAAATTGATGACCTTGATTTTTATAAAACTTTCTGAAAACTTATAACTAACTGATTTCTATATAATTGTGTTTATTTATACCTCGCGATAACTCTTGGCTGTGGCCCAGGGTCTTTTTAGGGCTAATAAAAACACTCCATTTTTCGGACTATTTCATCATATTTGTCCAAAATTTTCTGTGTATGTCTATTTAGCAGCTTTCGATGATGCTAAACTCAAATTCAAATATGATAAGGCTTTGGGGACTTTTGAGGCTTGATCAGTTGGGAGAGTGATGAACGTGGTAATTTCTTTTTATGAATGGTGCATAACTCCAATTTACATATGTTAAGGCCAAAAACTGCAATATTTGTTCATTTTCACTAGGACTTGACCTCCCCTGGGGACATTTCGGCTAAATAGGGGGGGAGAAATGCTTATCTTAATCATTTTTGATGCCTCGATCACTGTGTACTCACAGGGGACCATGGATGGTTCACTTGTTTTCTTTTTAATTATATTCTCTAAGTATAAAATTCTTCTCAACTTGTACAAATTCACTTTAAATTACGATGTTCTCTGAAGCATTATTTTTTTAGTTAATATTAAAAACTTAAACTGTTTGGGATTGCGTCGTACTTTTAACGGATTTTTGCTATTCCTTTCTGAAACGTTCTTAAACATGTTTTTTTTTTTTTTAAATTTAAACAAAATGTAAGTGAGGAAAACAAAGTTACTTCGCCTCCCCTATTACAATAAAAATCCAATAAAGGATAAAAACTATTTATTGTTTAGACTACTTTTACATGCTGAAACGATACATGGACCAAACTGAAGATAAAAAATCAGATACTGATTTTGTACAGCATAAGTTACAGATATCAACTGGATAATTGCGCTGACTTTAATTACATCATACGTAGTAAATCTAATTCAAATTTATAATATGCTTTTAAACCTTAATGAAGTAGCAAATTAAATTTCGAATTCTATTTACAGTCTATTAGATAACCCACATGTGTATTTATCCTGATTTTCAACCGTCATAATTTTTATCAACGCTGATGCTATTTGAAATATAACACATTGATACTTTAAATGTATTCCTATATTAAGAAATGAAATTGCATAATTTTATTAATAATGTTTATTAATCGTACATATATATATATATATATGCACATATATATGCATATCTTTGTATATATACATATTTATATATATGTTAGTATATATGTATGTATATATATGTGTGTGTATGCATATATATACGTATATGTATATATATGCATATGTATATATATGCATATGTATATATATGCACATGTATATATATGCACATGTATATATATGCACATATATGTATATGCACATGTATATATATGCATATGTATATATATGCATATGTATATATATATATATATATATATATATATATATATATATATATATATATAACCGGCCTAATTTAAAAAGGTTTGAACATTTTTCAAGGTCACAAATAGCGACTCTTATGGTTCAGCTAGATTAGTGTAAACATAATGAGTATACATTAAATTTTGAAATTGCGATATTAGATGTGTTTATTGTATTTATATAGAATGATAATACAACCTTACAAACACAGCGCATTCTGAAAATCGCGAAGACAATGTTTTATACGGATATTAATATAATTTCTAAGAAATGTCTAACACATTGAATTTTCCAAAATTGTAGAGAACGGCATTAGCTATGTTAATTTCTACTCTCAACTTAAGAAAATGATTATGGTTTATAGCTATTTGGATTCTCGTAAATTCTTCGTAGCCATGTCCTATTTGATTGCTTTTGCGTCTTCAGTATTAGTTCTTGGCTATAACTAATGGTTTATGACTTGAGTAACATTTTCTGAATTTGTTTGGTTGATTAATTGAAGTATAAGCTATTTCCAGTATAAATTATTAATCGATATTGTTTAACAGTTCCTGGTCATTTTATATTAATAATGTCAGAGAAATAACAAAAAATATTTTATCACATCAGTTATGTGGAAAATTGCAATGTCTGTTCCATTAATACAGATATATTAATTCTTTATGCGTATCTATTTCTGCTATAAAATAGCAAAACAGTATATCTACCGTAATAGTAACTGATATTGTTTCTCGATATCTTCTAATCTGAATTCTTTCTCAGAAATGATTAATGAATTAAACAAGTGAAGTTTGCCAACACAAAGTTTTATCGAAACTTCTCTGACACCACAGAGAGTAGAGGAGAATTGCCTAAACTATTCTATAAATTAGTGCACTTCAAAGCTAGTAAATGTAAATTTTTCTTTATTTTAACTGTCATCAAACTATTCTAACAAGTGATGCTTTCAAATAACTGGTAACAGACACATTAAAATCACTTCCATTCAGCAGTAGTTATAAAACTAGAGCTAAATATGTGATAAGGTTTCCCGAGGTCAAAGATATAATCGATCCCACATTGATCACCAAGCTTCTCATGACATGTAATCGTTTCAATTTATTTTTTCAGTTTTCAGTATTTTTCTGAGATAGTAAAATTCCAACTCTACACACCTATGTCATAAGTTAATATAGTTATCCACTTATCTCCTATGATCTGCAAGGTCCGGGATATGACCTTAAACTATATTTGATTGTGGGCCCCCATCTTGTGGGCTTTAGGGAGAGTGGAGCTACCATTTAATTGCCATTGCTCCCAGATCCACTCTTACCTGGAGTGGTAGTATCTGTTAGGGTTCCAACTATGGGTTAAATAGAAACCGACTTGGAAAAACAGATATATTCTATTAAAATATTTTCAAAATCACTGGATTCGGCATTAAATAACATCAGAAAGGTTGATATGCCGTAAAACAAAAACAACCAAACCTATGATCTTCCGTCAAAATAACGATCAAACTATACATTTTTAGAGTGAAATAATAATATAAAGCTAGCCTTTTCTCATGAAGCCTTACATTTTAAACTAGATCTTAAGGTTACAATTAATTATTTCATCCATGCAAAAAAATATATATCCAAAGACAAAAATCGGTGGCTATATAACCACAGTTGCGGTTGTGTAACAAAACTACTCTTAAACTGTAGACTAAAATATCTTAATCATACTACAGTTACGAATACAGAAATTTGGTTAACGATAAGATCGCTAGTGAAAAGAGACGAAAAAGCTGCCCAGTTTCCCCGCCTTTTCTAGTTGCTAATTTTAAATAGTCAGGCTTACTATTACATGAGATTTCAATATTTATATTACCCGTTATACCTGTATATCAATAAATAAAAGCCATAAACAAATTATTTTCCCATTTTATTCGCTCTTAATATCATGTACGCATATATATATAAAAATGTATATAAAACTCGTTGAGAAAAGTAGAAACTTTTCTGCTGTGTATTGTCTCCAGAAGGTTCAAATTTCCTGTTTAAGAAACGGAATTCTAGCTAATCAACTATGATCCTCTGATCCTCTGATCCCTTAAACAATCCGTTAACAACCAATGTAAATTCTATTTTGAACCTATACTCAAAGTTGTTAAGATCATTGACTCATTACAACAAGGAAAATTATCGCAAAGGCATCATATATTGACTAGAAGTTATATTGCGGCTGTAGAATATATATCTCGCGCCGTCAAATGACATTGTTGATATAACAGTTTAATTTAAAAGTGTGGGACGCTTACGAGATTTAAAGTAATATCATTTGTTTTTGCGTGTCTACAATGGACAAAATTTTAGCGTATCTTTGCTAGGTAGATACCGAGAGAGTAATCAATGTATAAGGCATAAATATTAAACTGCAGAATTTAATCTTCACGAATCAATGGAAAGTGCCAGAGAGAGAAATAGAAAACAGGTCATCTTCCTTTTACTGAGTTCTATTACATCAATCTAACATTACCCTCATTTACGACTAACGTAATAAAAATTTGGCGTGTAGTATTACATATTAATACGAAAAAGTAGAATGAGAAAATGAGTGACATACGCGTCCAATTATGAGTCATGTAGCAAATTTTGTTCTCAGCTTCTGCAACAGACGATTATGCAATAGTTTTGCATTTTTCTTAAACAACGGGATTGCAAGGTTTCTTCCCACTACCCCCCCACACACACATACGCACAATGTGGATGCGTGATACGGCGACATAGCGGTCTTGATGACTGCAGTTATTGCTCGTTTGTAAGTTTATAATTCTATCTAATTTAATGCACCAATAATTAATCTTAATATTAAGAAAATATCCATTAGATGAAACGGTACCATGCCATAATATATTTCACTAGCATGGGTGCCCGGCGTTGCCCGAGTGTTTGGAAGTGTATGCTGAGCAAAAAAAACCCGTCATTTTTTTAAACTTTGCTCCGTATTATGACCCCTTAAAATTGATTGTTTTGGGCTCAAATGAAGTTAGATCCATCTCCAAGGAACCTTTATTTAAAATTTCCAGAGTTTGAACAGAAAATTCTCGGAGGGATTTGGTAGAGTTCTCAAAGATCAAATCGTTCAACTTTGACCCCTTAACAGCCAAATTTCTGACCGGAAACCGATCACATATTTTTTTCCCAAATCTCAGTACTCTGTATATCAAATTTCGAGTCTGTAGACTTAAAATTGTCAGAGTTATTGCGTAGGGAAACCTACACAGACGCATACATACACACAGGCACGTTCAGTTTTATAGATATACTAGTATTTCAGCTCAGCGTTGCCCGGGTGTTAGGATGTGTATGTTGATAAAAAAGTGATAGTAGAAAGGCAGGCTAGAACCCGTACCGCAAAGGAGGAAAAGAACGGGATAAAACTTAACGTTTAGTCTGTTTTGACCAACGCCAAACCGGAAGCGACATTTAAAAAAATTAAGGCTAGAAAATCTAAAGGAGAGGATAACTTTAAAAAATATCGGCGAAAATAGTGCCCCCCCTGTAGAAAAGTGCCTAGTTGAAGGAGAAGATATTAATGTTTTTAGACAATTTGTCGATATTTGTCGTATGAAAGGTGGAAGTTCAAAATGATACTCATCTTGGTAAAATCCGTCGCCTCTATTAAATGTGTAAGGCATACATGCAAACAGATATACATACATACATTTATATATTGGTAACAAAAAATGTTCGACCCAAACTGCTGAAAAAGTTTGCCCTATCTCTGAATACCCTTTATGTAAAATTTCAAATATTTAGACCAGAAATTGTCTGAGTAATTTGCAAGAGACCGCGGAGGTCATTTTTTTTAAACTTTGACCCCTATTATTACCCCTTAAAATGTATTGTTTTGGGCTCAAATCAAGTTATTAAGTTTCATCCATGTCCAAGCGAATTATATCTAAAATTAAAAGTGCGAAGACCGAAAATTGTCGAAGGAGTTAGGTAGAGTTCTCAAAGGTCAAATCGTTGAACTTTGACCCCTTAATCGCCAAATTTCTGTCCAAAAAACAAATCACATCGATTTTCCCAAATCTCAGTACTCTGTATATCAAATTTCGAGTCTGTAGACTAAAAATTGACAGAGTTATTGAGTAGGGAAATGTACACAGACACACACAGAGGCACACACATACACATTTCACTTTTATATATATATATATATATATATATATATATATATATATATATATATATATATATATATATATATATATTATGGATGGCCGATGAGATTGTTTTCATACGGTTCATGTAAACCGTTTTTAAATTCACCTTGGAAACCTGAAAAACTAAATCAAAATACCATGTAACACCTTTCAGCTGATTTTATTATGCTATTTTAAACGATTATCTCTAACGTTATATGTTAATAAGCATTGTCGGAATTATCTTCACAACGAGTAAGAAAAATAAAAATGCGTTTCAAATTAGCTTGTAACGCACTGTTAAGATAGCGAGCTTCTAACGTAACAAAATGTAACTTTCTTTTTTTTATCTAAAAACGACAAACTCCGAATGAAACATCTTATACATCCAGCAAAGTTTGAGACTAGAGCGTCTATAAAACGCGTCATATAAGGCACCTGGTTTTGGAAAACACATTTTTCTATCGGTGTCCGTGGAGACGAAAATTATTTTACTTCCCTCCAACACACACCTTCAGTAAATTCAAATACCAGTTATTACAGTACGTAAAATTTTTCCATTTTTCCGAGTGCAAACGCATGTATATATCAGCTTCATTAAAAATACTATTAAAATATTAAGACTAGAAAAATGGCTTACTTAATCTCAATTATAAAAGGGGTACGTCTTACACATAAACACCTTTAGTTATGTGAAATCAATGCTTCCTCTTTCCATATATACATGCACACAAATATTCTAATTCCGAGTTCCTTTTCCATGACTACTTCCAATAAGTTCGCAGTATATTTTTCAATCCTATAATGAGCATTTTATGTTGATATCACATTCCTCTTCTATTTGAAATAAATGCTTTTGAAAAAATATGGCTGTAACCGTAGCAAAACAAAAAAGAAAAGGCATAACGAAACGAAAAGCAAATTTTACTATAAGGGTTCTATCAAAAATCAGAGAGGCAGACCACTGTTTATGATACGCAGGTTTGAACGCTCTCCCAACGCCTTCAAGCGACCTGCTTTTATCGTGTCCTGCTTGCCTTATTAGCTGGTGTGTCATGTTGACATGCGAGGACTGTGCGAGATCGAATACTTTAAAATATCACATACGCCATCCTGTATCATTTTATTTCTCAGCTCGTAGGACAGAAGGACGTTCTGACGTGAGTGTTCATTACTTATTTCTCGTGTATATAGCCACACAAAGCAAAAACGTGTCGGCGCTTTCTTCTTTGATCAACATCACTTCCCCTGAGAGTGCATTGCGGGGTTGGTCTGGTATTCCGGCCACTTCTGCGAAGAGGTACATTCATAACCTCTGGTTCTGATTCCGGTTCTTGTTCTGGTTTTGCAACGTCGTATGAACTATAGCCAATAATCTCTGACGGAGGGGCTTCACCGATCGTGTTAGTCAGCAGCTCATCACTAGATGAGCCCTCACTTTCCTCTGTAGTTGTATGATGTATCTCGGGAGCTGGCCGAAGGTTGAGCACATGGTGTAGGTTTCAATCAATTAGGACCGAGTGCTTGCTGACCACCCCAGGTATTAGTTCTCGTTTGAACTTGGTGGTGAACGGTTTTCTAGGGGTTTCACACAGGCCGGATCCCCTATCCAATATCTGTTGTGTGTTTCCTATGTCGATTGGCATACCCCAGCCACCTTCAGACGGATGCAGGTAACAGACCTCCACGTAACCCTGACTTGATTTCCCAGCCAAAAGAACGCGAAAATAGCACGCACCAGATCAACTAGTGAAGCCTCCGGGAGTGGGAGTACTGATAGACGGTTTGGGATCAGGGGGTAGATATGAGTAATGCATAGTTCCACCTGACCCTTCAATGACAGGTTTCTAAAGGCCCGCAAATTAGATGTTACCTTGACCGCTTCACATACTTCCGACCAAATTTTCTCCAGCTAGAGGTCGGGGCCAAACTAGACGCCGAGTAGCTTGCATGGCCTCTCAGTCCAACCAAAGGGTCAGTGAAACGGCATACCCCTCCAGGCACCGATACTTAAGCCAACAGACTTAACGTAGTTTATTATGGCCCCTGTGACCTTTGTATACCGACTTGTTTCTATGTTGAGGACTCTAATCTCGGCACTGCTCGTTACAAGCACGGTCAGGTCGTCGGTATAGGCGGTATACTTTACCGGGGTAGCGCCACCTGGCAAAGTAATCCGCGAAGGACCGGATTTACCCGAAGTTAGCGCAAATGTGATTCAAGCGCCAGCACATACAAGATTGGGGATAACGGACAACTTTTACGGATAGATTGTTAACATTAAGGGTTTTTACCTCAACCCATTCACTTCCACCATAGCACCGGGGTTGGCATACAAGAAGCGACTTCAAGAGCAAAACTGGGGACCTAACCCAGCCGAGCGAAGAACAGCCTCTAGGTTTCGATGGTCTACTCTGTCGAATGCTTTGGACTGATCTAAATTGATCAGCGCTGCTTCTGTGTTGACTTTTTCTACGATCAAGCGTATCGTGTGCAAATTATCTTGAATTGTCGGGGTCTTAACAGAACATGTCTGTTCGAGACTTATTAGACGGTGTAAGAAAATCTGCAGACGATCTTGGCCAAAATGTGTAACTCTGTGTTTAACATCGTTAAGGGCCGGACATTACCTATCCCATCCCCTCCATTTTTATCTTTGCGTAGCAATTTAATGATCCCCCTGGTAAAGTACTGAGATATGCACCCGTTCGTAAACGAGGAGTTAAAAAGTACGGCCAGCAAAGGAATAAAAATGGACGACAGCCTTAAATACGCTTCGTAGGGCAGACCATCAATCCCAGGGTTCCTATCTATCCCGACCTGTTTCAAGGCTTCAAGGACTACTTCCTCTTATATGCTACCTTCACTCCTAGCCGCTTCGGTCGCCTCAAGGCGGGAAAAGTCGGCTAAATAGGTGTCAAACTGTTCAATATTCAGACCAGGCTCCTTGATAAAAAGCTCCTGAAAATGAGTCCGAAAACTCTCCAAAATTCCGTCGTTAGATGTTACGGTTCGTCCCTCCGGCAATGTGACACTGGCGATGTGTCGATCATCAGAATGTCGAAACTCCTCCGCACGCATTTACGCGGCCATATTTGTTGTCTCGTTTGGCGCTCTTTTTAATCTAGCCCTAACTAGTAATCCCTGGTCCTCCCTGTTATCCAAGGAGTCCAGTTCAGCCGTAACTATAGTATAGCTAGCACTATCCCCCTCCTCCACCACCCTTTTTATCTATATTCTAGTGTCGCTTTCGCTTCCCCCGTCAATTCTCTCTGTATGGTTAGCAGAAGCTGTTACCGGAAGTCTTTCACGTCCAACAACGACGTGTTGATCTTCCAGTAACTAGCCATCCTAGGTTTAACACTATCTAAGTTTACTCGGACCCGGACCCGGACAAACATATGGTCCGAATGAAGTATACTATGTAAACTGGGACAGTCTAATAGCCCTGAGTAGACTCTCCTAACTAAGAAGCGATCGGTGTAAGTCGAAAGTTGCATCGGATCGGAACCGCGTCTACCTGTCCAAGTCCATGCTAAATCTCCGGGTGTTTTGTTCGAAATTTATCGACAAGATCAAAATTGTCGATAAAGTCACGAAACGCCTTAGCATCCAGGTTCTGATTAGTAGGCGTTGTGGTATTAACCCTGCGATCTAACTCGGGATCCAAGACCGCGTTCCAGTCTCCCGCTAAAATTAACCGACAAGAGTAATTCATGAAAGGCTCAATTCGCCGAAAAAAGGAAACTAGCTCAGTACGGTTTTTGGGCGCATAAACCACAATAAAACGAAATGTCACATCCTTTACGGTAACACCCAAAACAAGCAATTTTCCCTCCGGGTCTGCATGAATAGGGTCACACGACGCATCAAGAGTGCGCTTAACTAACCAGGTAATCCCCCTTGCGTGGGTATCATAATGTGCTGAATAGAGCTGAAAGTCCTTAAGTAGCACATATTGATAATCACTAGGAATAAAGTGAGTTTCCGGTAAGCAGCATATATCCACACCGAGGCGTTGCAACTCGAAGTTTACGAGAGGCGTCCCTCAACCCTCGGACATGCAAAGTAGCTAATCCTAAGGCAATCTTGGTCCACTTAGAATTGAGAATCCTGACCAAACATAGACGGTGTCAAGGCACCGACAGCTGTCCCCAAAGATCCAGTGGCCATCTCAGTAGTGATAGACCCGTCTGGGGACGGATCGCCGATGTCGAGGGGAAAGGTTTGTTTAACTGCTATATATATATATATATATATATATATATATATATATATATATATATATATATATATATATATATTTATTACATTTTCACCCCAAACAAGGCACATTGCCACTTTGGTGTAGGGGGCTACTATCAGGGGAAACATCTACTGGGGTACTATGTAGGGATTTGGGCAGCGAGATGTTGGTCCACGTTGCACTTGAACTTATGCATGTCAGTACAGTTGGGGAAGCAGTGACCTCGAATGGAATTCCAAAGTCTAGCAGCTCTGGGGAAGAAACTACTGGAGTAGAAAGATCTTTTACATCTAGGGATCTCTACAGTGTGGGGGTGGGATTTTGCAGCTTGTCGGGTCTGTCGAGGGTATAAAGTGAAGGATTGAGTTTGATGGGGACCCGTCCAACACGTCGTTTTCCAATTTCAGCAAGGCCGTTATTATTGAAATATGCTGCTGGAGGATAAACGTTAAAAGCAGAGTTTGCTTCCTCCAGCATAGTCCAGAGATCTTTGGCGTCCTCGCGTTTCCTGACGACTGTTAGTATTCTTTTTGCATTAAAATTCTCAGGGTTAGTAATGTCCTTTCTCTGAATAGATTTAAACGCGAGGAGGTTTCTATAGTCTTTTTTTGTTGTGGGGTTTCATCAGGTTCTCTACTTCTGGTGAGATCTTGCATACATCCTGTCATGGAAAAAGGGTTGTTTTTTTCTAGATTCGTTCTCGACAGCCGTTAATGTTTCAGCGCGATACAATAAGTATAAATACCAAATGTGATATTCTTGGGATATAAAATGACAGTGTATCGACGATTTCAAAACAATTTTTTTTTGTTTTTTGAAAGTGTGTAGTGTTCAACCTCTTTGTGTCCTCATTTTGCGATTTGTAAATACGGAACTAGAATTTTTTTTTATAGGATTTCCTAATATATACGGGGGTTTTCGTTCTAATCTCGAAAGTGATAAAAAAGCTATCTTCTCATATTTAGAATAGGTTTGAAAATAACCTTTTCAAGATGGTTTATATTCTGCATGAGAACCCAAAATAGATTAAATGAAATATTTCAAATTATTAACGAAAATACTCAAACATTTTATTAAAAAAAATGGAAGCCTCGTAAAATATACTAAAATGGTCAACAAACCAATCACAATTACAACTTACTTTACTATCGCACCCTTACTTTCACTTCATTCGATTGTTGTAATTTTGTTAAAATATAAATTTGATTGTAATTATCTATTTTTACATTTGTTTCCGTATTAGTTCAGTCTGTATAGTTCTAGAATCATCCAGCATATATTCCCCAGGACACTGAATCTTTGTTCAAGAGCGAGAAAACAAGAACTATTATTGAGCTTAATTGGATGTATGACATTCTAAAACCAGGTAGAATAGGTTAATCTAACATACCCTTAGTTTTTGATAGCTGTAAATAGCAAGTTCTATCCTTGTGCTCAGTACGACTATTATCGTTGTAATTATAAACCTTATCGTGTTACACGGAATAATTTTATCTGCTACACATGTGATTTTTTTTTCGATTAATAAGTATTTTTGCGCTAAATTCTATGTAATCGGGGTACAAAATTACTTTGCCCACTTTTGGGGGCGGAATGGCAGAACTGGCTCGATTATTAACAAATTATATATATATATATATATATATATATATAATATTTTTTATATATATTTTATTTTATATATATACTATATATATATAATGTATATAATATATATAATATATAATGTATATAATATATATATATATTAAATATATAATATAGAGTAAATATATAATATATATAATATATACATATTATATATATAGATATATATTATATATATTATGTATACATATTATATATATTATGTATATATATTATATATAGGTATATATTATATATAATATATATATTATGTATATATATTATATATATAGATATATATTATATATATTATATATATTATGTATATATAAAATATATATATTGTATTTATTATATATTATGTATATATATATTTATATATTATGTATATATATTATGTATATATATTATGTATATATATTACGTATATATATTATTTATATATATGCATATTATGTATATATAATTTATATATATATTATGCATATATATATATTATATTTTATATATATTATAGATATAATGTATATATAATATATATATCATATATATAGTATATGTATAATATATATATATATATATTATATATTTAATATATATATTATATTATGTATATTTATTATATATATTATGTATATATATATTATATATTATACATACTATATATATTATATATATCATATATATATTATATATAGATATATTATATATATGTTATATAAAATATATATATATAATATATATATATATTAAATACATATTATATATAATATATGTATATTATATATTATATCTAATATATATCATATAAATTATGTATATATATATATTATATATATATATATATATTATGTATGTATATATATTATCTGTGTATAAATATTATGTATGTATATATATATTATGTATGTATATATATATTATGTATATATATTATGCATATATATATATATATTATGTATATATACATATATTATGTATACATATATTATGTATATATATATATTATGTATATATGTATATTATGTATATATATATTAGGTGTATATATACTATGTATATATATTATGTATATATATTTATATATATTATGTATATATATATTATGTATATATATATATATATATATATATATATATATATATATATATATATATCTTCTCTATATAAATAAAATGAACTAATTTTTCCCGCTTTTTTTGACAATAATAGGATTAAAAATAAAGATATTTCATGCAAATATAATATGCACAAACGGCAGAACAATATCTGAGGTGTGTTATAGGCTTATTATTTCTCAAATTCCTCGATAATCTTAGATTTCTATACTTTTTCTGCTGAGAAGGCACGCCCAAAATTGGTTTAGATCAATGGATTTGGTAAAATATTTTCTCTCTAATAAATTCCTCCTCCCCCTGCCACCACTTAACACCGTTTGGGGATCGTTCACAAGGAACAGTTGAGAAGAGAACACCGGTTTGGTTTCGTAGTTCTTTCATGTGAAGTCATTTAAAATCACTAAATTAAGCTGCAGTGCTCTGTGGCCTAGTGGTTAGCGTGCTGGACAATTCACATTATATTTTCACGTTCGGTCCGACCTACCGTAGTCGTTTTTTTTTTGTTTTTTTTCCTAAACAACTGGAATGGACTTTTCTTGGTGGCCGAACTGTTAACGTTGCAGATGTATTTTTTTTTCACACTTTATTTTCCTACTTTTACTCATGACTCCGGGTTGGATCCATTCCTACTAACCTACCACAACATTTTTTAAAACTCCCCCCCGTCCCGGAAACAAACACTCGGGCAACGCCGGGTACCCCCGCTAGTATATATATATATATATATATATATATATATATATATATATATATAATGTATATATATAATGTATATATATAATATATATATAATATATATTATGTATATATATTATGTATATATATATTATGTCTATATATATATATTTTGTATATATATATTATGTATATATATATATTATGTATATATATTATGTATATATATATATTATATATATATATTATGTATATATATATTATGTATATATATATTATATATATAATGTATATATATATTATGTATATTTATATATTATGTATATATATATTGTGTATATATATTATGTATATATATATATATATATTATGTATATATATATTATGTATATTTATATATTATGTATATATATATTATGTATATATATATTATGTATATATATATTATGTATATATATATATATATTATGTATATGCATATATTATGTATATATATATATTATGTATATATATATATTTTGTATATATATATTATGTATATATATATATTTTGTATATATATATTATGTATACATATATATATATATTATGTATTATGTGTATATATATTATGTATATATATTATGTATATATATATTATGTATATATATATTATATATATATATTATGTATATATATATGTATATATATATTATGTATATATATTATATATATTATGTATATATATATATATTATGTATATATATATTATATATATTATGTATATATATATTGTGTATATATATAATATATATATATTATGTATATATATATATTATGTATATATATATATATATATATATATATATATATATATATATATATATATATATATATATATATATATATATATATATACCCACACGAGTAGCGATTCCAATATCGTGTCTCATATATTTTTCATTTCGCTGTCATGTATAAGAGCGGATTGCAAAATTGCAATGCTATAGTGACTGAACGTATGAATCTATGGTTTTAAAGTTTCATGAATATGTTATTGATATATGCCATTTTTAGAGTCTAGAAAGGCAAGGTTATCATGAACTTCAGTCAGTAGCAAGACGTGTCTTTTAATTTTGTATTCAGAATAAATAACGATCAAATTTACCAGTTCCTGTTTAAACCGATGTCGTAGATGTCATCACAGTTAGAATAATGAGGTTTTTCTTTCAGAGTGGCGACAGATATCTGAATGTCATAGCCCGTTCCATACACACATAAACAGTCACCCATTTATCACTCGAAAAATTACATTGAAAATAACGGTGACGATGTTTAACATTTTAATCTGCTGTATAAAAGGTTGCGATTTTTAATGGTAATACTCTCGTATCTATAGCGCTTAAACCGTTGTGTTTATAAACAGAATCATTTACTTTTATTACAATATCTTGTATATGTATTTTTATCCTCAGAATAACTGTCATGATTTTTATTATAGAAAATATTTACTATACGGGCTCGAACATCAAAGGCAAGAGAGGGAAAGACGGCCAAAATTTACGGACAAACGCGTTTGCTAACACAGTCAATTGTCCTTATGAAGTCATGGCGTTGCGAAATAAGCTTTCTATACATTCTTTTAGTCAATTACGCGCGCGGGACTTGTGAAAAGAGCTTTGCGAAGACAGGATCCTCTTCAAAAAAGTTCTCCAGTCGACCACCACAGAATTAATATTTTTATTTTCAATTTTCACATTTTTCATCAGGGAGATTGCTCTTTCGTATGGTGCCTCTTTCGATCCGGTCCAATGGGGACTAACAAAGTGTTTAGCATACATACAAATACCCACACAAGACACATTTCCTTTATATAATATAAAAATGATCAGCTACTACAGAATTTCTACTACATTCTTCGAAAACCTTATTGTCACAGCTAGAGAATTTCAAACATGCAATCCAGACACGAGGACGCATTTAAACTTATCAAATATTGCACAGAACATTTCAGACTGATTTTCGTCAATCTTGCATGAATCGAGCATGAGTTTTTAAGTAGCATAAACGATTCAATGAAAGCTGGGAGTCTGTGTGGGATGATAGGAGTTGTGGAAGGGGTAAGAAAATCAGAAAAAAACAGAGTAGCTTGGTCAACGAAAGAATTAAGGAGCGTTAGGTGTTCATAGAGACAGTAAAAAACACGGTTTTATGTCGCAGTATGACTTATGCACACATTTATTTCCGATTGATTGAGGATGACGAAGATTTGCGCGAAGTTTCACCCAAGGCTACTCAGAGAAAATTACCGACTATTTGACTGAGATTTCCATAAAGAAAATAATTCAGACTTTGTAACTTTTTTATTAATTCCTAAGGAAAACGTTAGAATCTGTCTTTATGAAACACTTGAGGCGATAAAAGAGACTGTTTCGAGGGTCATTTGAACGTTAACACAAGCGGATTCGGTGGCCCTTCTAGAAGTTGTTGGAATTGAGGAGATTACTGCGAATGGCACTCTAGTTTTCACATATTTACTCTCAATAGAAATGCTCATATATGTAAAGTAAATAATAACAGCACTAAATGTTCAGATTTGATAAATTAGTTGTTTGTGATGAACTCGTATGTTCAGATATTAACCCCTCTAAAAGAACCTTTACTGCATTGGGTGAAGGATAATTGCTTTCTAGTTACTACTGCAATTTTTTCATTAAAAGAATAGACCTAAATCTTACGAAATAAGTCACATGGGATGCATACTTATTATCATATGTAAACAGTTGCAAGTGTTTTCGCAATGATTACGAATAGACACATTCGTAAGAAGAGAGACTTGTGATAAATGACATAATTAAAAAGAGAATTGATAAAAAAAATATACATCAGAAATACTAGTAGGTTTTAACGTTTATTTGTAAATATTGCTGGTATTTCACAGTATTCCTAAGAGTAAAATGTATTTTCGGTGTAAATTTTCGGATCTCAAATGTTGAAGGATTCAAAAACGCATTTGTTCTCGAATGGAACGTGTGTTTACAAGTATATCTATCGCATATTAAGACTCGTAGTATCTTGTTATATAAATCCAGTTCATTGTGAAATTTACTTTATATACTGAATAACATTCGCACTTAAATAATATTACGATGAAAATTTTCGTATAGAAAATTAAACTAACTCTCATAAAATCGAAGAATTTCCCGTAATAAAATCTACATAATAAAAAGGAATGACTACTGAGAAAAGCAAATATGAGAAAAAGCAGAAAAATAATCAATAATAACGAATCGAAAACTCGAACGTTAAGATTATGAATGATTTCAATCGGCAATAAGAGAAGATTTATTAATTTATTTATATATGTATGAGTCATCTTCTTTCAATTTTTCTTACGCATTTCATAATTTTCTCATTCGTCTATATCTTGCTTTTTTTCGTTTTTGTCGTTTTTCCTATCAATTGACATTAAACATCGGATTTTAATTTCCATGTCTAGACGGTCAGAGACCACGGTAGATAAGCGTTTATAACACACACACACACACACACACACACACACACACACACATACACACACACACACACACACACACACACACACACATATATATATGTATGTGTGTGTATATATATATGTATGTGTATATATATATGTATATATATATGTGTGTATGTATATGCATATGTATTATATACATATGTGTATATATATTATATATATATGTATATTATATATATGTATATATATATCTATATGAATATGTATATATACATGTATATATGTGTGTATGTATACATATATGTATGTATATATATATATATATATATATATATATGTTTTATTTATTACCGTTTTCTCCGTTTGGTTACATATGTTACGGATCATTTCTAAATTGGTCGAAATGGCTCCCCCAGTGAAGTTAGCAAAAAAGGTGCTAAGAAAGCCGGTAAGGCTACACCTGTCCGTGACAAGATCAAAGTGTAGCATCTGTTCTTCAGATGCTGCACTTCTATTTCTTGTTCTCTTCGGTGGAGGAGAAATAATTCACGACTGAGACAATTTTTATTTTTGTACCTTTTCTCCACGTAAAAAAAGCGACCCTGGTGTCTAACTGTCCCGTGGGGAGGCACAGTAAATAGGTACATATGTTACGGATGGTGGACCGTGTTTACTATCGAACAGCCTCGTCAGACCTTACAGATGCATGTATATATGTATATATATATGTATATACACATACATATTTATACACATATATACGTATATATATGTATATACACATATATATTTGTACACATATATACGTATACATATGTATATATATACCCATATATATATACATATATATACATATACATATATACATGCATATACATATGTACATACATATACATATATACATAAATATACATATAAAATATGCATAAATATACATATACAAATATGCATAAATATACATATACAAATATGCATAAATATACATATACAAATATACATAACTATACATATAAAAATATACATACATAAAAATATACCTACATATACCTACATATATACAGACATATATGCATACATATATACATATATATATACATATATACACATATATACATACATGTATACATATGCATATATATACGTATGTACATATACATATATATACATATATACATACATGTATACGTATACGCCTATACATATATATGCATGTATATATATACATATTTATATGCATATATATATACACATATATATATGTAAGTATACGCATATATATGTGTATATGCATATATATGCACGCATATATGTATATATATGTATGCATATATTTGTATGCATATTTATTTATGTACATATGTATATGTCTATGTATATATGTATATATTACATGTGTGTATATATATTATATGTTTGTATATATATTATATATATTATATATATGTATATAGTATATATACGTATATATATTATATATATATTATATATATGTATATATTATATATATTATATATATGTATATATTGTATATATTATAGATATGTATATATTATATGTATATGTTATATATATATGCATATATTATATATATATGTATATATTATATATATGTATATATTATATATATGTATATATATGCATATAATATATACATGTTTATATGTTATATATGTATAAATAAAATATATGTATATATTATATGTATATATTATATATATGTATATTATATAGACATGTACATTATATATATGTGTGTATATATTATATATGTATATATAATATATACGTATATTATATATGCATGTATATTTTATATATATATATGTATATATATATATGTATGTCTATGAATATATATATGTATGTGTATATATTGATGTATATGAATACATCTATCTGTGTGTGTGTACATGTATAGACATATGTATATATATGTATATATATGTATGTATATATATGCATATATATGTATGTATATATATGTATATATATGTATGTATATATATGTATGTATGTATATATATATATATATATATATATATATATATATATATATATATATATATATATATATAAGTGTATGTGTGTCTGTGTACATTTCCCTATGCAATAATTCGAAATTGGATATACAGTGTACTGGGATTTGGGAACATCTCTGTGATTGGTTTGCCGACAGAAATATGGCGATTAAGGGGTCAAAGTGCAACGATTTTTCCTTTGAGAACTCTACCAAACTCTCCCTACAATTTTGGGTCTAAGCACGTGATATATTTGATATAGATTCCTTGGACATGGATCTGACTTAATAACTGCATTCGAGCCCTAAACAATAAATTTTAAGGGGTCATAACAGGGGTCAAATTAAAAAAAAAAATTTTATTTTGCGCAGCATACACCTCGAAACACCTGGGCAACGCCGGGCACCCAAGCTAGTATATATATATATATATATATATATATATATATATATATATATATATATATATATATATATATATGTATGTATGTATAATTTCCATGTCTAGACGACTGCAGAGCACGGTGGATAATGGTTTGTGTTTGTGTGTGATGCTGCATTTTTGGACAACATATACCGATATATTAAACTATTTTTATTTTATTTTATTAATAAAGTAACACTTATTATTAGTAATTTAATAACTTGCATTTATACTCCGGATATCAAAATTGTTATTGACACATCTGGTCCTCGTACATTCAGTCGACTGGAGGTAAATGTTTATAAATACGTGAATTTTGAAGATTTGACGTTCTATACAAATCGTGAAATTACTGTGTGTTCAAAATAAATTGAATGGTACTTTGTCGGGCCATCAGATTTTTAATTACTGATGCCCGTTTAAGTATTCTTTTTGATTGTAAACTAAAAGTTATCCTGTTCTATTTGTAAACGTTCGAACCTGAGAAACGTGGCTTAAAAGACACAAACCAATTTAATTTTTTGTCTGTAAAATAATTGACGCAGCTAAAGTACACATATCCCCTTTTTACATTGCCTACGGGTATACTTGTTTGTTATAAATTTATTATTTTTACTATGCTTATTTTTTAATTTTAGTTTCAGGAGGTTCGACTCTTCTCATGTATTTACTTTTCTTTGTTTTTTGTAAGGATTTTCTTTTTAAATTTGATTTCATCCACAGAATTTCATTTACACAGCCGACTTCTATAGGTTTTAGAAAAAAAACGTAGTTTTCGAGAAATAATTACATGCATTGTGCACTGCACTTCACTGTTCTACACACGCGCGATAAACAAGCCTACTTCTCTCTGCACGATACTGCCATCCCAATTTTTTTTTTTTTAGGTTTATATTCTTTGCAGGTGGGTATGCTGGCAACATATATCAAGGTTAGTCTTGTGACAATTAGTTTGACAATCCTCCCTCATAAAACGAGATTATATCCATAACTGGGTTAAGTGTGTCTATTCCCTACACTAGGAGGTAAGGGATGTATGTTTCGAAAACCTTTCTTAAAATTATGGCGTTGGGCATTGGCCACTAACAACAACTATAGGTTAATTTTTTACGAGAGGGGATTCTTCAACCGGGCAATACCGGTAGACTGGTCGTGCTATTTATTATTATAAAACAGCGTAATTATTTTAACAAATGATTGTTTTTATTACTGCTAGCCCAAACTTTTACTCCGTATTCAACAGTTACACTTTCTCTCCAAATGATGTTCACGTGATTCAATCCTATTATTATTTACTAGATTATTTTACCATTACTAGAAGTTTTGCAGTATTCAGGAGATCGGTAGCGGTTGAAAACGAAAGTTTAACTGTTTTCTTACTGATTATATTACTTAATATGTTTTCCTGAGATGAGTCATTATCAATTATTTTGTAAAACTCTTTCGGAATATTATGTTGTATATTTAACTGGAAGGAGGGATAACCCGTACTTTTTTCGTATTTTTACTCTTATTATTAATATTATTAGAACTACTGTATGCTTCTTCATTTTTTAAATTTCATTCTTTTTAATGTTTTCATTACTTTTCTATTTCTTTTTATTCTTTACATTTCTTCTTCCTATGATTGCCATGTTATCTGATATTGTGTAGTTTGTTGTTCCATAATGTATTATCTTCCTGCGTTATATATTTGATTTTTCCTAGATATCTAGATGTAATTAAAGTTTCATTATAAAAAATCCTTATTCCCATCATATATAATTTAATTCTGTAGTAACTAGATATAACTTTTAGATATATTTGGGATAATAGCTTTTTCATACACTTCAAATGATTAGAATTATAGTCTATCTAGTATAGTGGTTGCTTCGGTTGTGAATCGGTTCATAAGTATTTTCTTTAAGATTAAGTGTTATACCTTGAAAAATTAGTATTCTATAATTTCAGCATCTGGTTATTTCTAACATAAGTTTATTTAAACTGGTTTAATTTTATTTGCAGCTTTTAATAATTCCACCCTATAATTAACTAAAAATAATACATTATGTCTATAAACCTATGCATTTGAGCCCAGTATTTGTTATACATCTACTTTGATATGTACAGACCAACCAGGTCAGTTACTTACGCAGAGTCTATCCCCATTGTTCCATGCAAGTGTTGTTTTCTATTTTTTATTGTCTATAATACATTATCATGTTAAATTAACGTTTAATTCGTTAGTTTTATAACATCTACTTCAAAACTCGTTGCATCAGTTACCACTTTCCCCTAACTTTAAATATTTTAGGAGTTACCGATGGATAATGTATTTCAATATCAAGCATAATGAACTTATTTTTTAGTATTAAGGAATTTTCTGTAACCAATCCCCTCCCTAGAGGAAATCCAAAGGTTATGTTGGATTTACATTTAAATGTAGGTATAATTCTTGTCAACATTTTGCTAGTGATAATACCTAAATTAAAAAAAAACATGGTCCAATTATTATAATTCTAAGTTAATTATTTAAGTCAGGCTTTTGATCTTTCAACAAAAATCCCTGCGTTAAGTAGTGTATATATTTTATGAATGTTGCTTTTCTAAATTCTAAACAGTTTGTTATGAAGACCATCTTTGTGCCCAGTTTATAATTTTATTTATTTCATCCAAAATAAGTTTGTTAAATGTTTCCAATGTTTTACTATATAAGCCCTTTCTCTTATCTGCTGGAACTATTATATTATTCTTGCAAATTATTTTAGCAATACCTTATTTATTTTGGGGTTCAAATCTTTTTGTATT
>NC_136492.1:52374490-52441990 GCF_053919585.1 Euprymna scolopes | reverse complement strand
TGATTCCATATTTTTGTCTCTTATAGGAATTTATAAGAAAAAAATCAACATGGCAATGTAAAATGGAAATACCCAAAGTTAAAAAAAAGATTTTATTGAACAACAATTGCATTATGTGGTTTGTTACTTTCGCATTTTTCGATTATATACGTGATTAATATTAAAATTAAAAAAAAATACTAAATGTGTCTTATCTTATAAAGAGTTTCTGTTAAGTAAAAACACCATCTATATTTACTATAGAAATATGAAATCCGGGTTGTTTGAGAATTTAATATAAATATTTCCCCTTTAGTTTTCAATTTAACATCCTCACGGTGATATTGTAAGTGGACATATTCAACAAATGATTTCTTGCCTAATGCTGCAGATTTTTATGGTGCATAAACGACACAATTGTGGACTGAATACTAAGAATCATTATGTAATATGTATTCGACGTTTACACAACACGCACACATATTGATTAATAGTACGGTTTCAAACACAAATTAAGTAAAAAAATATCTAGCCAATGAGGTTTGATTTTTGCAAAATGAGATAAATTTTCTCGGAGAATATTTTATTTATTGCAATTTTACAACTATTTATTACGACTCTAAATCCACATATATATTCAAATTTTTAACACCTTTACATGCATATTCATTATTATATATGAAGTTGCCTACCACGTGGATTACACTGATACATGTGACGTCTGTATTGCAAAGTAGTTTTAAAAATTGGAAAATATAAAAAGTATCTAATTTCCTCTCTAATAATTTTATCTGGCATGAAATCCAATATTTATCGCTGTCAATTTCAAACTATGCATTATTGCCTGTTTTTTTTTTTACCGATAGCCTTACAAAATATATTTAGATTTGTGACATGTGTCCATTGCGGAAATTAACTATATTTTAACCATGCAACGTAACTTAGCTTAAACAATATAAACGACTTACAATAATTCATTTGTGCACGATGTACATGCATGAACATTATTAAGGAAATTCATATCACTCATCATGTTTAATATTACTGCATTCTATGATTTTACGGCTGGAATACTTTTGATACGACAGATTAATACACTGGAAACTTTGCCTCTGTTAGTAAGAACATTTTTCTAAAGATACATTCGAATAAGCACACTTTTCTGACAACCAAACGCTTGCATAAAAACACGGGATTGAATGCATTATATATATATATATATATATATATATATATATATATATATATATATATATATATATATATATATACA
Organism: Euprymna scolopes; assembly: GCF_053919585.1. Taxonomy (NCBI): domain Eukaryota; kingdom Metazoa; phylum Mollusca; class Cephalopoda; order Sepiida; family Sepiolidae; genus Euprymna; species Euprymna scolopes. The sequence goes on along the minus strand of NC_136492.1, from coordinate 52,440,738 downwards.
AGGAACTCACCACGTATCAATGCCTGGAGGCCACTCGGGGATAAGAGTTATTGCGTGTACAGTAATCAATGGAATAATATCGCAGTAATCGCTAGTAATGGAGATCTTATAAAGGGTGTTACTTTTAAGGGGATGGTTCGTCAGGAACTTGTTTGTGTTGGACTTGAAGATATTCAAGTTGTAGTAGTCAGGTGGGAAACAGGCAGACGTAACAGAGTTCCAGAAGCATGCACTTCTAAGGTTTGTTCATATAATCTACGTTTGATTTAGACACAGTTAAAGAGTGGGGAAAATTACTGACAGTGGTTTAAGATAGACGGGTATTTTTCATGAAAGATTGCCGAGGGGGGACCAGAGATTGGAGCTCAGACGAGCACTCCCCATAAAAATAACGATAAAACAACGGCAGGATCATAATGTCCCTTCTGTGGGAGAGAGGTTGCAGGGGAGAGAAAAGGGCATCCCCCAATAGGCCCCGATGTCTATTTTGTACTCTGTCAGGTCAGGATAGGCTGTTTTTAGCAGCTCCTGCCCAGATATGGCAGCAGTGCTCCATCCTTGGACGTACTTGGCTTTTATATAGATAGAGAATTGCATCAGGGGTGAGATATCTTCTGGAGCGGTAGAAGAATCCCACGATTTTTCTAGCAACACTGGCAACATATTTGATGTACAAATTCCATTTCAGATCAGGAGTAAAGGTCAATCCCACAAGCTTGTAAAAACATGGAGTCTCCCCAAGACGAGAGACATCTATTTCAATTAATGCCAGATGGAGATAAAAGCATTGATGATGTAAAGAAAGAACTTTGGTTTTAGATGCATTAAAAGTAACCAGCCACCTCTTCCCCCATTGTACAACGCGCCCAATATCAGTGGAGAGAGAATCGGGGAGAACGTTGTCATTTATGGCCTTTGATGTGTTGCCATAGATGGTCGTGCCATTAGCATATATATCAACGAATGCTTGAAGTGTGTGTGTTTTAGATCATTGATGTAGATCAGGAAGAGAGTTGGGCTCAAGATGGACCCTTGAGGGACACCAGCATTAATACTGTGGACTTTTGATTTCTGCTCATCAAGCACTACCACTCTCTCTCTCTCTCTCTCTCTCTCTCTCTATATATATATATATATATATATATATACATTTGACGTACTCTGCATTTAGATATTATTCCTCAGTTGAGCATACAATAAACAGTCATAAATGCATGGACTCAGGCTAATCGTTGACACTATTCTGTTAGCCAAATGTTCTCGGACAAACTTGCTAGAACAAAAATATTAATGATCACGTAAATTATCGGATTGCACTACAATACATTTGTAAATATAATTTGTCATAACTTATTGACGAATACTCTAAATCATTGAAAGCATAGCGCCGGATCAATTATCAAAATTGATTAAGGATGATAATTTAAAATTTTAATTTTATATTTTCGTGATAAACTGATGCCGACATAAGAAAAAAATATAGGTTGTCAAATGTCGGCGGATAATTTACGAAAATGATAAACAGAAAAGTTACATTCAGAAAACTATTCTGATATAATTCGGATAATTTATGGTGAAAATTGATGTAGTTCAATAGATAACGAAATATATTTTTATAATAGATTCTGGCAAAAGAACCTGGAACTGACATGCGACGAGATTACTTCAAATCATCTACAAAGCGAATATGTGTGTATGTATGTATGTATGTGTGTTCGCTTTTTCTGTATGTCAACAAAAGGTTTTTTTTCAGAAAAGCGATCGCTCGCTTAACAACTTTTTAAAACTTTTAATATCACATACAAATCATAATATCTCACAGATAACAACGAAGCTCGCCTGTCTGTTTAGTTTGTTCGATTTCCGGAAGATAAATATTCAATATTTGTCGCTCGTCGCATGTGGGTTAGTATTTTTCCTATATCATCTTGGGGGTGGAAAAAAAGCGTTCATCAGTAAATGAATACTATCCCGCAGTTGACCTCATTAACTCATTAAAATTGGCGCCTGCTAAATCCAACTAATTAAACAAATTCAAACGTGTGTCCGTTAGCATCTCGCGGTGGGGCAATCGTTAACATCGCACTTTTTTTCACACTTTAATTTACAACTTTGCCTCAACGGTTCAGGTTCGATCCTCATACTTACTTTTTTAACCCCCCCCCAACATCCGGGCAACGCCGGGTACTCCTCGCTAGTATATATAGAAATCAAAACCAACACTATGCGCTGAGTGACTAAGACACGGGACAGGTTCATATATGAGCTATCGGTGGGATGTAATGTGTAAAGGCATTGCGAAGTAAAGACTAACTTTTAAATAAATAAATTAAGTGCTACGGGAACTATTTTTAGTTCTAGAATTAATTTTTCTACTCACCAGCATTATCACGTCACGTTTTCTAAATGATGTCCGATGGCTGTGCATGAGTATTCTGAATCAGGCTTTGTCACATGAGAAATGTTACAAACGCCTATATTTAATGATGAAGAGCTACGATGATGGGTATTTCAAACATTAAAATAAGCAACTTTTTCCTTACCAAAATGTGTTATTTCGAATAGTCGCCACCACATTCCTTGAACGGTTGCTAGGAATCCAATGACACAACTTTGCTTTTGACGCACGTTCATGGCAGGGGTTGATATTTTTTTTAATTTTTAGTTTCAGACCGTAAATATATACAACAGATGACACTTTAAAATCAGGAATCCGTAAGTTCGGTCATTATAACAATGCAATTTACAATCTCCTCTTCTCAATTCGAGCATAGAAAAGAAATAGGCATTAATTTTGGCACGCCTCGCGTAATCTCACTAAAGATAAAGCGACCAAAAGGATAACATTTTTAGAGACAAAAGTTAATTAAATGTGCCATCGCTGTTTTCCTAACCATATAAATAACAGTAGTAGTATTACTACCAAAGATTTAAGGCATTGAAATCACACTCGGTCAAAACGTTACAAGACTCGCCGATTGTTTATGTCGTCTCTATTCTTACTTGTAGCTGACATCATTTTGCAAGGCCAGAAGTCCACGAAAGGGTAAGAGTTTATACGTGTAAGGTAAGTGATGAGACAGTGACCAATAATGTTGGAACTTGGATAGGATATATTTATTTAAGAGATTCAATAAAAAAAAACAAACCTATTAACACTGAACTTGAAACAAAAATGTAGTAGGCAAAAAAAAAAAAATAAATAAATGCTCTGTCAGCAACAGTACAACTTCAAAATAGTCAATATCGCCCACCTCCAGAAGAGAGGGAATTCCTGTCCGTGATAACCGTGGTAAAAGAAGACACACTCCAATCGCCAGAAACACCCACACACACACACACAGTTTGCAGGACACTGCCGACTCGTCTCTAGCCTCCTGCTTTTATAGTGGCCGGGAATTATCCATTTGCATAATCACATGAGACAGAAACGTGATTTTCCGAGAGTTGCATGGGGTAAATGCTAATAAAAACCCCGGACGCCATCTTGGAATTCTCTTTTTCACCCCAACTGGTGACACAACAGACATACCCGAGGTAAGCTCTTTTTTCCCTCAATTTAGTTATTGCTGCTTCTGCTACAAGTTTATACGTGTAAGGTAAGTGATGAGACAGTGACCAATAATGTTGGAACTTGGATAAGATATATTTATTTAAGAGATTCAATAAAAAAACAAACCTATTAACACTGAACTTGAATATGAGAAAGTTTTAGTCAACAGGGAAGCAGCTTGTTATCGTGTTCCGCAGATGGACAGTTCTGAGAAAGAAGTTCTGCTCATTGAATTTACATTTAGTTTGAGGTACGGGTAGAGAGCATCGTGAATTATTGATTTTTTTTAAAGCTAAACCAGCTTCTTACACATTTTGAAGAGGTTAGAAGCATGGATTGAGCTTCGTCGGACACTTTCCATGATAGTAATAGAGTAGAAGTAGATTCGAAACGTGTTTTTTTATCCTGTCAAGTAAAGAACATATTTCATTGATATACCCTCGCTTATTCGTACCGCGATTTGATCATAATTTATTACTAAGACCGGCCTTTAGAATATTTACACGTTAAGCATCGATTTTATTTCCAGACACTAATATTAGTACCGAATTTTGCCTTATTTCCGTTTATTATAGTGCTTGTGACCTAGCCGGTTATTACTGTTACGTTTGTTAATATCCTCTTTGATCGTATCCGATTACTTGTCCCGTGACTTACAGCATCATCTTGTATCAGTTTTGCCCTTGACCACCTATAGGTGTATTAATAGATGTCCGTATATTTGGACAGCGCCGTGCTAAATAAGCGCTTATTAGTATTTTACTTTGCTACTCACGCGTTATTAATAGCACGCTTTGATATACGTTACTTATTAGTATACCAACCTGGTACTGAGGCGCGTTACTTATTAGTATACCGACAGTACTGAGGCGCGCTGTTTTATTATTCCATTTTCACTAAAAAAAAGATGAGTGTCACTTTGATGTAAACGGCTACTATCAGGAGCATAAGTTGCACGGATACTTTGTAGGGAGATGAGCAGCAAGATATCTTCTCACATTATACTTGAACTGATGCATTCCAGTACAGTTTGGAAAACAGAATCACGGAAGAGAGTTCCAATAGTTTCTGGGGAAGAAACTATTGAAGAAGAAGGCTTACTTACATCTAGGGATATCTACTGTGTAAGAATGGGATCTTGCCCTTAGTCAGGATTATTTACATCGAGGGGGTACAACTGCTTGTAGTTCGCAAAATCTTCAATTTGTATTAACACAGATGCATGTTTGCGTTTGCGTAAAAAATAAAACTAATCACAGACAGAACACTGGAATTTACAGAAAATATTAACCATACACAAAGAATGGTCAATAATGTGTAACATTTGTTTGGATTAATGAATACAGAAAATAGTCGACAAGTTGAAATGCGAAATTTAAATTTAAACTTGCCGGTATGTCTATTAGTTTGCCTATGTGAAAATGCATTCATAGCTCAAAGTAGCAATTACAAAAAAAAATCATATCTATCTGTCGATAATTCAAGCTGTAGGAAATTCGGCTATTACGCTAAATGTTTGCGTGGATTCGTGCTTATGTACATGAAGATCTGTTTGATTTTTTAAATCAGTACTACAGTACAGTATTACCATGTAATATTTAATAGAACATTGCGTTGGTAATATTTTAAAAAATCTGGAAAAAATTAATTTTCGCAATACAAAAGAATAATTGGCTGCTCAGTTGAGAAACGGAATCAATGTGCACCTACCTTTATTAGCAAAAGAATTTGCTTCTTTTCCTGACATTACAGTTAGTTAACGTAGTGTCTCGCCAGGCAAAGAGGTAGTAAATCTTTAAGTAACTTCCGGGCGAGCAGAAAAGACAACTACTATCCAATAAAAAAATTAAATAAAAGCGAGAATACCTTCTCCTACAACTGAAAGATTATGTAATTCACCATCACATTAAGAAAAATTTCCAACTGCTGATAAGGCACCAATATCCATTTTTAGTAAGCAAAGTAAGTGCACACAGATCACCATCTCTTGAGCAATCATTAATCATTTTCTTCGGCAAATGTACATTTTAACTTACCGATATTTCTATCCGAGTACGAATGTTCGCATTCATTGTGTAATGAAGTGGGTTAATTGTTAATCTTTTCTGTAGCTTAAATGGTGAGAAAGGCGACTGGGGTGCTATTTTTTTCATTGTACTATAGCTTATAGACCAAAATATTTTGAAACTTTTGATATCAGTACTGTATATTAGATAAAATACAATATGTAATAGAACATTTGACTTATTAATAATAAGAACGAAATTAATATGAATAAAACTATTTTAAGCTACTGGGCAAGGTAGAGAGAACCTTGTCTAATACAGTAATAAGATCGGAGCCTCTTGTTATAACAGCAACAATATCCGTTCAGAAATTAAGTAAAATCCAGCCAAGATAGAGAATGAAACAATATATAATATGAAAACGTAAAATCTGTCGCAGATCCGAAAACTACGATATAAACTTGGATTTAATTGTTTCTACTTCCTATTCTTTACCTCTAAAATGTTATATATTTCAAGAAAATAAATGGGATGTCTTTGAAATAAAAAATAACTAATATTTACAATAATCTTTGTGTCGCCCATAATCTTTAAGCCGTATTCTTGTCCGTTGATCAAGAATATCTGTTAGTAAACGTTACTTTAGACCTGGACAGTATAGATGGACAAACTTATTCGTGTAATGAATTATGGATTAAGTTCACGTTTGATATACCGCTAATATACTACAATTCTGTTTAATATTGCATTTTCCCTTGTTACCTTTTAGTTTTAGTAAGATTTTTGTGGGCTTGTATCAATAATTGAGAACACGATAAATAACCAGCTCTTTAGTAGCTTTTTGTGCCGGGTAATATTTTTGTTAGCTAATTTTTCACCAGCATGAAGTCGTTAGGCTGGAAAAACATCAAGAGTATTATTTTCAATCAAATGGAATACCTTATCTTCGAAATCAGAAAATAATTAATGCCCCTGACAACGTTCCAAACAAGCTACAAAAGGACCTGACAAGTGTGGCGTATAATATTTTCCAAATTGGCATATTTTGCTTCACTAGTTTTCTTTTTGCATTTACGAAATTAAAATACATTTCATACATCGGCACTGTTCGAAGAATATCTTGTCGCCAATATTCTAATTTTTTCTGAAATTGTAAGTGAAGTTTATAAGCTGTACAAATCTGCCATGCGGATATCTCCTATTAAGTGATACTTACATTTCATTTGGATTTGCACTATTAGATTCTACAAACATTTTAATTATTATCCTAAATATTGAAATATATTATTAACTAGCAGTACCTGCTAACCGACGTTGCCCAGTGTAAGCGTGATGGTCCCTCGCAAAAAAGCAAGTACGATTATTGTTGTAGTTGTTGCTGCTCTCTAATGTCCATCATCCTTATGTTACGAACGGCTTTCTGAAAAGACACCGTCTACTCCTTATGGTTACGAAAACATGAGCTCTATTCTAAGGAAATGCAACGCAGCTTTCTTTTTTGTTTTATTTTGTTTTATAACTACGGCAATATTTGGTGTCAATTATTTCACTGTTCACCGCAAAAAGAATAAATAAGTAAATAAAGTAGAAAAAATAATTTGTAATGAAGAAAATCACGTAAATTAATGAACAATAACAAATCACCGTTTTGATTAAGAGAAGCGAACAAAGAGAAAAGTGACAAGTTGCTTTTCTACCTAGCTGGAAATGTTTGTGTGTTTAAGGTATTTTAATGCTTTTTATGATTTAATTCATTAAGCATAGTCGAACACCTTTAAAAGTCACCATATGAAAGGAAAATGCTAAGTCGGAAACAAAGCAAGATTTTACAACTATCGACAACTATTTTTGCCGGTTCGCTGGTTTTATGTTGGCCTATCATAATTACCAAATAACCCCCTACTAACAAAATCACCAGTCTCCCGCCAAAACAAAAACGTGCCCCTAAATAGGTTTAACATTTTACGTTAAATTAACAGAGAAAAGCATTCCCCACATTTTTATAACTATAAATTAATTATGTATTAGAGACTATTTGTTTTTGTTTTTTTTTGTAATTTCAAACATCACTGCTGGTTGCTGCGCTCCCTGTAAACCGTGAATGGTAGTAATTTCCAAATTACCAGTCCCCCCGCCAAAACTAAAACGTGGCCCTAAATAGGATTATCATTGTACGTTAAATTAACAGAGAAAAGCGCCCCCACATTTTATAACTATACATTAATTATGTATTAGAGACTATTTGTTTTTTGTAATTTTAAACATCACTGCCGTTTTCTGCGTCCCCTGTAAATCTAACATGGTAGTAATTTCAAAGGCTGGACCTTTACCTTTAAAATAAAAGAAAAATAAACAAATAAAAATAAACTAAAGAAAACACAAGTAAACAAGAAACACAAATCAAAGTGCCTTCCACATGTTATTACTACCTAAAAATGAAACAGAAATAAACAATTGAAAATAAGCCCCCCCCAATAAATAAGAATGATACACAAAGAAACAAAGGTTTTTCGTTTCATCTCGATAACAAAAACAAACAAATAATTTCGGTAATAACAAAAAAAAAAGAAAGAAAACTGAAAAAAGAAAAATGTTCCATTTCGACAATAAAAAAGCTTAGAAAAATGTGATAAAATACGAAATGATATCCGTGTTTATTGCCAGGTGCATGATGATTGAAGAGAGGTAGGTAGAGAGAGGCATGGGTATGCAAGTTGTGACAGGCTACCTTCAATGTGTTTTCAATAAAAAAAAAACACCTCATCATATATTTATAAATATAGAAGTTTCCCGAAAAAAAAAAATTAAAGAAATGTAGATAAAATTATTTTATGTTGTTACGTAATATTTAATGCTTTTTCGTTGAGTAAAAAATAAGTAAGTTTTCACAAGCGGTGCACAGAAACATTTCTATGGTTTCCTTATTGTTTGTCGGTGGGAGTAAGATTTACCGTTTAACATTTCATATGGACGCTTTTCTACCGGTAACCAAATACAATAATTTATAGTTTTCGAATGGTTCATTTAACATCTGGATTAGTTTCATTCTGGAATAGGAAAATGGCACGTATCAGCCAATCAGAAACACGGAATATGAATGGAGAGACCTCATTGTGTTGTGTAGAGGAATGAAATGTTCACTTTTATTTGTGAAGCTACTATTGTTCAAAGGCAAGATGGATTCCAGTTTTATCCCACATAAGTCCAGTACAAACAGATAAAACAGTTATAAGCTAGAAAATGTAAGAGTTAAAAAGCCGCATTTAAAAGAAGCCATTCCGAAGTTATAAAAACGCATTGAGTAATAGAAATAAGGAACTCCCGATTTCTCGAAAATATCTAACCGTGTTGTAAATAATTAGCATTTAACTAGTTTACCCAATCTCCAACAACTTTGAATTTGTTTGCAATCAACTGATACACTTGCCCGACAATGTGCTTCTTACATTTGTTTAGATATTTAAAACTCCACTCTCCCTAATTTAGTAGTAGACACTAGTTACGCTCTAATATAAAAACTGCCCTTTCTCATATTCTTGATTTTATAAAAGCTTAAAAACCTCGATCAGGATGTGGGCCTGACTTCATTACAGCAACACTACTAAAAACGGCTTCGTAGAAGTTACCTTTATTTTCAAAGACTGCAAGATATACCTCATAGATCTTGCATTTCTAACTGCTAGAAGAGTCTGTGTTACCAGTTTTTAGAACTTTGTCGTAAGAACAGATCCACTCAAGTATAGCCTAGTTAGCATTCTTATGCTCTTCGCTGACTCAATACATCAAAAGAGCCGTACATTAATTATGATTACTGCAAAGACTCTTTTTAATAATTACAAGAAACTTAATCAACCAACCATTAGTTTCCATGTCTTACGATACATTATCGAAAGGCATTCGTTTAAGGCTGCTGAGAGAATCCTATCTCTTAAGAAACAATTATTAGCCTATGTATTGTTGCTATATCTTGCCTGGTGCATCTGCCAATAGTCACTCTCCTAGACGTCATGAAAAACTCACCAATGTTATGGGTGCTACATTAACACTAACAACCCTATTACTTCTAACATTGCCGGAATTTTGCATCCCTGTGCTTGATTTACAAGTATTTTGATGGAATGTGCTTTTGATGAAGTAAAAACCCTTGAACCACCTTCGACGTAAATGCTTCTCTAAAATATAACATGGAAGAAAATCCTAGAGGTACTTAGATGCCAGAAACCATTCTACTCAATACTTAATTTCTTCGAACAGTTAAACTTCAAGATTCCCTTCCGGGTCTGTACACCTCTAACTATACTCCTAAGGTGTTGAAGTGTAATGTAAATACTTTGCTGCTCAACTCCCTACATATTATTCTTTGTAAATCTAGGACCAAATATGAGACTCTTACATCATATTTTCACTATAATTTATTTGGTGCGAAATAATAGTTAAAATTAGTAATTTATAAGATAATTTCCTTTAAGCTTTAAACCGCGTTCTTGTTCTTCGGTCTACCGTTAATTCAAATTGCAATTTCCTTTGCTTTTGATCTTAAGGTGTAACAGACATATGTATTCACCTATCGGAATTAATTCCAAATATCATATTCATATAACTTTCACATTTAAATTATAAGTATTTTCTGGCGTTTTTGATAAGATTGTTCTCATTTTTCCATGTTGAAGTTATTGATAGATTATATGCTTGTAATGTTGCAGAAAAAAAGTTTGATATACAATGTATTCTCTCTACGGATAATATTTTTTTACGAATATACACGCGTGTCTATCAGATATGTGTACGTCTGTTATAGTTAAATTAAAAATCAGCAATTTCGTAGCCCTTTCACTGATTAAGATTAAGAAACAGTTTCTCTATTTTCTACGCTCTTGTTTTACTAGAATTATAATTACTAAACGCGTATGTAGAATTTATGGATTTTAGAGATTCTATTTATTTTATCATATCTTTATTTGTTTATATTGAAATATTCTGGTTGAAATCTTATGAAATAGATTCAATTTTATTTCACTATTCAAAATGTCGAAATAAAATCAAAAGCAATTTTACTCTTAATTCGTTTCTCACTTCTCGTTACAATTCTGTGGTCGAAATGAACAGGTATAAAAACATGATCTGTCTGTATCAGTAATTACATTATAGAAACATATGTATGAACTCACACATATAAGAATTCTGTAATGTTTAGTGTATTATATTACTCAGTTGTGAATGGATATTTAATAGAGGCATCAACGACTGGGAAAGATGTACATACATTGCTATCATGTCGATATAATGATAGCAAATCGAAAATTAACAAATAAATATTCTAATCGGTTTTACACCGATTTTTGTTATCTAATAGGCGTCAGTGATTGTAGTAGTGGGATATATTTCGTATCATATATATATATATATATATATATATATATATATATATATATATATATATGATAGGAATATATATATAAATAATCACGCACTGATATTCAAATTAATTTTATTTTTAATCTCAATTGGAACTTTAATATCAACTCATCTATAACTATACATTTATCAGATTTACACTTGTAAATTCACCGTATTTGCTGCAGAGCCCCAAGAATGCGAACATATCTCATATTGTAACCTTTACTCTTTCATATTGATGACCAAAAGCCATACAGTTATAACTTGGCATAAGAGTGCAATGAGACAGGAAGTTATTTGAAATAAAACGATAGACAATGTCTAGATTTACGCACTATATATGAGATACGATTTCAAAACTCGCGAGACAAAAAGTTCACCGACCAACCAAACAAAAATAAATGTAAAATCCTTAAACACATAAAACGCAAAGCAAGTTAGAACAGTGTGTTTGGGTGTCTATAGTATTCTAGTCCATGCTATCCTATCCTCTCTCTCACTGTCTCCCCTCCTACCTCACTTTCGTTATCCACTCATCCCTGCATATATGACAAGCAAGTTAGTGTTATTTATATTCATCCATAATGACATATAAAAATTTAATTAATTAGTATTTAATATGTTAGTTCAGTAATCATGTAAAATCTTTTACCTTTTTACTTACCATACCGTCAAGCATAAATTGTGTCGCTAGTACTCTCCTATGCGTTTTTAAACGTGTATTGTGTCAATTAACGAGTCATTATTGTCGTTTAACTTTCTGTAATAGTAGCCGATTGTTCTAATTTTTTTAAAATTTTTCATTCAAATTAGAATATTTATTTTCGAGGTAGGTCGAGGGGGCATGAAACTGATTAGTGTCTAAATACATTACTGCCATTTTTTACCTTCCTATTTAATATACATTTTGTGAATTTACTTATATGATGGAAAAGCGAGTACATCACTTCACTTTCTGGATGCAAACAATTTTGGTAATGTTAATGGAAGTGTAAACAATAATTAACAGATTTATTAAAGAAAAGAGTAAGTAAAAAACGTCGAATGCATTGAATGAAATATTCCGTCTGTGTTTTTTACAACATAACGTATATTGATACTTAGGCTTAGCGATAAATGCCCTGAAAAAGTCACTTCTTATAAATGTTTACTTTTGAAATACACAAAAGGAAGAAATGAGTTGCTCACTTAAAATGGCACATTTTCCTTTAGCGTAAATTAAACTGATCAATAAGAAAAAGCTAAAATAAAATGTCGAGGTACACCAGGGTTTGGCCAGGAGATTATTCGATCTCTAGTCAAATTCCCTACCACTGAGCTGTATCTCCAGATGACAATGCGATTATTCTTGTTTTTAATAGGAGAAAGGATTTGATGAGTTTTTTTTTTATAACACTGGCCGGTGTAACGTAAGGTATTCCCTGTCAAAATTATTCTTTTTTATCTATAGGAAAGACTACTTTTAGAATATAATTTTTTTTGCAATTCTCGATACTTATCAGATGAACTCTGTAGATAACTTATGTAAGAAAACTACTAGGCTTTACTTACCTTTGCGTGAAATGTGCACAAGATAAATCTGCCGTTTAGGAAGCTATTGGAAAGGATATCACACAATGACTTGTAGAGAATAGTATATGTATTACTATATATATATATATATATATATATATATATATAGAGAGAGAGAGAGAGAGAGAGAGAGGCGGGGGTAGGAGGCGAAGTACATATTTAAAATATTGTATTACAATATTTATCGAAATAAAAAAAAGAACGGATGAAAATTACGTAAAATGTATTAGTCAAGATATGCTATTTTATTTACGATAAATTGTAAAATAGACAGATGCGTATCAAAATTATGAGGTACATTGAATATTTTCGTATTTTTCAAGAAATATCAAGTTAATTTGAATGAAATTTTTACTTAATCTTTTAACAGACGTTATCTATCCAAAAATAAATGCTAACTGAAGATATACATAGTTGACAAATATTAATCAACTAAAATCAAATTACTCATCTGCAAAATTATTTACTAACATTTAGTTGTGCATCTTCGATTCTGCTTTACAGCATTCAAACTGTTTCCGTAACTGCCTGCTAGTTTCATATAAGATCTCGCTAGTAGGATCAGCCATTCTTCTTCGCAGACTTCCTCTAATTTCATAATATTTTTTTGGAATCTCTTGCATACACTCTTAAATTCAAAGTTTTCCACAGATGTTCGATAAAATTTATGGCAGATTACTGGCTAGGCCACTGTAGACCACTAATCCCAATTATCTGTGAAGTAGTTCATAATAATCTTAGCCTTGTTCTTGAGATTATTGCTTTGCTGGAAGATAAAATCACAATTTTGTAGCAATCTAAATTGGTTACGAAAATATTTGTGGATTTTTCAGCGTTTATTTTACTTTTTATTATTTGTATTCCTCCAAATCTATTTGCACAAAGAGCTGACGCAATTCCTCACACACTCACCTCCAAGTGGTATTAGAGGATTTAAATTTTGTGCCCTTTTACTCCATACACGGCTGCGCATGTTTCTTCCGAAAAGCGCAATTTCTGTTTCATCCGACCAAATCGCTTTGCTCCAAAAATGCCCGATGCACATTGATATTAATAAAAAAATATGTCAAAAGATCCTTCAGAGGTCAAGGACTATACAACGGCGTCTTACTAGAATACCTGCTTCTTTCAATTCTGAAGGAGGCCGCTAATTATTTCTCACGTTTCGAGCAAGGTAACGAGCCGAAACATTTCTAGAGTGTTTTCCTATTAAAACTCGACATGTGTCTAACTCGGCCCTCGTGGGGTGGCAAGTAAATAGAAACAAGAACTAATGCTTTTAACATGCACAAATATCCGTTGAATATCTTTCAGCTAGTTTTTTTAAAAGTTAATTAGCATGTGATTTTGGCTCAGATAGACACAGGCAATCCTGGAGAGCTACAGGTATTGACTTCGAGTCTACGTGTTTGCCCACACTTATACTTATAAGATTTGAAATGACTACTATATAGATAATACCATATAATCAAGGCACCTTGGTTCAATTTTAATATATACGAAACATGCATGAACTAAAATATAATTAAGGGTCTTCTTCCGCGGCTTTGTTAAAATATAGCCCACTATAAATACAAAGTCTTTAATTTGCTGGTTCAATTCACGGAGCGGACTTATCGATGTAACTAGACTAGATATTCAGAGAAAAACAAAATTCCAAAAACTTTGTTCGGATATTATTGTACAATTAGAAAACTAAATGCTTTCGAGACAAGATATCGATTCAGCTTAGTTAAATCACACAGACACATTATATATATATATATATATATATATATATATATATATATATATATATATATATATATATATATCTGACATGTTGTACTCATCCAGCTCCCGGTTTACTAGCGTTCACGAAACGCAATTAAATAAGCTGCACATTTGCCGTTCTGCCAAGTTGTTAGTCTAATTGAAGCAAGGAAGGATAACCTGCTGACCAGACACAAAGCGTCTATTGGCACCATGAATTGTTTTCTTTAGACTAAGCGATGCAATTAAAATCACTTTTATTTCTTTTTACTCGTCCTCTTATTAAACAGACACTTTATTATAGATGCATTAAAACTAATAGATGCAAAAAGTTACCGTGCAAATAAAACTTTATCTCTCTCGCATATGTAATATTTTTTTATCAATTATATATATATATATATATATATATATATATATATATATATATATATATATATATATATATATATACAGAGAGAGAGAGCATGGGTGCCCGGCGTTGCCCGGATGTTTGGGGGTGTCTGTTGAGCAAAAAAAAAGGTGGTAGTAGGAAGGCAGGCTCGAACCCGTACTGCTAAGGAGGAAAAGAAAGTGAAAAAGGTGACGTCTTCGCTCTTACGACCATCGCGAAACCGGAAGTGACGTAGTTTAAAATTAAGGCTAAACAATCGAACAGAGAGGGCGACGTTTAAATATATCGGCGAAAAAAGGCACTCCCTCCCTGTAGAAAAGTGCTCAGTTGAGGGTGAAGATATTAATGCTTTTAGCCAATCTTTCGGTATTTGTCATATTAAGGGTCGAGCCTCAAAACGATACTGATATTATGAAAATCTGCCGCTTCTGTCGAAGGGTGAGGCAGACAGACAAACATACCTACATAGATTTATATATTTGTAGCTCAAATTTTTGATCCACACCAATTAAAAAGCTTGCCCTATCTCTGAATACCCTTTATGTAAAATTTCAAATGTTTAGACCAGAAATTGTCTGAGTAATTTTGTAGAGACCGCATAGGTCAATTTTTTTAAAAACTTTAACCCCTATTTTGACCCCTTAAAACTTATTGTTTTGGGATCAAGTCAAGTTATTAAGTTAGATCCATGTCCAAAAAACGTATATCTAAAATTTTAAGTGCTTAGACCAAAAATCGTCGGAGGAGTTTGATAGAGTTCTCAAAGGTGAAATTGTTGAATTTTAACCGCTTAAAAGCAAAATATTTTACGGAACACCGATTACAACGATTTAGCCACATCTCAGTGCCCTGTATATCAAATTTCGAGTCTGTAGACTGAAAATTAACATAATTATTGTGTAGGGAAATGTACACAGACGGACATACAGACAGACAGACAGACACTTTCACTTATATATATATATATATATATATATATATATATATATATATATATATATATATATATATATACTAGCATTTTAGCCCGGCGTTGCCCGAGTGTTTGGATGTGTATGTTGAGCAAAAAAAAAAAAACGAAAAGTGGTGGGAGGAAGGCAGGCTCGAACCCGTACCGCAAAGGAGGGAAAGAACGGGGAAAAAACTGACGTCTATGCTGTTACGACCACCGCCAAACCGGAAGTGACGTAGGTTTAAATTAAGGTTAGACAATCGAAGGGGAGGATGACTTTCAAAAATGTCGGCGAAAAAAGCGACTCCCCTGCAGAAAATGCCCAGTTAAATGCGAGTATATTAAGTTTTTTACCCAATGTTTCAATATTTCTCGTCCGAAATGTACTTCAAAACGATACTGATCTTGTAAAAATCCGTCACCTCTGTCGATAGTTTTAGGCAGATGTGCAAACATACATACATATTTATATATTGATAACTAAAGATTCTCGACACAAACCAAATCAAGTTAAGTTAAAACCATGTCCAAGTACCCTATATCTAAATGTTCAAGTGTTTGATCCGAAGCTGGCGGAGGAGTTTAGTAGGGTTCTCAAAGGTAAACTCTTTGAATTTTGACCTCTTCACAACCAAAGTTTCTTGCCGAACACCGATTACAAAGATTCTCCCAAATCTCCGTGCCCTTTATATAAAATTTATAGTCTATAGACTAAAAATTGACAGCTATAGTGTAGGGAAATATACACAGACACACACAGATACGTTCACTTTTATAGGTATAGATATGCATATATACATGTATATATATATATATACGCACATACACATATATATACACACTATGCATATGCACACATGCATATATATACATATAAATATACACTATATGCACACATATATACACACTTCCCTATATATATATATATATATATATATATATATATATATATATATATATATATATATATATATATATGCACGCACATACACACACACAGTTCTTTCGGTGATTCCGACGTATATGGTTTACCGGAATTGCCCACAGATTTGTTTTAATAAGAACTTTGTGTAGAACCATCCGCACTTGAAACGAGTTCTGACCTTAGTCGATGATTTGATTGTCACGGGCAGAGCGAACTGAAGATGTCTTTTGCGACACAGGTATACTTTCTCCTAAAAGAATAACGAATCATCAATAGGTGTATCCGAATTTTTGTGGAATTTTTGAGACCCCTAACAGAAAACAGTGAATAAAATTTTAAAAAATCATAATTTCTCTTTTAAACGTGGGTTGTTTATTTACTTTATGAAATATACTTTCAAATTAAGCTATTAAAGTTTTAAAAAAATAACAGAAATATTAATTCTAATTAAGAATTTATTTAACAGTATTTACAAAGTGCCTGCGCGCGATCATGCAATCTTATTTTTTACGTAATGAAATCAATTGTATTTTACGAGTTACTTTTTTTAATTTTTTAAATTTTAAAGTCTATAAAAATTTTTCTATTAGTTAACTTTTTACGATATTTTTAGCGTCAATCTTAAATTTTATGCTCTTTCCAATAAACCGAATATAATGTTTTAGCGAAAGGTTCTTTCTTAATTCACCCCCCCCCCATTTTGTAAATGTCTATTAAAAAGTAAATAAATGATTTACACACCACAGTTTTATATATAATTAATTGAAGATAAATATCAATAAATAAAATATTCTAATTTTAAACAAAAAAAGAAGTGTTTTTGGAAATTTACCTCGAAAGTCCAGAGTGTAAAACCTTTTTTTTTAAAACCACGTTGATGTTTTTTTTAAGTGAAAACTCATGGGATTGTTACATAGTCAAGTAAATACCGGATTCTGACTACAATTTTTTCTATTTCATTCAATGTTTACGTTTTTTAGATATTAAATAAAAACCACTCGATAAAGTGTAAATAAAATATAATATTTAAAAACTAATGTATTTCATTAAGAGAATAAAAATCGGTAGAGTGGGTTTGTTTTTATACGGCAAAAAATATGAAGTGAATGTGTTCATTTTTCACCTACGCTGGCCCCCAAATAATAATTTTGGTTTACATCAGGCAATAGAAAGAAACATTAATTGTGTTGCTTAGCGCTACCGAAGATTCAACGCGAAAGAAACATATATTTTTCTCCCTTTATTCAACTGTGAAACACATCGGATCCGCGTTTTTTTTTTAAATACTTGCTTTAAAAAGTATTTCACTTAAAAAAATACATGGCATATAAAATATAAATATGGATAAATTCTTAACAAGGGAAAACGGAAGTACTCATTGAATAGCATTTTTATAGGAAAGTGATCTTTTGGAATTTATATATATTTTTTTAATCGAAGTAAGTAAAAATTTCCTTGGTTTTCTTTAAATCTGTTTATTTAAAGAAAACCGATGTTCAAAAAACAAATATTGCATAATTAGCTATTAAACCTGTATTTTTTTTAATTTAGTATGTGCTCCTTTAATTAAAAAAATAGGGTTTAAATTACATTTTTCAAGTAGTTACAAGCTTCGAAAGATAGTAAGTTGAATTATTCAAGTTCTTTTGACGCATTTTTAATGGCCGCGACTGATACACCTAGTGAATCCCTCCAAGTGTATTGAAAGGAGCCGCTAGATAATAACATGACAATATCTGCGTCCCGGTATCTAGTACTTGAAGTACTCACACATCTGCTACTGTCCAGGCTCATCGTTATTAGTTTGTTTTAATTTCAGTGAAATATAATAACGTAGTAGTTTTTATAATAACGATTCATGTGAAACTACGAGGTTAATCAGGTATTGTCCAATAACGATATATTTAAAATCGCATGCGCTGTTTTATTTGTAATGATATATTTTGTACATAACTGCATGCATTAAAGCTCTGAATCGTTTGGAAATTTTACATCATTGAACCACAATGATAATATAATGAAAAAACAATTACCTTCCTGAAAATCAAGTGAAAATAAAATAAATATCTAAATTAAAGAGATAATAAAAGTCATTAAAAATGAATAAAATACAAAGTGCAATACTAAATACTGAGTAGATAAAAAATGAACAGGAATTCAAATTGTAAAGAGATGATTTACTATTACACATGTGGTTTACGAGATATATTTTTTTAATACGAATTAATGCATATAGTTTAATATGAATGCAATTTCGACATTTAGTAAATAATTACTCTATCATTCTTCATATTGACGGGGTAAAAACTAGTTTTTCATATGTTAAGCTAATCATGTCTTCAGCTAATTACATCTAATTACTTATATGTGTTGTGTCTTTAACGTCTTAAACGTTTTATGGTGTACAACAGCTCTTATACCCGACAGTGTTAAACAGAAATTATATGATTGCAAATACCTTTACCAAACTTTACTAGCAATGTAGAATCTTCATAATTCTTGTTTTATATTCTGTTTCTCGGTGAAGAAACTGAAGTTGGTTTGTTCGTTGTTTTTGTTTTACGGTATATCAACCCATTTCAGGTTATTTAATGCCGAATCACGGGAATTTAGAAGACTGTTTCTTAATAAAATATATTTTTTTTTTCAAGATGGTTTCTATTTAACCCACATTTGAGACTCTAACAGGTACATCCATTCCGGTCAGAGTAGACCTGGGAGCAATGGCAATTAAATGGTGGCTCCATATTCCCAAAAGCCCGCAAGCTGGGACCTCAGCATCGGATATAGTTTAAGGTCATATCCAGGACCAGAAACTGAAGAAATCAACAATTAATTTCTCTAGGGCAATAATTAACTCTTAGAATTGTTTATACTTTATTATAAACTAGCAGAACCTAAGACGTTGACAGGTCGTAAAATACGCACAAATCTTATATATAATTCATATAGAAAATGAGAGATGTGAATGCGAGTATTGTTTTTTTTTTTCTAAACAATTCACTTCTTACTAGTAAAAGAAAATAATCGATGGAAGATCAAAACCAAAACCAAATACAGCGAATCAAATACAACTCAATCAGACCAGCTTGACACGATCTTAAAAATGTGTATACAAACCTACTTATTAACATTAGCAATCCCTTATGAGAACGATTCACATGTGCATTCGCGAAACGGTAAGCTAACGGGTAAAAACTCGATAACACTTCCCCCGTAACTTTTTCTTTTTAATTTTGACCCTTTAGCAGCCTTTTTCTTCGGATGAAAACCAAATTTAAAACTTTGCGGATTGTCTGAATACTTTATATACCAAATTTTACTTTGTAGATAAATTCCTTGAATATAGCTTTGGAGAAGTGTCGTCACACACACACACACACACATTTTCACCTTAAGATTACATTGCTATTAGAATTTTTAGAACTTTTCATTTGTCTTTATACTTTTATTCCAATTTAGCGCTATGGCTTATGTGAGGTTGTCATACACTTTCATAAAATTATGTCAGGTGATTTGTGGATCTTAATATATTTTGATTTAAGTTACTGGTTTCTAGGTTGAAGGTAACACTCAGGATATCTCCTTGCGGATAATCATCGGAAATATCTTTTGCATATTTTTATATGTATCGTATATTTTATCCCGTAGAATTTTGTATTCGGAGAATATCTCAGTTGATACTTTTATACATGCTTAAAGAGAGTATTTTAAGTTATCTCATATTAATTAAAGTATGTGTGCAAACTCTTAGTGAGTGAATACTACTACAATTATTAATTATTATTATTATTATTAGTATTAATATTATTATTGCTGCTGCTGCTGCACTTACATTTATAATTTCCACACCGCTGACCTTTTCAATATTTGGCCTAATCATTGCAGAATGCCGTCACCGTAAAGGTTCTAAAGAGCGAGATATGTCAACCAGTCGATGCGAAAGAGGATCATTTAAGAAAATACTACAAAATGTTAAACGTGCATAAACAGAATGTATACGAAAACTGAACTTATCAATATTAAACGTAAATGTGAATTTAAAAAGGAAATATTTTCTCCGTGAAAATTTTTAAACAAGTCTTTGTCAGAAATTCAAACCACTAAGATTTCTTTATTTACGAAATTACATTAACAACAAAAAAATGTAATTCGATTTATACAACAATAAACTTTTTTCAACATAAGTTAAGGAACGGAAACAAAAAACTATGTAGACTCTTCTATAATTGAAGCGCAAGATAATGGAGTACTCTAAAAACTGAGTCATTAATTACGTAACTAATCCCACAAGAAACAAATTGAAATCAAACGATGAATGTTTAAATTCAATTAATGTAAATATAGATATAATAGCAAAAATGCTTTTTAGAGAAATGTATCTTTTTCAATATAACCTATCGAAAAGCATGATATAATAGTTAAATTTAATTTTCAAACAATAACCTTATTACAGCACGATCCCTCTTGTGTATGACTACTGAATACTAATTAATGTATGAATATAAGTTATTTAGTATTCAACATAATATAAAATACAGAAAATAGACATATTTATGGTGTGTGCACGCATGTAGGAACGAAGATGTGATATCTTACAAAATACGTAAGTCGACCATTTTTATATAAGAACACCTTTTTGAAAACAAAGACATAATAGCTGTGAGATGTAAAAGTTAAATTCATAAGGAACTTAATTTGACTACCCTGATTTTGTTCGTTTTAAAAATAAATTCCTTAGTTAAATTATATAACATTTTCATTTAATTTGAAAACGAATTATTTATCACTTTGTCATTTTTATTAAGATGTTTTGTGACAATTGAATGCATGAATGATTCTTGTATATTTTTCCATCAAGTAGAATTTTAAATATCAACTGAATTCTGTAAGTGTTTTAATATAAATTGTTGGAAAAGTCAAACCTATGAGAAAATAAGAATTGGTTCTGCCAAAAGCAGGGTCACATGACCAAGAGCTGACCTCAACGGGCAACCCCTACTCAAGTGACACCAAAGGCGGTCCCAACCCCTAAGAAAGCACCAGTATCAAAACAGGTTGTTATATCTCCTGCAACCTCAGCACGGACCCCAGCATTGTGGAAACCCAGAACCACGTAGAAGGATAAGGGAGGGAGGCAGGCACGGTAACGGAGCGGAAACGGAAGCCCACAATCCCATCCACAAGCAACAACGTCCAGAACAGGAGCAGCAGCAAATCAGAGAAGAATCAACAAAAGAACCAGCAACTAGAGGAGCAATAACAACCAACGACACAGTGACCAAGTGGAGAAATGTCTGCTCCTCTTTGGATGAATCCGCTAACGAGTGGGAGAGGAACTCAACCTCACAACTCACCGGTTCATTCGAAAGAATAAAAAAGAAAAAAAAAGAAGAAAAGGGGAGGAAAAGGTGTTCCCACTCCCTGTGAGCATGCACCACACCTAAAAACAATACAAACCACTTTCACCCCCAAACCAAAGACTGTACCAACACAAGACACCGCACCAAGAACAAACACAACACCAACAACAGACACCGCACCAACACCAGACACCACATAACCACTTGTCCCCACACAAATGCAAACTGGGCCACCACCCCAAGAATAAAAGAATGCACCCGGGAGGAGAGAGACCCTTCAGCTTCTCCCGATCACCGACTTAACCCAACAGGCACTCCCTTAAAACGAGGGAGAAACTGTGTTTTGTATACCCCCTCTCTGAGGAAATGGATTTACCACACCGGCAGAAAAAAAATTCAAACCTCTATTAGACTGCCAACAGATAGGAGAAAAAGACGCTAATTTCCCCACTGCTTACAACTTTCCTTAGACTTCCAGAGACCTGCTGCAACCAACTTATGCACAATGCTGAAAATTGAACTCATTATGGAAAATGTACCTTCGCTGGACGAACTGTCAAAAGAAAGAAAGGGAAGGGTCCAAGTGTCGCTTTATCCGTCGCACTATAGGCCCCTTAAATTGACTTTTCCTTAAGATGTTGGCGGCATGGTGAGAGTAGGTAAGAATATCAAACCATGGCCATCTTGAGCATTAAACGTCGGCGTCTTTTCCGCGGCTGCATTCGGAGCTGAATGTGACACACATTAAGGCTTTGAATTTGGCTAGTCTGAATGCGAGGGGCTTGAGATCAATGGGCCGGCGGCTCGCCTCCTGCACATCCTCTTATCCTTGGTAGTAGATTGGGATGCAATTCAGGAGATGCATTTCGTTTCTTCTGTGGACTGTCAGGTGCTGGCCCAAGATTTTCTCAGCATATGGCAGCCAGCGGGGGAAGGGAATATCCTTGTAGCAGAATCATACCGTTTCTGCGACGGTCGACATTGTTCATAGGGATGCGGAAGGCAGGCTAGCCGTGGCCGATGTTGCCGTAAAAGATTTTGTGTTTTGGGTGATTGCGGTTCATGCGCCAAGCATTGCATGTGAGAGGGTTGTATTCTTCTGTCAGCTCGAAGCGTTTGTAGATTGCCAGAAGCAGGTAGTGCTAATGGGGGATTAGAACATCATCTTAGACCCCAAGATAGATAATTTGGGAGGCGAAGTTAGAGGGTCGAAGAGGTGCGAATCCAGCCTGGCTGATCTAATGGCAAGATGGGGTCTGGTCGAGAGGTTTCTGGTCGAGCATCTCGGATGGGAGATGTGGACGTGGACCAATAGTGTTTCCTCCTATAAAAATACCTATTTGAACAAGATGTTAGGAGAGGCGAAGTAGACTTCCTATCCCGTCCCACGTTCACTTGGCTAGGCCAGAAGGACCATAAACTAGTCATGGCCCGGCTAAAACTAGGAAATAGGCCTAAGTTAGTGGTGTACTGGAAGTTCCACACCTCCTTTTTGGATACAAAAGATTTCCGATATAAGTTAAGAGAATTAATTGAAAAGGCTCTAGTAGGGGCGGTTACCGGGAGTAACTGGTGGTTAGGTCTTAAAACCAAGAAAAGAAGCTTCTCCATTAAGTATGTCCAGCGCCTCACACTAGATAATGCTAAAACGAAGAAGCAGCTAGAGCAGAAACTAGCCTGGGCTACGGGGGAAGGTGATAGGGTTAGTCAGGAACTAGTAAATCAGGACCTTCTACGTGATACTGGCGAGTGTTAAGGCAAAGTAGTTAGAACTAGGCTTAGAAAGATCGGCAACGAAGCAGTCAATTCTAATGCGGATTTCCGTCGTGAGATTTCTAGGCGTGGCTCGGTATATTGACAAAGTGAAATATCCGATTGGACGAACCTTGAAATCGACTCGGGAGATTTGCGTGGGGTTTCGAGAACATTTCCAGGAGCATTTTACGCAGCAGCCCGATCTTCCGACTCTCCCAGGCTTGAGGCGGCTAGAGCGGCTAGTAGGGAGGACCATGTTTCTGCCTTTTCTGACGGATGAGTTCAAGCATTGGTTTGCTCAGGGATCCATCCCGGGGCAAGAAGGCACCGTCGGAGTGAACACATTGACGGGCATGACGGGGAAGAATACGATGACAACAGGTGCATAACTCTGCTAAGCACATTTTGTCCAAGATCTTGTCGAATCGGCTGCAGGTTGTCATCGGCGACTTGAACGAACCAGAGCAGAACTACGCTGTAAAGAGGAGATCGATTCAGAACAACTTACATCTGATCCGCACGCTCCTATAGGTAGGCTATAGAAGACACGAGGGGGAAAAGAAGTCGCGTTGATCAATTTAGATCAGGCCAAAGCTTTCGACAGGGTCCACAATCGCTTCCTTGCATCTGCCTTAGAAGCCGCCGGTTTTAAACCGGACTTCTATAAGTGGACCTCCGTAATGTATCGACAGCCCACGGCTGTCGAGCAAGTCAACGGAAAGCGCTCGAAAAACCTTTGTTATCTCACGATCAGTTCGTCACGGTTGTCTGCTGTCGCCCCTGCTCCGCAAGCTGAGACGTGGGGAGAAAAATTCGGTCGTGTGCTGAATTGCTATAACTGGTGACTCAGCCCCCAACGTATCTGCGTTCGCTGATGACGTCACGGTCTTTGTGTCGAGTTTCCGAGACATCGAGATCGTGTCAGAGGCGCTTTCCCGATATGAAAAACAGGAGACAAGATAAACTACAGCAAGTCGGTCTGACTGTGATTGGCCGTCTGGAGTGGCAACGCAAACCTCCCGGCGCCCTTTTGCTGGACGGATGGTCCGGTTCGGATCCTCGGCATGTGGTTCGGACTGGTTCTCCAGCTTTACAAAAATTGGTCGGAGGTAAATTCAAAGGTTGAGGCTGCTGTCAATCCGTGGCTTTCTAGGAAACTTTCCTTAAATGGTAGAGCTTAGGTTTGCGCCACGTACGTTTTTCCTCTCATCCTTTACCGGCTGGCCGTACTTCTTCTGCCTGTACAAAACCTAAAAGCTCTCGCCGAACTCTTGTCCTCGCTCTTTTGGGACAGATGAAGGGACTTGGTGAGCAGACAGATCTATATTTTACATCCTTGTGAGCAAGACTTGGGAAAGACGGACTAGAAGTGTCATAAAGTCGCTGAGAGGCTAGCCTTCCTGAGCCATTGTATGCAAGCAAATCAATTACGGCACCTCGCGATTACTGCCGCCTTTCCCGACCTCCTTCTCGACCCCTCTATCGAGTGTCGTCGCAGCCCGCGAGAAGAATCTGTATTCTTAATAAGTGACGAACCGCGCTAAAACGACTACCAAGATCCAGCGACCTTGTGAAGTCTACCCGTAGTGAACTCCATAGGGATCCAGTGAGGGGGGCGATGACCACCTTCGCGTGTGTTTGGTTTGGCAGCAGAGTGAGATCCGATCTCCGTGGAGTTGGGCGCCAGCTTCCAGTCATCTGAATAATTTGTTCTCTCTGCTCAGCGATTGGCTCGAAATGCAATTCAACTCAACAACATACGATGCAGTCCCCCCCCCTTTTTTTTTGGGGGGGGTCGCCTGCTTGTCCCCGTTGCGGAACAAAGGCTGTAAAAACGAGTTATCAGGCTTTTTCGAGTTGGATACATGTAGTAAGTCCGTGCTTGCGAAAAGGAGCCAAATTTGAATACGTGTTCCCCGCCAAGGTCTGAACGCGCAGTTCCGTCAAGTGTAATCAATTTTTAACTTCGAGTCGAGTGAATGCTTCATCCCTCCCCAACTTCGAAGCCTCCAAGATCGCGTAGCTCTTCCATTTGCAATTTTTCTTATCACCCCTCACTTTAAATTTCACCCATCTTGGAGATAAATAAATCAATCACTAACACCCTCCACTCACCCAATCATTTCTTTTCTCCATTTCGTCCCATCTAGAAGGCACCTTTACTTAGAGACTGCTCCTCGGGAACTTAGGTTCCTTTACAAACCAGAGCAGAACGTGTGGTTTATCAACTTCTTCCCTCGCCTGCGACAGAAATGAACTATTGTACCATTATTGTTATCTTTTTTGTTTTTGTTTTTACACGTAAATACAAACTGTTTTAAAGAATTCAGTGCTAAGTAGGACGTTCCATAATACGAAAGTGTGAATGCGATATTTTAGGGAAAGAATATACTAGCTAGGAAAAACGTTTGTTTAGTTCTGGAGTGACAAGTATGACCAACGACCCCTAATTTCTCCCCATTTTGAGTTCGTCTTGTGCCTACATTTTTTGTTCAGCTTGATCTTACATCGTAATTTTAGCCTGAATAAAAGGGTCTACTATATCGAAGTGTAGTATCTGTTCTAATGGTACTATTAAGATAATATGGGAAACCCTCTAAAGTGAGACAGTTATTATTTTGGGTCCCAACCAGTGCCCCCTTTGTCTTCTTTTCGGGAAGCTGGTTTGACCCCACATTAAAAACGACCTCATGTCAGATTTTGCTTTCGTGGAAAAGCAAATAAATACCATCAGAAAAAAAGGCTCATTAATATAAATATCAATATTCTCAATGAGCAAACCCTATAAGAGTATAGATTGACTTCACCACGGCTGAATATCTCAATCCCTGGAACTGTAAACCTTCAAACTTGCAGCTAGTGCGATGGAAACCTACTCCTTGACGAAAGGTGAAGTACTTGTACAAGAGATCGATGTATAGCTCTTTGAGGTATAATACGTATTCACCCATCTGCATACATAATAACCCTAGTATAATACATTGCGGATTTTCCAAGTAATGGACAGCTTGCATGTCGCTTAATTTCAGTGACATAATTGTAATGGGTTTGGCTGCGTGTTTATACTATAGCATGGCATGGTTTATCGAGCAGATATTCAATTTCCTCATAATAAACATTGCAGCGCATATAAAATATATTTTCTAAACGAATTTCAGATATTTTCTCAATGGCGCACACACACACACACGCACACACACACACACACACACATATATATATATACACGCACAAATACACACACATACATATATATATATATATATATATAATGATAAGTCAGATCATATGTTTCCCAAATAAAAATATTCAACAGTCATTCAATACACTGTGTTTATATTACATAATTAAATGCAATAATAAACACTATTTTATATTTGTGGATTCGCCATGAGATTGTAAGTGCCGCCTAACAGAGCAATTATATAGTATGCGATAAGGTAAATCTAATTCGCTGAGTAGCTATCCTATAAAATCAATTACAACTGACCGCAAATTTCATTCGGCAAATAAGACACATTCTAAGATTTTTTCAATATATGTGTATTTATAATGCACCATCTAAGATTAACCATGACTTTAAATAAAACGGTCATAGTATTTCCTTTTCATTTCGTTAACTTTCCATATGCAAGTTTATTTTGTTGCCATTAGTAAATAGAAATAGCAATGGAGGGAGATAGATAGGAAGACTGAGAGGAAAAAGTATACAAAGAGCGAGAGGGAAACAGAGGGCGACAAAGGTAGAGAGGGCGAGAGATAGAGTGCGAAGGCGGTGTAATCGGAGAGAGATGTTCGAAGGAGATACAGAAGGAGAGAAACAGAATGCGATGGAGATATAGAAGGACAGGTATAGAGGGCGACGGAGGTACAGAGAAAAAGAGACATTATGTAGGTTTTGATGAAAGTCGTCGTTTGTCTTAGATGACGCATTATAAATGATCCTACTTTAAGAAAAATCTGTATGTGTTATAAGCGAAAGAAAGTTGGCGTTATTATTCGCACGAAGCAATCCGTATTGTTAACATTGCAGACGTGAAAAGTAATGTTAAACGTATGAAAGATTGCGCTTGTATTAATAACGTCGCACAATCTAGAAAAGTTTAAGGTAAGATTTGGGGAGCAATAAGTGGGAAATAAGCCACGGCCAATTTGCATAACTTGTTTCAAAGTAGAATTCTTCTTGCAGATATGGTTTGTCAGGCACTGCTGTAATATCTTCGCATACCAGCTATCGTAAAGATCTCACCGATATTTTCTCCTGCACTCATACGTGCTTTGTAACAATACAACATTACAGTTTAAAGCAAATTATAATATGCGCATAACCTACAGAATGTATTTCCTAGTAATCAGACTATATGGAATTTACATGTAACATCTGCGTTTGCAAAGCGATGACATTTTTACCTAGGGAGGGGAATATTCCTTCATATTTTATTATAGAGATAGATTTTAGACCACTGCATCAACTTTTAAAAGCGGATTTTAGGGATTTTCTCTGTCAAATTATTCTCCTCGTCTGTTTATTTAGCGACGGCACATCCCCGTCAATAGCTAATCTTTGGGAATAGTACAATTCTCCATGTTTTAATCCAGCATGACTTTTATTCCTAACAGTCAGCCATGTATTTCCCACCATATTAGTGTGTGCATAAAATATGTGAGGACGGTTCAATGATGTATCTGTATCTTTAAGAGATTTTGGATATAAACATGTTTGATTAGAAGCCATCAGCAATTTTTTGTAAATTGAAGCGTATTGATTATATTTAAAAACCGAAATTCTTTAAGAACGCCCGATTTTTTCCTTCGGTGTTATTTTAAAATATTATAATTACCACCCGC
Organism: Euprymna scolopes; assembly: GCF_053919585.1. Taxonomy (NCBI): domain Eukaryota; kingdom Metazoa; phylum Mollusca; class Cephalopoda; order Sepiida; family Sepiolidae; genus Euprymna; species Euprymna scolopes. The sequence goes on along the minus strand of NC_136492.1, from coordinate 52,412,221 downwards.
AACAGTTTAGTTGACGCTGCTTGTTACAAAGATTAGTTTGAACATCTGTTTACTTTTGTTAATCAATCGACATATTAAACATGCGTAGTCATATATAAATATCGATGATTTATAGCTTTGAGATGTTGAATATCTTTTTAATACGTGCTTATAGCCCAAACTTTTTACTCATATTTTCAAAAATCAAATTCCGATTTAACAGCCAGATAAGAAATACTATCACATGTTTATACACATAATTTGACTCACCAATTCGGTTTCACTGGGCATCGTCGAAATCACAAATGTCACTTACCTGCAAGACAAAAAAAACAATCATTAAATAAGCATGCATGTAAAAGTATGTAACTTGTCTAATAAAAAAAAACAACAACAAAACAACCTGCAATCGATTCTCAGCGACACTCTCCGATCTAACCAGGTTCCATCCGGTTCTCGAGAACTCAACAGGTCGACTCTCCTAAACATCTTAACTCCCGGCCTAATTTTATCTCATTTATGCAAATTAATGCACAATCGAACCTGCTGATTCGTCGCCTTATCGTCTCCCATCGCTCGGGTTTCGAGTTCGGACATGCAGCCCATCTCCGTGACTGCAGTCACACTCAATTTTCACTACACGCCCCTCTGATCTCATGATCATAAACTGGGTAGGGAAGTAGTATCCGTCTATGCTAGAGAGTTAGCGCTCAACACTCCGCTTGACACATCTAGCGCTCAACTCTCTGCATGCCACACCTAGAGCTACACACTCCGCTAGACACATCTAGCGCTCAACACTCCGCATGATACACCTAGCGCTACACACTCCGCTAGACACACCTAGTGCTCAACATTTCTCATTAAAAACGACTTTACATACAAGTCGACTAAATCGCATTGTATTTCTTTTTAACAGCGACTACTTTTTCTTCAAAAACAAAATCGACTTGAATTGTACGTTCATCACTAACTATCGTTTAAAAACGACACCTTTTTTCAAGTCTTTTTCGCACAACACGACTTTATGGCAAATTCCGTATTAAAAACAACTTTTACATAACTACATGCTGTCCGAATCACATTTTAATTCTTTTAACAGTGACGACTTTTTACAAACGCAATAAAATCCCATTCGAATTGAACTTTCATTAAAAATGAAAGTCGTTTAAAGACTGTTTCTTTTTAGCACAACAGGACTTTATTTTAAATTCCTCGGTGAAAAGCGAATTTCATGCCTACAAGACATTCGAATCGCATGTTAAGTTCTTTTAACAGCGATGACTTTTTTCAAATAATATAATTCGATTCGAATTGTACTCGAGTAAAATATTTTTCGTTTAAAAACGATAACTTTTTTTCTTTTCAACACAACAGCATCCCCCACTAAATTTCTCGTTGAAATAAGACGACTTTAATACACAGATGGACCGAATCGAATATTTAAGTTCTGGTAACAGCGACGTTTTTTTTAACAAATATAAGCGAATTTCATTCCAAATTCCACGTTTAAAACGACGACTTTAATACAAACAAGTAGACCGAACTGCATTCCAACACGTTCAGTTGACGACGATAGTTAAAGAAATCCAACAAATTCCACTGGGATTAACAAACAAAAATATAAAAAAAGTCCGACTCACTTCATATCTTAAACCTTCGCAGTTTGACACGACTCATTCAATTCTCTCTTTGACAACGCTTTTCAATTTAAAATTTCCCATTTCATCTCATTGGCTCCATATTTAAAAGCGAAATATCTTCTAATCGAAAAAAACCTGGACTCGATTCTCAGCGACACTCTCCGCTCTAACCAGGTTCCATACGGTTCTCGAGAACTCAACAGCTCGACTCTCCCAAACATCTTAACTCCCGGCCTAATTTTATCTCATTTATGCAAATTAATGCGCAATCGAATCTGCTGATTCGTCGCCTTATCGTCTCCCATCGCTCGGGTTTCGAGTTCGCACATGCAACCCACCTACGTGACTGATGTCACACTCATTTTTCACTACAACTTCTATGAAAAAAATATCTTGCACAACCAGGTACATGTAATATATATTTAAGGAACTTATTCAGTGTTTCTCTGTGTAAGAATATATCTCACTTGAGAAATTTTACATTTATGTTTATAAAAATGTCATGAAAATTGCCAATAGTTTTCAGACGTTTTTATTTTCCGTAGATATTTTTATTACATGAATTACTCTAGGAAAGGTATTAACCAAATTTGTTTAAGCAAAACCTTGGATTTCTATCCAAAAAAAAAAAAAAAAAGCGCATAGAATTATAAAGGAAACTTTACGCATGTTTATCTCATCAATCGGTTACAGAGTAAGCAAACGGCTGGCGTAGTCTAAATTAAAACATTTACAGAAAATTCGTACAACTGTGTATAATTAAGTAATCTGTCCACATAGCACTCCAAATAAAAAGTGCAATTTTATGATTGTAGTGAAATACGTAGGTTCACTACTTGGAAGTTTAAGATGCCATTGGTACATTTATTTAGTTGATAATGTATATAATCGTTTCAATTCGCTCCCGGTTTACAGTTTACTCGATAATTCGTTTTCGTATGGTTGTGTCTTGAATTGCTATAAAGGCTACTTTGTCATATTTCTTAAGTTAAACTGAATAACTGATAGAATTTCTAGGTAATTACATAGACAATGTTACAAACATTTTATTAAAACGAGGCTATATGTTAGAAGGTTGAATGAAAAATCTCATTTAAAAATTTGTTATATAAAAGTATAAGTTTTTCTAAAGTACTCGACAGCTACGGAGTCAAAAATTTAAAAAAAATAGAGCTCATTATGCTTATTTTATTTAGCTTTACCGTTAATTTTCATTGTAAAAACGAAAGATAAACTTAGTCCGGATTGATGTATGTCAAATTTCTCGTGTAAAATCACTAGTTATAATATATCCAAAATTTTACGCGTGGGATTCATCATCTTACAATGTTTGTTGTTACTAATTTGGATGGACCTAATTACAACTACTAAAACTAAGTCTAGGTTAACTCCTCACATGTGCGCTGTAATTCATCTATTTCAATGAAATCACATCCATGTGTTTGTGGTTTGTTAACAATTTGATTAATATGTAAAAAAAATGCCGTAGACGGCGATGTTTTGCATCTACCTTCATTTGTTAACCAATAACCCACATAGACGGCCGAAATACATACTTAGTTCGATTTTTTCCTCAGTTACCGGGACTTTTAGGGCGCTATTTAAAACCTTATTTCGAATTATTACATTCGGTAACAAACAAGTTTGAAAGTTTAATCTACATATAGTTATCATACGGTTGTTTTAAATGTTTTATAATTTTATCATTTTCTAGGTACAGGGAACTGGTGTAATTATTCCTACTGTCTCCTGGAATAAATAAACGTACAGAGACGACTACTACACTTTAATAAACATGATACTACAATCTTTACTTCCAATTTACAAGAGCGACAAATAGACAACAAAGGCTTGCAAATATGATCATTAAAATTATATAAAGCTAACATATTTTCTTTAAAAGAACTCGTTACATTGCAAAAATTGCAACTCTTCTAGAAAAACGCGAATAGAAAAATAGTCAAAACTGTAAGACGCTCACATTTTAACGCGCTTATTATTGGTAACAATGTTGCGAGTAAAAACCATAAACTCTAAAATAATAGCTGATTAGAAAAGTGTTCACTGTACTGTACACGTTCATAAACCTAACTTTAATGTTATAAACGTATGCATGAATATACTGTATTTACTGAATGGCGTTGGTTGGTTGGTTGTTTTTTTTACGGCATATCAACTATTTACGGGTCATTTAATGCCGAATCCAAAGATGTAGAAGAATTTTTTTTTTAATAGAATATATTTGTTGTTTTCACGTCGGGTTCTATTTAACTCATAGTTGGGACCCTAACAGGTACTACCACTCCGGGTGAGAGTGGACCTGGGAGCAATGGTAATTAAAGGGTGGATCCACACTCCCCACAGCCCACAAGCTGGGACCTCACCACAGGATATAGTGTAAGGTCATATCCAGGACCCCCATTGACGGACGTTTACCCTCAGCAGGGGGGCAGTCGGCGTATTCTAATGTCCCACCGACAGGGCCGGTATTTACTGAATGAATCAGCTTTAAATTAGTATGCAAAAACCGTATTAAATCAACGAAAGAAACTTAAAATCAACAAACCCCCGTGAGGGGGCCGTTAGTAGAGCAAACTTCAGAATTGTTTAATACATATAACTAATTATAAGGTCTTGCTGAGAGTTCGCAATTATGCAATGAGGCACACTGGAATGTGTATATTTTTCTACTTGAATATAGATAAAAATTAATTGTCTAAGGAAAAACAGGTTAAAGTGGCGTCTACAACTAAAACGTGTGCAAGGATACACTAAATATCCATTATATTCAAGCTATTTCCGTAGCTACATACCTAAAATAACAGCTAGTAAACCTGCCTATGATATAGGACGAGATAAGGATGTAAACACCTATTCACAGTCGATGTGTCTTACAATTTTGGTTTAAACTTAAATAGAGCAAAATGGGAAGAATATGATATAATACGATAGTAACAAAGAACAAACATAAACTGAAATCTAAAAACTGAATTTCTGTAATAAGAGAAAAGATGATATTTGAAGAAAAGTAACGGTTAAATATATGCGGTGAATGAAAGGTAAGGGTAATACTAGTCTTCGCTTAGATACAGGTTAAGATTTTAAAAATACTAGTTGTGTCTCTAAATGACAGATAAATGTCTGCCGTGCGCGAACATGCTGAATCGCATAGAAAATCTAAAGGAAAATAATGTATATATGTATTCATATTATTTATCGTTTCTAAAGATCAAGCATTTTAGCGTATAACAGACATTTACCCGTACTTTAGAGACATAACGAGATCTTTTTAAAATTCTTAACCTATATTAAGGCGAAATCTTGTAATGTGATCGTTTGGGAGCATAAGCCGAATGTTAGAACTGTCGATTACTAACTCGATGGTTGTAGGTTTAATCGCAATGACTAGGGAAAGCTGCTCACCTAGACACACTTAGCTGTGATACAGCAAAACTGTAGGGAGGGGTATATGTTCAGCCCTGATTCTTGGTCATATATATGCATACCTATCTCTCTCTCTCTCTCTATATATATATATATATATATACATATGTATATCTACATAATCTCTATATATATATGCACACATACATATCTATATATATATGAATACATTACTATCTATCTATATATATATATATATACAAGCATACATATCTATATATATTCATGCATACATATATATGTATACATACACATTTATATATGCATACATAGATATCTATATTATACATAAATACATATCTATATACGTACATACATATCTATATATATACATACATATCTATGAATATACATACATATCTATACATACATATCGATATATACATACATACATACAGATCGATATATATATATATACTTAAATACATACATGTCTATACATATCTATAAATATACGTACATATATGCATATATATATATATACATGTATACATGTCTATATATGCATAAACAAATATCTATATATCTATATATATACATATATACATACATCTCTCTCTCTCTATATATATATACATACACATCTACATATATATATTAATCTCTCACTATATATATACATATCTATCTATATATATATACCTACATAACTGTAAATATATATACATATACATCTATATATATATGCATACATATATATACATGTATCTATACATATATATATTCATATATATATATATATATACATACACACACACATATATATATATATATACATACAACACGTATCTATACATGCACATATAAACCCACACGCATATATATATACATTCACACACCACATAAATATATATATATATATATATGTATATGCATACACACATATGTATATATACATACACACACATATATATATATACACACATATATATATAGACATACACACATGTATATATACACACACACACATATATATATATATATATATAATTAATAAATATTATATCTGCTAAAAATTAAATCATAAGTACAACAGGTACAAATACCTTTGTGTATCGCATAAAGGAAGTCAGTGAGAAGTTTCGTATATCTCGCACACAAACACGCTAGTACCGTGTGATTAATTTTCTGCAGTTTTCTGATTTTACATTTCATCAAAAGTTATTATTGTTTAACTACATCTATATAATATAGACCGTCTCGTGTTTTGAGACATTTTCCGGATAAGTGGAAAGGTTATTATGTGAGTGGTCTAGAAAATACATAAGAAGCAGAATTCTTATTACTCCGACGTACGTTTTATCGATGTAAGCATGCAAAAACACTGAGAACTCTATGCGAGATTTTGTTTTCATTTGCTGTACTCGTGTTCAAATCACACGCATGTGTACACATACTTTTTTCTATCTAGTTATGTGTTTGCCATCTCTTACTTTAATAAAATAGTGTAAGTTAATAGAATAAGAAACTTACATAAACGTTTTTGCCAAGTTAAATGATCTTTATTTTGTAATTAATGTTTACTTGACACCATATGTGTTAAGGGTAAAAGTGGGTAAAAATATATTGAAAAAAAACACTCAGGTACTTTATCAACACCGTTCAAAGCGTGTGAGAATTTTATTTTTTAATGACAGCGTCAAATGATCGCATCATGTAAATCAGGTAGACTTTTACGCTTATATTCTCCTAGCCTGGGTGCCTTGGTGCCTGGCGTTGACCGGGTGTTTGGAGGTGTGTGTTGAGCAAAGGAAAGTGGTAGTAGGCAGGCAGGCTAGAACCCGTATTCCGTGCAAAAACGTGATGTCTTTGCGGTTGCGTCCATCGACAAACAAGAAGTGGCGAAGTTTTAAATTAAGGCCAGTCAATCAGAGAGAGGGGATGACCTCCGGAAATATCGGCGAAACAAGCGACCCCTTGTAGAAAAGGGCCCAGTTGAGGACGAACGAGTAATGTTTTTAGCCATGTTTTTTAAATTTATTGCCCAAAGGGCTGAGCTTCAAGAGGACACCGATCTCGTGAAAATCCATTCCCTCTCTCGAAAGTCTTAGGCAGACATACAAACATACACACATACAGTAAAACCGACGGGTGAGATTTATATTATAGACTTCTTTTGTTTGCGTTTCTTTTAACATTTACATATACGAAATTTTCACTTAATTATAACTTTCTTTCTAATAAAGATAAAAACACATTATAACGCATATGAATGAAATCTGCAGTTCTCGTATTTTATAATTCAGTATGATATTACTATTTACTTACTTCCTCGCGAATGGAAAATGTAATACAATGTCGTTTTTAAACCATCTTCCTAAAAGGGGGCACTCTAGAAGTAGGCAAAACTAAAAATTGCTTCAGTATAAAAGGGGTTCCCCTCCATTGAGTAAGAACAGATTAAACAAAGTGTAGCATCAGAACATACTACACTTAGATCTAAGCCTTAAGGCGAGATACATTATCAATTGGTATTTATTTGCTACTTCACGAAAGCAACATTTGACAGGAGTCCGTTGTGAATCTGGGGGTAAATCAGTTCCACGAAAGGTGGCACTTAACTATTTTATACATCGTTATATTAAAATATTACGATGATTAAGATATTTATTTGTTTATATGCAATGAACATGTGATTGGTTAAAAAGATGGCAGAATATTGATAAAGCAGGTTTTACATGTGCGGAGTTAAACGCCCTTAATACACAGACGAAACCAAGTTAATAACTATAGTTGCTATACACGAGTTCAATTCGCAGGTACGTATAAGAATTTCTTTTTTTCTAACTGCCACTTGCTTTTTATGAATTTAGATAACGTAAAGAATATTAAATACATTTTTAAAGTTATATTATTTCATAACTCAAAAGTAGTTAAGGATAAAATGTATCAAGCGCTGGAACGGAAGGATTTATCTTTAAAACGTCCTAGAAGACTCGATTAAAATTATACAGACGCTTTTCCCACAAACAATGCCTACGATCTAGCTTAGAAAAAACAAATACAAATTAGAAGTCAACTAGAGTAGACATCGAATACAACCGCAAGTTTACATGCTTTTACCAAGTATATTTGTTTTGTTTGTTATTGAGTTTTCTTTTACATCGCGCCAAGCTGACAGCGCTTATTGTTAAGAGCAATTAGCCAGAGACAATAAGATTGTCGATAATAGCTCGACTGCCTCTCTTTTCGCCTGCTACCTGCGCCTCCGCCACAGTCTAACCACCTGCTGAAATCCGATTGACTGCCAGGACGGCGAAGATGCAAATTGATCTTGCAGAAAGCTCGTGCGCTAATTGAAATATTTAGCCGACGAGGGATGCAAGATTTCGCTAATTAGTGATCGATCTACAAGTGTTGTTGCGATCGGTGATTGCCACTAATCGATAAAAAAGAAACGCTCGAGGGTCGTTGTGCTAACTCTTTCTCTTATTATCCGTAAACACTATCACAGCACTCTAAAAATAAATCAATATACTTTTTTCTTTTTTATATCGCAGCATCGCTCTCAAGCTATTTATCTGTATAATTGATTACATTTGATACAGGCAGGCAGTTAGTAAAATTAGGGACAATAACAATTAGGTTTTAGAGGTTTCACTATACACTACAACGCAATGAAAGCAATAAAGTAAGATAAAAATGTAAACCATACTATCGACAATGCATTGAGTGAAAAGAAAATGGGTGGGGAAATGGATATAAAGGATACATGATGCATAGAAGCGTAAAGTTCAAATCATACCGGTTTTCTAATACTAGTGTCGCCATGGAAGTACTTCGTTAAGTTTTGTCAAAATCGATGCCAAAAAACAGTAACGTCTGGCCAAAATATGTATCATTGCGATATGTAAGCATCTGCGTTTATTCAATGCACACATGCAACGCACCGAACGCACTTAACGAATAATATATAAAAAAGACGCCTTTACATATATAATGTATGCATGTATGTATACTCATGGAAATGTGCGTTTTTGTGCATTGATATTCATATTAGTACCCTTTTTTCTTTATATTTAAAAAGAAAAAAAACAATTTCTTATATATTCGTCTGCAAAGGATCTAATTAAGTTACATGTTTGTAATGTAATTAATCCCCTATTAGCTTTTTTTTCTGTTTTCTTATAGCATGGCCATCCTTAGTTAACTATTACGTGTAATTATATCATGAAACTATTCTACATGATTATCATTACGTGATATTTGCATGAAAATTTTATAGTAAAGACAAACATCTTTCTCTCTCTCTCTCTCTCTCTCTCTCTATATATATATATATATATATATATATATATATACACACACATATATATATATATATATATATATATATATGAGTAGATATTTAATAAAAAAATGTTAAAAACACTTTGAACAAGAGTAAAAAAAAACATTTAATTTGAAAAGGAAACACGAAACAAGTGGATAGTCCTTAACCAGCGGAGTTTCAAAGAAATACTTTCCTTCTCATCAGAAGGTAGTTTTACAAATATCGCCTCCAAGTTTCCTCTGTCACTTTTGGGTCTACAGACACGGAACTTATTATATAGGGTAGTACCACCAATGCAATACTTTGTTTGGGTTTTAGCTTGAGAAAATCGGTGCAAAAGTGAACTTTTAACAAATAGAATTCCCCATGTGAAGGTCAAACAAGGGCATTACAAATGTGTGCGCGTAACGTAAGAGTTATTGTTACTGTTTAAATGTTTAGCCTGGCAGCATATATGTCTTCATAACTCAGGCATTAACGTCAAAGGAAAAAGTTAATCCTAAGCTAAACATTTTAGTTTCGATTCTCATTGGTCTAACGAGTAACTTTTTTCGAACTTTTTAAATATTTACTATATACTGGGTCCAGTATAATAGTAAATCCGAAATCTTCATTGATCAATATATCATGTCTAAGCGCATTTTACAACCGGACAATGATGGGCGGCCTGCTAGTATATATATAAAGTTGAATGTCTGTGTGTATATATATATATATATATATATATATATATGTGTGTGTGTGTGTGTGTGTGTGTGTGTGTGTGTGTGTGCCTGGTCACGACTAGACCACCTCCGTGGCCTTCGGGCCAAGATCAAAATGTAATATCTATTTCGGCAGATACTGCAAGCAAAGCCCCTATGTGGGGGTAACCCTACATATAATACCTCGGTCAATGTAGGGACAACCCTTCATACCAATTGTCACTATCCAGCTCCCCTACTTCCCGGAAGTTGGTCCCCATTTCCCCTTCATTCCTCACATTAAAAATCGGCCTTGTGCCTAATTTGCTCGGTGGGGGAGCAAATAAATACCGTGTCTTGTTTCGAATAAACTTTTATATGGTTGGCTATTTAAAAAAAAATAATTACATATAATGATAGAAGATGTATCAGGACACAGGAATGGGTATGTTTGATCTGGCAGAACGGTGGTTCATTAAAATTGTGGGGTCTGCCTTCGCGCCTGGTCCACAAAATATGGAAATAAAAAAATTAAAAATTAACAAAAAAACGTTTACAAATATTTTTGATATAGATGTACATAAGAATACTTTGATAAGTATGTTTTAACTGAAATAGGGATGGTATAATAAAAGTGTGGTGTTTGCGTTCGCGCCTGACCTCTATAGAGAGGAATACGCACATACTTTAATAAAGACTTTTCATATCTATCTGCGTAAGTATACTTTGATAATTATATTTCAGTTTGAAGAAATATGGTATAATAAAATTATGGGGGGTTCGTTCGCGCCTGACCTCAATAGAATGGAAATATGTCAAAAAGTTTAACAAGGTTTTTTAATATAGATCCACAGAATATTGTGATAAGTGTTTCAGTGTGACCAGGTATGGTATAATAACTGATGGGGTTTATCTATTTTATTTTTACTTTCATCATATTTTGCTTTGGTTTTGATACATCCAATTTCGAATCCATATCTTTACAACCCTTCCTTTTCATAAGCTATCATACTCATAAATCAGAGTCCATTTTCTGTAGGCTGTTTTTGAACCCAGTTAACGAAGGCTACTTTTGCTAGTATATATATATATATATATATATATATATATATATATATTTATATATATCACTTTGTCTTCTTGTGAAGAATAGGGTCTACAAAACTACTCGCATTCTTTGATTTACGGACTTTAAACTTTATACATACGAAATTCTAACTAGTGGAACAATTTGAAGTTGATTTTCATTCTTAAACAATAGCGGTAAAGGGGACAAATTATAAAACGGGAACACTTTATGCGAAATTTTACTTAACGCATATGTGTATATTTTCGGATGTGTGGAGAGACCCTTTAAAATCGATTCATTATTTAAAGTTTTCATATACATCTTTAAGTGGCTAAGATAGTAATGAGAAAGTTCGAGAGCAACATGTGTTCGTTTTGTTTCTACTTGATGGCACACAAGGCTCATTCACTTATTTTTTTGGAAAAGGCTATATTTCGAATACATATAAATCATCAAAATATTTTTTCTATGAATAATTAAACTCTACATTAATTTTATATCCAATTGTTGCATTTTCTATGACTGTGTAAAATCGGTAGGAGAAACTAATATATTGACTAAAATATAATATAATATTCAACGGTGAATTGTCTATATAATATTAAATAAATGCAAAATAAATTGACATACATTTAAACATCTTTTTAGTCGGGCAACGCTGGATGGCCCGCTATATGTGTGGGAAGAATCTGTCTTGTGCAATGCGTGTGGGAGGCATCTTCCTTATGCAATGCGGGTGGAGAAACGTCTGTCTTGTGCAATCCCTTTGGGGAAGCGTCTGTATTGTGCTATGCGTGTGGAGAAGCATCTGCCTTCGTCTATGTTTGTGGGAAGGTGTCTGTCTTGTGTTGTGTGTGTGAGGAATCGTCACACTTGTGCTATGTGTGTGGAGAAATGTCAGATTTGTGCAATGCGTGTGGGGAAATATCTGTCTTTTGCAATGTGTGTGAAGGAGTGCATGTCTTATGCAATGTGTGTTGAGAAGTGTATGTATTGTGTAATGCGTGTGGGGAAGTGTATGTCTTGTGCAATGCGTGTGGGGAAGTGTATGTCTTGTGCAATGCGTGTGGGGAAATGTCAGTCGTGCAATGCGTGTGGCGAAGGGTCTGTCTCGTGCAATGCGTGTGGGGAAGCGTCTGTTTTGTGCAATGCGTATGGGGAAGCGTCTGTTTTGTGCAATGCATGTGGAGAAGTGTCTGTTTTGTGCAATGCGTGTAGAGAAGTGTCAGTCGTGATATGCGTGTGGGGAAGTGTCTCTCCTGTTCTATGCGTTCGGGGAAGTGTCTGTCTTTTGCTATGCGTGTGGGGAAGCGCCTGCCTTGTTCTACGCGTTGGGGGAAGTGTCTGTCTTGTGCTATGCGTGTGGAGAAGCGTCTGCCATGTGCAATGCGTGTGGAGAAAAAATCTGTCTAGTGCTCTGTATATAATCAGGAATAATCAACATTGTCCGGGCCCAGACAATGATCGTAAAATATTTCACTCTCTCATACTTTTGTCATCGAAGTATATACCTAAGACTTATCCGACAAGCAAATAAAATCTATTACTTTTATTATAGGTAACACTAGATGTGTGGAAATGTTTTTGTTTTTTATTACATTTTCACCCCAAACAAGGCAAATTGCCACTTTGGTTTATAGGGCTACTATCAGGGGCAACAACCACTGGGGCACTATGTAGGGATTTGGGCAGCAAGGTGTCGCTTAACGTTACATTTGAACTTCAGCACGTCAGTAGAATTGGGGAAGCAGGGACCTGGAATGAAATTCCAAAGTCTAGCGGTTTGGGGGAAGAAACTACTGGAGTAGAAAGATCTTTTATATCTAGGGATCTCTACTGTGTGGGGTGGGATTTAGCTGCCTGTCGGGTTTGTCGATGGTGTTTACGTCGTGGGGGCACAAGTGCTTGTAGAACAGGCAGAGGGATGCAGCATTTCGTCGATGGAACAGAGGCTAAAGCTAAGATGCGAGTTCAGGGCCTATCAGATTGGTGACTCTCTTTTGAACCTTGTCTAGGAGCGAGAGACTAGTAGCAGATGTACCAGCCCAAATATGACACCAATACTCCATACATGGGCGAATGATTAGCTTATAGAGATGCAGGATACTTTTGGGTGTTAATAGTTCTCGAGCACGGTAGAGAGAGCCTACCTTTTTTGCAACGGCCCTGGCGATGCTTTCAACGTAATTGTTCCAACTCATGTTTTCTGTGAACGTTAGGCCAAGGAGGTTGAAAGGTATACTCTCAGATAAAGAGTCGTTGGCCATTGCTATTGGTATGGAGAAGTTTTTTTTGTAATTATTGAAGGAAACTAGTTTAGTCTTTGCGGCATTGAACGTGACCATCCATTTCTGTTCCAATTCCACTACAGATTGGAGATCATCCTCTAGCGTTTCTGCCATTTCTTTAGATATCCATTCATTTGTTTTCTTGTCATTCCTGTTATAGAGTGTTGTGTCATCAGCATATATACCCATCTCACAGACAATTTTGTCGGGGAGGTAATTTATGAATATTGGGAAAAATAGAGGTCCAAGGATAGACCCTTGGGGCACGCCCGCATTTATATCATATTGTTTAGATGTATGAACGTGAAAGAAAACCTGGATCTATCTAAGAAGAATTTTGCTAATGAGACCCTCAAGGCATACCCTGTCAAAAGCCTTAGATATATATAGAGCTATCGCTCTGTCCTCACCGCTTTGTCCAATGAATGGTATATACGTTCAGAGATTACAGTTAGGATGTCTGCTGTGGAACGGGCTTGTCTAAATCCATATTGTTAGTCAGTCAGAATTTAGCACCTGTAAGATGATGGACTAGAGCATGGTTAATTAAGTTCTCAAATATCTTGGCAAAAAGAGGCTAATGGGGCGATAACTTAATCAGTCAGTTCTTTCGACAGGATTCTTGAATACTGGTACGACAGAAGCAGTTTTCCAACTGCCCGGAAAGCAAGATTCATTAAGGCATTTGTTGTAGAATTTGGAGAGAACTGGAGCTAGTTCGGATTAGCACTTTTTTAATAGCACAGCTGGGATGAGATCAGAACCACACGCTTTTGAATTGTCAAGGTTTTTTATGATAGCATCCACCTGAGAAGGGGTGATTTTCAGATCGTATAGCGTGGCGTCAGCCCGCATAGGAAAGTCAGGTAGGGTGTTGTTGAAAGGGGCCAGTGTGCATTTGATTATTATTACATTTTCACCCCAAACAAAGCGCATTGCCACTTTGGTGTAGGGGGCAACTATCAGGGGCAGCAACTACTGGGCCACTATTTGGGCAGCAAGATGTCGGTTCACGTTGCACTTAAACTTCTGCATCTCAGTACAGTTAGGGAAGCAGGAACCTGGAATGGAATTCTAGAGTCTAGCTGTTCTGGGGAAGAGACTACTAGAGTAAAAAATATTTTACATCTAGGAATCTCTACTGTGTGGGAGTGGGATTTAGCTGGCTGTTGGGTTTGTCGAGGGTGTCTACGTCGTGGGGGCACAGGTGTCTGCAGTTCGTCAGAGCATTCACCACTAAAATACTTGTAGAACAGACAGAGGGGTGCAACGTTTCGTCGATGGGACAGAGACTGCAGCTTAGATGCCAGTTCAGGGGCTATCGGATTGGCGACTCTTTTTTTTAACCTTATCTAGGAGTGAGAGACTAGTAGAAGATGCACCAGCCCAAAAAAGGAAACCATTTGAGTCTTGACAGCATTGAATGTGACCATCCATTTCTGTCCCAATTCCACTACAGATTGGAGGTCATCCTCTAGTGTTTCTGCCATTTCTTTAGGTATGTGTTCATTTGTTTGCCTGCCATGCCTGCCATAAAGTGTAGTGTCATCAGCATATATACCCATCTCAGAGGCAGTTTTGTCCGGGAGGGCATTAATAAATATTAGGAACAATAGATGTCCAAGGATAGACCCATGAGGCACTCTCGCATTTATATCACACTGTTTAGATGTACGACCGTCGAGGAAAACCTGGATTTTTCTCTTATCTAAGAAGGATTTAATTATGTTAAGTATTCTACCAATGATACCGTATAATTTAATTTTCCTGAGGAGACACTTGTGCCACACCCTGTCAAAAGCCTTAGATATATCTAAAGCTACCGCTCTGCCCTCCCCCGCTTTGTCTAGTGAATGGTATATACGTTCAGAGATTACAGTGAGGATGTCTGCTGTGGAACGGGCTTGTCTAAATCCATATTGTTTGTCAGTCAGAAGTTTAGCATCTGTAAGATGCCGGACTAGAGCATGGTTTATTATGGTATCAAATATTTTGGCGAAAAGTGGGAGGCGGCTAATGGGGCGATAATTTGATGAGTCAGTTCTTTCGCCAGAATTCTTGAATATTGGTACCACAGAAGCAGTTTTCAAACAGCCCGGAAAGCCTGATTCATTAAGGCATTTGTTGTTGAATTTGGAGAGAAATGGAGCTACTTCGGCTGAGCACATTTTTAATACCACAACTGGGATGAGATCAGTTCCACATGCTTTTGAAGTGTCAAGGTTTTTTATGATTGCGTGTACCTGAGCTGGAGTGATTTTTAGATCGTCTAGCGAGGCGTTTATCAGCAAAGGAAAGTCAGACAGGGGAGGGTTGGTAGGATCCAGTATGGTGTTCGAGGCAAACCGGCTGGCAAGCATATTAGCCCTGTCGTTTGTTGAGCAAACAACCTCGTGATTGTTGGTTAGCGGGGGAATTGTTGATTGCCTATTATTTACTACACTGTTGTAGATTTTCCAGAAGTCACGATTTCCTCATTTTTGTGCTTCGATGCGTTTTTTAGTGGTTTCAGTACATTCTCTCTTAGCTGCTGCTATTTCTTTCTTAACGTTACCTAGCTTCTATATACTGTTTGTTTGAGTCAAACCGACTGGCAAGCATCTTAGCCTTCTCAGTTGCTGAGCAAACAACCTCGTGATTTTATAACATATGTTTAGTAACATATTATTAATAATAATATATATTTAGTAACATATTAATAATATTTGTTTAGTAACATATTAAAAATAATAAAATAAAGACCATATTTATTTCTTGTAAAACGATAAGAAGAACAACATTTTATTAACTCGTAATTTGTATACTGATTTTTCTCGTTCCCTTTTCTTTTCTGTTACTTGAGCTAAACTATGTCAATTACCAATTACAGTACAACCTTCTTCAAATGTAATATATGTATTAGAAATGCGTACGCACTGACACATATGGATGTAAAACATCGTTTCCTAACGGATAAACGATCTGGCTGATAAGCTAGCGACAATTTGACAAAACAGAAATATATAATATTCGATAATAATGTATGATTGCATACAGCCGACCAATTAATCCTCGCGCTAAGCGCAATTAGTTATAATGTCCTGTATTGACTTTCACAGACAAGTTATTAAAAATTTTAAATTATGAGTATGATTCAATACAATTCTAGGCATCTCGTGATGGAAAGAAAATATGACACGTTATTTTTTGTTTTCTCATTTATAAAAGAATGGCTAGTGGAAATGTGCTAATATCATCCTATTATTGTTTACTGTAGATTGTAACCATTTGGGTGTTTATATATCTATAATATACTTTTTCAGAAATTCGGACGAAGTGTATAAACAAAGCAAATAAGAACTGAGGTTAGGAGGCAAAATATATTGAATGGTAATTCTATAAACACACACACGCGCGTGCACGCACACATACACACACGCGCGCACTCACACTGAACTTCTGAATGGAGTTATAACCAGACAAAGTAGAAAAAGTAATATTCTCGGATATTTTTATAAAAATATTGGTTGCGTTCCCAGGAGGTCAAAAGTAATAAAAATGGGCATAAATAAAACTTTTCGGGACAGAAAATTCTAAGAATAATGAAAGCACAAACCGTTAAGTCCGGCATATAAACGCTACAGTAAGTTACCTGATATGGCAGGGGATCGTTCAAAAGGAATGCGTTGTTTGGGGCACATTTACAGTAGAATATTTTATTTTTGCATTTAAAATTTTAAATTTTAATTCAAACCATTTCATAAGAAATACTATTTATAACATCAACAATATTTCTATACAATCCGAAGTAGCTTACAATGTATTGTGGATTAAGTCACTGCAGTGAAGCTTATTCCTGATGCATCCTCATGGGTCAACACGGGAAGATAATCAATCGATTTGATTAACAAATCGATTTCACAGGATTAGATAACAATCAAAATATGGTAGTAAAAACATGCGATGGTGATACTTCTATTATAGAAAACGTCCGCTTTACCAACAAGTATATATATAGTGTGCAGTTACTCACACACACACACACACACACACACACACACACACACACACACATTATCGCGCGCAAATAAGTGATCTTTATTCATTTAAACTTCCCCGCGTATTTTGCACAAAAATAAGTTCTTCCAGCAACGGCACACTTTCAAATACGCCCACACACTTTTTTTCACAACGACAAAAGTAAAATTAACATATTTCTGGCGTAGTTGACGACTATATCATGTGACACAAGCGACCAATGAGAAAATTCAGAAGATTGTCTTTTTAACGCTTTTCCAAAAACCAAATATCAGCAGTAGCAATCTTGAATTATACCCAGCCCACAATGTATGAAAACGCATCAAACCGTCTCCTAGAATTAATTCGATTAATTCATGGAATTCAGTTCATTCGTTCATTCAGTCATTTTAGTCATCTCCATTTCTTCTCGCTTCGACGACACACAAGCACATGGCTTTCGTTTTCATAACATCGTCGCTGCTAAAGCCGCCAATACCATAATTAAATATGTCAGGCAGACACTGAAAAATCACTTATGAACACACGCATCGATTCCGCACATTTTCTAATTAATAACAACAAATTACTTTCCTCATGCGACTTTTAAGTACGGCGAACTCGGCTAGATAAAACACAAACTTTAAAATAATCTCACTATTTTCGCACGGGACTTTAACCGTCGAAACTACTTGATTCCACGAAGGAATTTCATCGAACATTCTAACTAGAATTGCGCCGAAAGAACTTTCACGGATAGGACCTTTCTTTATTCACCTTGTTTTTGTTAAAAAATGAAAGCGATGCATTTTAAATCAGAAAGGTGTCATCCTGTTTTATTCCTTTTTTTATTATTTTATTTGGGGCAAAGAGATTTAATTTTACTTAATCCTCTGCACACCTAAAATAGGGAGAGAATATATATATATATATATATATATATATATATATATATATATATATATATATATATATATATATGCGTGTATATTGTATATGTGTATATATGTTTATTTTATATATATATATATAAATAGATATACTGTATATGTGTACATGCGTATATTGTATATGCGTATATTTATATGTGTATTGTATATGTGTATATTTTATGTATATTGTATATGTGTGTATGTATATTGCATGTGTGTGCATATATATGTAAAATGTATATGTGTGTGTCCATATATATGTAAACTGTATATGTGTACATATATATGTATACTGTATATGTGTACATATATGTATATGTTATATATATGTATATTGTATATGTGTGTATATATATGTATATTATATATGAGTATATATATGTATATTGTTTACGTGTATATATATATATGTATATTGTATATGCGTCTATATATATATATGTATATTTTATACATGTTGATATATGTATATTGTATATTTGAGTATATATATGTATATCGCGTATGTTTGTATATATATATATATGCATATTGTATATGCGTGTATATATTATATTGTATATGTGTATATATATATATATATCGTATATGTGTAGATATATATATATATATCGTATATGTGTATACATATATGTACGCTGTATATGTGTATAAATATATTTTATTGTATATGTATGTATATATATATGTGTGTGTAGTGTATGTGTGTAACATATGTATATCGTATATGTGTGTATATACATATGTATTTGGTATATGTTTGTATATACATATGCATATCGCATATGTGTGTATGTACATATGTATATTGTATATACGGGTATATGCATACGCATATATTATATGTGTGTATATACATATGTATATTGTATATGGGTATATATATGTATAATGTATATGTGTGTATTTATATGTATATTGTATATGTTTGTATATATGTGTGTATGTTGTATATGTGTGCATATATATGTTATATTCATATATATGTATATATATGTATATGTGTTTATACATGTATATTTATATGTGTATATATATGCATAGTATAACTCTTTGTATATATATATTATATATATATATATATATATATATATATATATATATATATATATATATATGCAATTTCTTACAGGGAGGTCATATTTATCAAGGTCCGGACGCCACTCGAGGATAAGGGTTATTGCGTGTACAGTAATCAATGGAATAGTATCGTAGTAATCGTTAGTATTGGAGATTTGATAAAGTGTCTAAGAAAGAAGCTTCGGTCATGGAATCTACGTTTTGATTGCGACACAGTTAAAGAGTGGGCAAACTTACTGAATATGGTTCAAACTAGACGGGTATTTTTCGTGAAAGATTGGCGAGTGGTACCAGAGATTGGAGCTAGGACAAGCACTTGTCATTGAAATACAGATAAAATAAAGACAGGCTCGCAACGTCTCTTCTGCCAGAGAGATTGCAGGGAAGAGAAAACGGCATCACCCACCAAGACACGAAGTCTATTTTGTACTCTGTCAAAGCAGGGTGGGCTGTTTTTAGCAGTTTCTGCCCAGATGTGGAAGCAGTACTCCATTCTTGGACGTACTTGCCTTTTATACTGATAGATATTTGCATCAGTAATGAGATATCTTCTGGAGCGGTAGAAGGATCCTACTATTTTCCCAGCAACCTTGGGAACAGACTTGATGTACGTGTTCCATTTCAGATCTGGAGTAAATGTCAAACAGAAGCTTGAGAGCAATCCATTTCAATTGATGCCAGATGTTTATCAGGGTGTTGGTAGTGTAAAGATAGGAGCTTGGTTTTAGATGCATTAAAAGTAACCAGTCACCTCTTCCTTCACTGTACCACGCTCTCAAGATCAGAGGAGAGAAAATCAGAGAGAATGTTGTCATTTATGGTGTTTGATGTGTTGCCATAGATGACAAGGCCATCAGCATACATGTCAACGAATGAGCTAAGTATGTGTTTGGGGAGATCATTGATGTAGATAAGGAAGAGAGTTGGGCTAAAGATAGACCCCTGAGCGACTCCAGCATTAATAGTGTGGGTTTCTGATTTGTGCCCATCAACCACTACGCTTATGAGCCTATCAGAGTGACATGATTCAATAATTGAGAAAACATTTCCAGTATACCTAGCTGGAAACCTTCTGAAGTATGTCCCTATGCCATACCTTATCGAAGGACTTTGATATGCTAAGAGCTTATGCCTTAATCAGGAAGCCTTTGTCGAGAGATTCCCCAAATCTGCTGTATATCTAGCAGAATGGAAACCATATTGCATGCCACTAAGAAGGTTATTTCTGTTGAGGTGGTTGACTAATCATCTATTTAGTATGGGTTCCAGCAGCTTACTCATGACATACAGGATACTTATTGGTCTGTACTGAGAGGGAGATGTCTTAGCACCTGAATTCTAAAATACAGGGAGTAATGATGATGTTTTTCATGGTATTGGAAAGCACTTTTGCTAAAGCAAACGATGAAACTGTTTTGTAAGTATGGGAGCAAGTCCTGGTCGCAGATTTTCAACACTATAATTTGAATGCCGTCTTGGCCAGTGGATTCACGGTTCTTGATTAGCTTGGCGTCCTCACGCACATATATTTGTATGTTGCATAGCATGTTGTCTGGTATATGAGGAAATATGTATCGTACACGTGTGCATATATTTATATATATATATATATATATATATACATATATATATATATATATATATATATACATATCATATATATATATATACATATCATATATATATATATTGGATACATGCGCATATATATATATGTATATATATATATATATATATATATATATATATATATATGTATAATGCAGGTATTCATAGTGTTTAGGTAAATTATCTATATGTCTAATGTATATAGGTGTATATATGTATAGATTATATCTGTCGATATATGCCCGTTGGTATATATATATTCCATATATGTCAGTATATATTGAATGTATACATATACAAAATATACATATTTTATGCATATATAATGCATGTCTATTGTATATATATATATATATATATTATGTATATATATAATGTATATATATAATGTATATATATAATACATACAATGTATATATAATGTAAGAATATATAATGTGTCTACGTGAATATATATATATATAGTGATTGTATATATGTATGTAATATATATATATAATGCATAAAAAATGTGTATAAGTAACGTACCTACATATATATGTATATATATGTGTGTGTGTGTGTGTGTATAATATATATCTACATCTGTATGTGCATATATAATATACCTATATATATATATATATATATATATATATATATATTGTATATAAAACGTATACATATATAATTCATATATATGTAATGTATATATATATTATTTATATGCATTTAATATGTATGTATGTATATATATTATATATAAATCATATATATATAATGTATAAATATAATGTTTTTATATACAATATATATGTATATATATATATAATGTGTGTATATAATGTATATATTATATGTATATTTTATCTAGGGTTCATTTTAATGTATATAATATATATATATATATATATATATATATATATATATATATTTGTTGTATTTAAAATGTATACATATACGGTGTACATATATATTATATATAAATAATACATATAATATATATAATGTATATATATATAATATATTATGTATATATATTAAATAACAACAACATATGTTTATAATCTAATTATATATATAACGTATATATATATATATATATATATATAATAAAATTAAATATAATGTATATTTATTATGCATATATATATATATAATGTATATTGA
Source organism: Euprymna scolopes (assembly GCF_053919585.1). Lineage (NCBI taxonomy): Eukaryota > Metazoa > Mollusca > Cephalopoda > Sepiida > Sepiolidae > Euprymna > Euprymna scolopes. Next base: position 52,390,077 of record NC_136492.1, on the reverse strand, counting down.
ATGTGTATACATTATGTCCTTTTATAATGTGTATCAGTACATTCGTTTATTACATTTTCACGCCAAACAAGGCACACTAGCACTTGTTGGAGGGGGCTACTATCAGGGACATAAGCATCAGGTGTACTGTGTAGGAAGTTGGGCAGCAAGATGTCGGTTCACGCTGTACTTGAACTTCTGCATGTCAGTTCAGTCGGGGAAGCAGCGACCCGGAAGGGAATTCCAAAGTCTAGCTGTCCTGGGGGAAAAACTACTGGAGTAGAAGTCTCAATGCATCTAGGGATCTCTACTGTTATGGGATGGGATTTAACTGATTGCCGGGTTTTCCGGGGGTAATTACGTCGAGGGGGCACAAGTGATTGAAATTTAGCAGAGCATTCTCCGTTAAATTTCTTGTAGAACAGGTAGGGGGATGCAACATTTCGTCGATGTGACAGAGGCTGAAATTTAGCTGATAGTTCAGGACCTATATGATTTGCGACTCTCTTTCTCTCTCTCTAACTCTCTCTCTCTCTCTCTCTCTCTATATATATATATATATACATATAATGTAATGGGTATATGCATATGCATATATTGTATATATATATACATTATCTATATTTTATATATATATATATATATATATATATATTTACATATATATATATATATATATATATATATATATTAAATTGTGATTCGATGAATTTCAGAAAACTCACACGTCTCCATAACAACTGATTGTTAAATAAAAAGTGTTCTGATATATATATATATATATATACTGTATATATTCATTAAAAAAACATATACACACCCTGTATTCCTTACACGCACTGAATGCACTACGCGTTAGAAACTTTTTGATTTTTTTAAAAATTGTTTTATATCAAACGGCCTTCTTTAGTTAATATTGTCAACATATTTTTTGTAAAAGCCAGCAACGAAAATACTCAGAGAAAATAATCAAACAATCAGGGGAGAGTTATTGTAGAGAAAATAGATTTGTGTGTAATATATACTCATCCGTATTCTCCGATTGGAAAAGAACAAACAACATTATATGGCTTTCTATCTAAGTAATATATATATGTTTCACTGTTTTTTTTTATTTTTCTATAAATATTACTTAATTTTATTTTTACTATTAAATTCACAGCGATTAACAACATACTCTTGGCATGATTTTTGTAAAGAGAAAAATCATTACCGCATTTATATACTTATCTAGATTTAAGGATATTTATGGAAGTAGTAATTGTGGATGTATACCTTAATTCGAAGACATATATTTGAAATATAAGATATGTTAAGTGAATTGTGTTTCATAACATATCGTTTTATTATATATTTATTTATCCAAAAAAGGCAAATATTGATTGTAACACTAATTTATTTTACTTGGTTATTTTCCCATCTGTTCAAGATGGGGAAGCTCTTTTAAGATGTGTTAAGTAGATGATATTATCAGTGATGCTTTTACGTAGGTAACGCTAGATTGTTTTAGAGGGAAGCGAAACACGTTATTTATATCACATTTGAACAGATCCAGTCGCAAAGTAACCCCATCGTATTCTTTCAGCAACGGTTCTAGAAACGTAACCCTGCTGAATGAATGGTAGTTTAGATTAAGGCTCAGCTAGTGAGGGAAGTTGTCATAGGATTGTTGTAACTAGACGAATATTTGTTGAAAACATTATACAGGGAAATACCATAGATTATAGCTCATTAAATGCCTTACATAATATTAAAGATCAAGCAGACTAGCCTGGTACGTTTCGTCTGTTCGAAAGACGTAATAGGGAGACGAAAAGGTTCCCCGCACACTAAATCTCGAAGCATGTTTTATAACTGGTCAGAACAGTAATTGGTACTCTAAAAGGTTACTCCTCAGTTATTGCTACGATTCTCTATTTTTGCATGTATTTTACATTTATTCGAGTACAAGGTTTATCGAGATTTTCTAGAACGGTAGAAATTCCCCAATAATTTTGCAGCGATTTTTGCAAGATCTGATGTCAGTATTCTCTTCAATCAAAACATGAGGATAAGTCCCAAAAAAATCGAACCAATTCCGTCCTTAAAAATGAGAATAGAGCTCGTCGTTTTTGCTGAGAACAAATGGGATATGACTGTCGAAGGTAAAAATATAGAATATTGGTTTTAGATGCAGTTTTCGTTTATACTCTGTGTCAGATGAGAGAGAATCGAAAATGTTTTGATCTTAGTCGGCCTTTAAATGTTGTCATAGATGTTTTATTGTCTATACGGATGTCGTGAAATGAACGTAGGACATGATTTAGAAGATCCTTGGAGTATTGAAAAAGTGTTGAATGAATCCTTGAGGCTAGCCTACGTTTGTATTGAGAGGTATGGATTTCTGTCCATACACGATTACATAAACAAATCTACCAGTGGGAAAGTTATAATGGTATAAAGGATATTTTCAGGTATTGCAATCCTGTAAATTTAGTAGAGAAAATACTCATGTCCAACTTAATAAAATTTCGTAGATATGGCAGTATCTATTGCATTAGAAACGAAGCCATCGTCAATAAGTTTACGGATTCTGTGCAGTACTTTTGTTGAGCGCATTATATGTGACTTTCAGAGAAATGGCACGATTCCTTTTTCGGTGAAATAGTTTTTATTTATTTTTCGGTGAAATAGTTTTAACGTCACAAACTAAAGTAACGTACTCATGGCGCACAGAAATCCATCGTTATTGTTTTAAATAATGGACAGGGTGTCGAGGATTCTCAAGGTTTTGTGATGTGAGGAAATCTAACACAATTTTAGTAGTATTGGAGTTAGTTTCGACTGTAGTCTTTAAGCATTATGATTTGTTGACACAAGGTTTCTGTAAAGTAGGAAACTCACCGAAAGATGTCAAAGTACAATCATAGAAAGAAATTTAGTGGGTGCGTGACCCTAATCACTCAGGGTGGAGTTTGATGCGAAGTTCTTAACAAATACGTGTAATGGATGCTGACATAATTATCTCAGGTATGCTCATTATGGTTGGAATAAACCTTACGCATCCGTTTCGAACCTTGTATGTTATACGGCAAATATATAGGATCTTCGCTTTGCTCAGCTATTTTATTCTCTGCAAGGAAAAAAAGATTATCTCGCTTTTATAAAAACTTTCTCAGTTGCTGAACATGCTTCCTTTGTCGGTATTAGAAGAGTACTCAATTACTGTAGCAACACCGAACACTAATATTTCACAAAGGACTATATATGCCCTCTAAACCATCGAAGAAATGTTACAATATCCATAAACCATCATTGGAAGCTGACAACAATGACGAATTACTCTGGACAAATTAGGAAGCTTAACCCTCACACGATTCACACTTAGCACCCCACCGAGTTTTGTATACAAGAGCCGAAATCACTAGCAAAAACTGTTGGCCATATCCATTCGGGGAAATTACACCCTCTAGATAATTATGACTTACCCTGTTTACTTTTTCCATAATCAAGCATACCATATGCAAATAATTCTGGATCGTCTGACCCTAATCAGAACAAGTTCGTTCGTGATTTACAAGCCGATGTAAGAAAAGTTGCTGACAGTGTGTTAAGTATTTAGCTAAATGTAGTAGCCTTGTATTTAAGATCGTTAATGTGCGGAAATTAACTTTACTATGCCCGACATCTTCTGCATTAGGGAATCTTTCTCTCATACTCGACAATTTGAACGGCATTTCGAACGTAACATCTTTAATCCGCGGGGCAGCATTTCTTTTGCGTATGCCAGGACTGGGTAGATTACTTAAGTAATTTGTATTTTTTTTTGGTGGGGGATCGTCGCACTAAGCATTAGACCTGCAATATTCAAAAATGAAACATTTTATTACTGAGTTTCATCGAGTACTCTGTCTACTGCGCATCCTTCCCCTATATGTTAAAACAAATGGGTTATTTTCGAACTTATTTGCATATTTGAGTTTTGCAAGAATTTACCGAAAGGCAGATGACACCCTAAGCAGCGACCCGAGGTTAAATCGACTTAAAGCTTGTGAAAAATATATTTATTCTTGCGAAAAACTGGGGTCTACATCTACGTCCACGCTAATATTACTACTCAAGTAGATAATAGTTTACTAGATAAAATATGCAAATCGACTATTCGAAAGTAAATATTTTGTGGAAGCTTGAACGAATTATCAGATCGTCAACACAAATAACCCTGTATATATTTTCTTTATAGAATGACCGTCTATTGATATGCAGAAAAATGTAGGCTTGCTTCATAAGAGGAGTGGCATATCGATCGATCACAACTATAAAAAAGCAGCAAACAAACCACCAGTTTTCAGTTTATCTGTACTTCACTGTGGAAACTAACATAGCACTTCATCTTGGCAGCAATATATAATTAATTCTATTTGAAATATTTCAAAGCCTAAAACAAAAATATGTATATGCATACATATTTTACGAGTTGTATTTTTATAAAAAATACCCTGAACACATATCGTTCAATTCAATAGAACGTAATGAATTATTAAGAAGTAACACATTTAGAAGTATATATGTTCCAAATTTCATATGAGTTGGGTATAAGTAAAATTTTAGTCAGTAGATGTCACCATCAAGACTCGTTCTTCATCTCAAGGAGAAAACCATGAATTATTTTAAAATTTGAAGTGTTTCTATCTGTAAGAAAAATTAGATAAGATGGGTAAAAGGGACATAGACATGTTTATAAATAAATAAAATGGCACAGAAATGCATGCCCGAAACAATTTGGCAAAATAACATTGTTAACAACATAGGTGTTATATATATATATAAATATATATATATATATATATATATATATATATATATATATATATATATATATAAAGCTGAATGGATGTGTGTGTATGTGTGTGTGTCTGGTCACGGATTACATATTCATGGCCTCCATAGAATGGAAATTGGCAGACACTTTAATAAATACTTTTTATATCTATCTGCGGAATTATACATTGATAATTATGTCTCAGTTCGAGGAAAAATGGTATAAAAAAATTATGGGGTGTTCGTTCGCGCCTGACTTCTATTGAATGGAAATATATCACAAAGTTTTACAAGAATTTTAATATAGATCCAAAGAATATTGTCATAAGTGTTTCAGTGTGAACAGGTATAGCATAATAAATTATGGGGTTTACCTATTTAATTTTTACTTTCATCATGTTTTGCTTTGGTGTTGATACCCCCAAATTCGAAGCTATCTCTTTACAACCCTTCTTTTCATAACCTATCATACTTTCATAAATCAGAGTCCATTTTCTGTAGGCTGCTTTTGAACCCAGTCAACGACGGGTTCATTTGCTAGTATATATATATATATATATATATATATATATATATATATATATATATATATATATATATATTCTTTAAAAGAGAGTAATCACGTATCAAAGTTGGAAGACCGCTTGATATAAGAAGTCAGGTTAAATAAGCACCCTCAAATAAATATTTATTATATATATATATATATATATATATATATATTTATGGAGGGGGACAAAATTATATTATGGCCCAATAAATCTGATGATGTAAAAAATTAAACATGGAAATAAAGGTTAGCTAACCAGGTTTCGTTCCCGTACCACAGAACAAAATCAACGAAAATACGATTAAAAAATAATCATGAACATTGCATAGGAAGAAAAAATAACGAAAAGTAAGCGGGGGGAAATTACATAGAAATGAAATTACGTCTTTACAGATTTTCTTTTTTCTTGCAATTAGAAGACCTCAAACATTTAAAAAATAGTTTCTGAAATTTTTAGATAGATAATCGCACTCATCCTTTTCTCTAAAAGATATAGAAGCAATTTTTATCAAACCTTTGAAACCTTTTCTTTGAAGATCACAGTTGTAGTACTCATTTAAATACCTTTTAAAGCTCGTAAACATTATTTTATGAGTTTCCTATCTACGACGAATAAATCTTGAATAATTAAGCAACTTGACGAATCTAACCGTTTACGTAACCATCAGTATTGATATGCGGGTTAGTTTCATCACAGATATCATGTCATCGCAAAACTCATATATGGTTTATGACAGGTGAAGCTAAGGCGGCAGCGCTTGATGTATCAGAGGCGATTGTTTAAGTCTTCTATTAATGTCTTCGCAGGAAAATAATTTTTTGAAGATAACTGGACGGTTTCTTTTTAATATAATTATATAATCTATCCCTTAGAGCTGTACACCCAAGAGCATCATATTAAATTGGGCGTGCACCCGAGATATGCAGGTTGAACTTTATTATTTCTGATATTAAGGAAAAAAACATTCCTAATTTAAACATGTCAGATATGTGTATATTTTCTGATAACACCAATTTCTATTCGTAACAAATCAATGACCAAATCAAGCATTTGCATATAAAAGGCGATTGCTGAATCTTTAAAATATTATAAACCAGCAGAACCCTTAACCGGCGTTGCCAGGTGGAACGAAATAATCCTAAGAATAGGAAATGCTAGCGAATAGAAATTAAAGAATAGCAAAACTAATTTAACATCCGGTAACATATATATATATATATATATATATATATATATTGCCAGGGCATTTTATTGGGGCGGGGGGTAATGGATACATGCCACCTTAAACCTTCGAGAAAAATCATTTAACATTACACTTTTCCTAAGTTTTTGGTGGAGCTGAAAACGAAAATAACGTTTACAATTACTTCAGACGCGTAGTTTCTAATAGATAATGAAAGGTTATTTCTAAAAGAGTGGGGACCACTTTCTAATGTTATGTAAAATAAGCACCCATTTTATGGACACCGATTTTTGTGGGAGGGCACGTACAATGAACTCAATTCAATATAAACGGATTACGCACACGTTGGACACACCCGCCAAAAAACAGATATTAGATTTTTTTTCTTTTTACACAGGCATAAACACATTATAAAGGCAAAGAGGCCACTCGAGGATGAGGGTTAAAGTGTGTACAGTAGAAATTGGTCAATATAGTAATCATTAGTAATGAAAATTCGGTAAATTTGTTAACTTATATGGAACGGCTCATCAAGAACTTATTTACGTTAGACTTGAAGACAACCATATTGTATTCAGTCGGAAAGCAGGAAAACGAAAAACAATTCGACAGGCGTGCAGTTCTAAGAAAGAAACTTCATGGAATCTACATTTAGGTTTAGGCACAGATAAAGAGTGGGGGGAATGATTGATCGTGTTTTCAGCTAGACGAGTGTTTCTTGTAATGTTTTGCGAGTGGGGACCATAGACTGAAGCTCAGTGGAACACTTTCCATGAAAATAACGATAAATCAGAGAAAACTCGCAACATCTCTTCTGTGAGATAGAGGTGGCAGGGAAGAGGAAAGGGGGTCTCCTACGAGGCTACGAAGTCTATTTTGAACTCTATCAAGGCAATACAAGTCCTTTCTAGCAGCTCCTGCCCAGATGTGGCAACAGTATTCCATCCTTGAACGTACCTGACTCTTATATAGATAGATAATTGAATCAGCAGTGAGATATCTAATGGATTGATAGAATGATTCCAGCATTTTTTCAGCGGCCTTGGCAATAGATTTGATGTGCGTGTTCCATTTACGATCAGGAGTAAAGGTCAAGTCCAGACGGTTGTGAAAACTTGAGGCCTCCTGAAAACGGAGCCATTCATTTCAATTGATGCCACATGTGGATCAGATTGTTGATGATTTAAAGAGAGAAGCTTGGTTTTAGATGCATTAAAATTAACCATCCACCCCTTTTCCCATTGTACCACGTGCTCACGATCAGAGGAGAGAGAATCGGAGAAAACTTGGTCGTTTACAGTCTTAGATGTGCTACCATAAATGGTAGTGTCGTCAGCATAAATATCTACAAATGATGTAAGGATGTGATTTAGAAGATCTTTAATGTAGATCAGGAAAAGAGTTGGGCCCAGGATGGACCCCTGAGGGACTCCAGCATTAATACTATGAGCTTCTGATTTTTTCCCCTAAACTACTACTCTTATGAACCTATGAGAGAGAAATGATTTAATAATCGAGAAGACATTTCCAGCTATACCATAGCTTGAGATCTTGCGAAGTAAGCCTTTATGCCATATCCTATCAAAGGCCTTAGTTATGTCAAGAGCAATTGCCCTAGAAAGGTTGCCTCCGTCCAGAGATTTGCTAATCCTGTGAGATATAACTGTAAGCATATCTGCTGTAGATCTAGCAGAACGAAACCATATTGAGTGTCACTATGAAGTTTATTTTTGTTGAGATGGTTGATTACTTCTGCATTTAACACAGATTCCTTCAACTTACTCATGACGACCCGGAGACTTATTAGCCTGTACTGAGAGGGGGATGAGCGATCACCTGAATTCTTAAATACAGGGCATACTGATGAGATTTTCCAGGGTGATGGGAATCTATTCTCCTTTAGACAACGTTTAAACAGTTGTTTACACTTGCGATCGGCGGCGGCCCAGACAATCCACTTTGCAAAAAAAAAAAAAAAAAAAAAAAAACTAAAAAGAAATCAAGTCCCCCTTTTTGTCTCAAATAGAATGTGGAAAACACAGTGTTTTGTATTACAAAATAATAAATTATTTACATGTGTACAGTCTAACAAAAGTGGTCACAGCATAACTTTCTTTAGCCAATGTAATTTACGTTATAACTAAACCCTTGTTAATCGGTGAATAATATTTTAAAAAATTAAATGGCCGTCAACAATAGGAAATGGTAGTAAGGAAAATAAAAGAAAAGCAAAAGTAGTATAATATCCGGTAAGGTCGGAAATGATTTGCAATCCTTAAAGTAAACGTTGCAACCGTTTTTTTTTTAATTTTATTTTTGAAGTTGATATAAGTTTATTTCCACCACCGAGAAAGAAAGTAATCGTAGTAACTAAAATATAATATATTTTCAGTTTTCAGAAAGTGGGGGAGCACGTTTCTCTTAAATTTTAACATAAAATGAGCACCCAATTTATGGCCGCCTCTTTTTGGTGGAGGCACCTACAATCAACTTAAAGTAAGCGGAGCATTCCCACGTTGCTCGCCCCCCCCAAGAAAATATTAGATGGTTTATTTGTGTAAGGGCGATGCAGACAATCGACTCATGGAAAACAAAAGTAAAACATTCTAAAAAAACTTGTTTTTAATATATTGTCGTAAACACGTATTTATAATACAAAATAATAAATTAACATAACGAACTCTTGTACTTAAAGAGTATGTTGGAAACACGATGGTATTTTTCGAAAACATAGGTTAATCTGCTAACGAGAACCTTAGATGGTAATATACAAGGCAAACCGGTCAAGTACGAGGGACGTGCCATACGTAATTCCCCTGGTCCACTTCAATTGTCTGATCTAGCTGAAATTTTGCATGTGCTATGATTTATATCTCTATTGGTTATGTGGCAAATTACAGTACTGAACTAATTGTTGTTTCTTTTTTAAAGGTTTTTGAACTGAGTCAGGTGTGAAATGAAGCCTATTAAATGTCGAGCAGTGATCCGTTTTTTTGTATTTGAAAGGGCGCACACCATAGGAGGCTTTTGATGAAATGAATGAAACTGATGGTAATAATGTCCCATCATATGACCTTGTAAGACGCTGGCATCGTGAATTCAAACATGGCCGGAAGTCTGTGAAAACAGCTTCCAGACCTGGTCGCCCCCCTTCTGCCATTGATGAGGCATCTGTCCGTCAAGTTGAATTTGCCATTTTATAAGATCGGCGCATTACTATTCGCGAAATAGCTCAATATGTTAAGATTAGTACAGGGTATGTGGAAACTATCATTCATGACCATCTGCATATGCATAAGGTGTTTGCCAGATGGATCCCAAGGTTGCTCACGCCATTCCAGAAGACAGAACGCGCGGAGTGCTCGAGGATGAATTTGGAGATATGCCAAGAAGATGAGTCAAAGTTTGTCAAAAGACTGATTACACAGGATAAAACCTGGGTTCATCACTATGATTTAGAGACCAAAGCCCAGTCAATGCAATGGAAGCACTTGGACTCACCACCTCCAAAGAAGGCAAGGGTGCAGCCCTCTGCTGGAAACGCCATGCTTACAGTCTTCTGGAACCAGGACAGAGTAGTGATGATTGATTTCCTGGCAAAGGGTACCACGATTTCAGAGTCATATTATGCTTGAGTTTTAAGGAAATTATGAGAAGCTATCAAAATCAAGAGGCGGATCAAGATCAGCAAAGGTACCCTCCTCCTGCAGGACAACGCTCCGGTCCACAACTCACATGTCGCCAGATCAGGAGCACGAGCGTGTGGTTATGAAATCTCCTCATCCGCCCTACTTTCCTGATGTTGCACCCTCTGACTTTCACCTCTTCCAAGCCATGAAGTTGTTTTGGAAAGGATAGCGTTTCCGAGATGATGCAGCCTTTATTTCTGAAGTCACGTCGTGGTTGGAGGACCGACCTTGGGTGTTTTACAAAAACGATCTCCAGAAATGCATTAAACAATGAGGGAAATGCATAACTCTGGGTGGTTCCTATGTAGAAAAAGACTAATAACTTTGCCAAGTTTCGTTGCTCTACTGCTTTGGGAAGTGGGTCAGAGGTATTACTTATTGCACGTCCCTCGTAGTTTTGTTTTTTAAGAAAACCAATCTCGTGTGTACGTTTATCGATTGAATGAGGTAACATTGTAAACACACACACGCACAAGCTCATGCGAGAAGTTTTCAGTGGAGCGAGTAGATAGAATGCGTTATGCCTACAAAATAATATGTATAATATTTTTTTAGCATTTTATATTCCAAAGAAAATGTCAGTACACGAACAAACGAACGTACGGATAAGGAGTGTATCTGGTCTAAGACTCGCGCGCAGGGAAAAACACGAAAAAAAGACATCGAATAAATGTGTGGAAATCAAAAAGTAAGAAAAGGTAAAAATACGATATATATACATATATATATATATATATATATATATATATATATATATATATATATTTATATATATATATATAGTTATTATTTACTATAATAATTAAATACCTACAGACACTAGTGTTTCATGCTTTCGGGAATCTTCAATGCAGGGTGTCACAATTAATACCAGTCGAACGATTTGAACCCCGCAAAACGAGACATATCTGGCTCGATTAGCGGAGACCTAATCCATTCGGCGTGAAATAACGTTGCATTTAAACATGCTCATTTACGTCAGTAAGACAGTGATCTAATGGTTATATATATATATATATATATATATATATATATATATATATATTGTTCAGTAAAGTCAACATAGAAGTCGTATCGTACAAATGCCATAGAAAATGCATATAATTTCCATTTAAATAATCGTTCGGTAATATATGTAAGAATAGAACAATAGAATCCTACGGGCGCCGATACTGGGAATGGGTGGACGATGTCAAAGGAGACTTTACTTATTATCTTTAGGAAACGGAAAGATTGCTTTGTCTGTTTGCGTAATAAGAAGTTAAGAGTGGTGAAATACCAACAGCGATGGAAAATGAATTCTTGTAGACAGTGTAAACTGGTAGCGGTTGATGAACTTGATATGTAGAGAAAAACATAGGAACATCTTCCTCTGTAGATGTGGCGATCCTGATCATTTCTCCTAGAATACAATGTAGGATTTTATTATAACGAATAAACGTGCCTAAAACAATGTTCTAAAGTCACATAAGAATGTAGATAAAGACATAATGAAATTGTATGTGCAATCTGTCGTTGTAGACCGCTGGAAATTTTGTACGGAGGGGAATTTCTGCAATCAACATATTATATACAGGTCAGCATTAAAAAAAAACACCGTTGACATACCTCATAGCCTCTTTCGATAGAGCCAAGATTATAGACACCTCAGCCTGTCACTTACGTGCAATAGGATATAAACAATAATATAGAAAACAGTAAATTTGCTATAAAGATACGGGGCTTTCTCAATATATGCACAATAACGCCCCCCACACCATCTTTCTATTTTGCTACTCTCTCTTTTCAGCTCTCGCACCCTCTCGCTCTCTCCCTCTCAATCTTGCCCTCTCCCTCCTTACCTCTCCCGCCATCTATCTCCCTCGCTCTCTCCACCTTCCCATACCTCAGGCTCTCTCTTCCGCCCTCTATCTTGGTCTCTCTCTCACTCTATATTGCGCACTCTCTCTCCCTTCATACTATATCGCTCCCTCTCCCTTCCTTTATTTCGCTTCCGATCTCCTCCATCTCTTATTCTCGCTCCATGTCTCTCCCTCCTCATCCTCGCTCCTTCTATCTCTGTCACTCCGTCTTTCTCTCTTTGTCTTCCTCTTTCTCTTTTTTCTTTCTCACTGTCTTTACTTCCCTTTCTTCTTCTCTCTTACGTTCTTTCTCGTCTACTCCTGTCTCTCGTCCTCTTCCTCTTTCGCGCACCTCTAATCTCCCTCGCCCCCCTCTGTATCTCTCGCCACTCCCTGTGCACTCCCGTCCCTGTGTTCTTTCTCTACCACTGCATTACCGATTTCTTTGTAAGCTGACTCTCTTTTTTCCCCTTCTGCGCGTTCGCTCTCTCACCCTATGCAGTCATGCTCTCTCTCTCTACCTCTGCAATCTTGCTTTGTCTCTCTTTCCCTCAGCGCCTCTACTCTTTTACCCTCTGCGCCTTCCCTCATTCTCGCCCTTTGTGTTTTTGCTCTTTCTTTCCCTCTGCGCTTTTGCTCTGTTCCATCTCTGATGTTTGCTCTCTGTCTCTTCGTTTTTGCTTTTGCTCTCTTTCTCTCTCTTCCCCTGCGCTATCGCTCTTTTTCTTTCTCAATCAGTGCTCTCGCTCTCTCTCCCTCTGTGCGTTGTCTCATTCTCCCCTTTTGGTCGCTTGCTCTCTTCTTCTGCGCTCTCGCACTCTCTTACATTCTTTGACCCTCCCGCTCTCTCTATGTCCTCTGCACTCTCTCTCTCTCTCTCTCTCTAACTCTACATTCGCTTTCCCCCTCTGAACGCTCTCTCTCTCTCTCTCTCTGTCTCTTTGTTCCTCTGTCCTATCGCTTTCTTTCTTTCTCTCCCTCGTGCCTTCGCTGTCTCTGCACTCTTGCTCATGCTTTCTGTCTGCGCAGTAGCTCTCACTCTTCCTCTGCGTTCTCGCTCTATCTCTCTCTTTTTGTTCTTGGTCACTCTATCTTCCCTTTCCTCAGCGCTCGGTCTTCCTCTAAACGCTCTCTCTCTCTCTCTCTCTCTCTCTCTGTGCTCAACTTCTCTCTCTGCACTTTATCTGCACTCTCCACATGCAATCTTGCTCTCTCTCTCCCTCTGCGTTCTATTTCTTTCTATCTGTGTTCATGCTCCCTCTCTCTACCCCCACGCTCTTGCTCTCGCTCTCTCGAACTGCGCTCATTCCCCTTTATTCCTCTCTCTGCACTCTTGCTCTCTCTCTCTCTCTCTCCCTCTGTACTCTTTGCTATCTCTCCCCTTCTCTCTGGTCTTTTGATCTTTCTTCCTTTCCCTCCATACTCTTGCTTTCTCTCCTCTTCCTTTTGCGCTCTTGCTCTCTCTCTCTCTCTCCCCTTTTCTCTACGTTCATTCTCTCTCTCCTTCCCTCTGCGCCCTTACTCTCTGTCGCTTTCTCTGTGCGCTTTAGCTAACTCTCCTCTTTCCTCTACGCTCTTGCTCTTTCTCCCGTTCCCTCCGCGCCATTGCGGTCTCTCCTCTTTTATCTTCGCTGTTACCCTCTCTTCCCTTATATATGAGCTTCTGCTCTCTCTGCCTCCCTCTATCTTTAACTCTCGCTATTTCTCTCTCTCTTCCCCATTCTCTCCCCTCTCTCCCATCTGCCCCTCTCTTTCTCTCCTCAGTTTCCTCTCTCTTGCTTCTCCGTTCTTTCTCTCTCTCTTCTCCGTTCTCTCTCTTTCTATCACCCGTCCCCTCTTTCTGTTCCCTATCTCCCACTTCCGTTTCCTATCTCTCTCCTCTGTTCACTCTTTCTCTACCCTCATCCGCTCTCTCCCACCTGCTCTCTCGCCCTCACACGCTCTCTCTCCCCTCGTATGCTCTCTCTCCTCATCGATCTCCCCCCTCCGCGCTCTCTCCTCCGCAGCTTTCTCTCTTTCCTCCTCCGAGTTCTGTCTTTCCCTCCTGGTCCGCACTCTCTCTCTCTTTCCTCCTCCGCGCTCTCTCTCTCCCTCCTGTTTTGCTCTCTCTCTCTTCCGCCGTGATTTCTCTCGCCCTGTGCTTTAGCTTCCTTCTTTTCCGCTATCTCTCTTTTCTTTCTCCCTCTCTCCTCTTACGCTCTCCCCCTATCATCTCTTCCGCTCTCTGTCCTCCTCCGCGATGTCCATCTCTCAAGCCCCCATGTATTATTCTTCTTAGAAATAGTGCTTATGCATTTGTATTATTTGAGTTATATTTTCCAAGCAACATTTGCACTGAGTAAAGTCTTTACAAAAAGAGAACGCCCCTTTTTACCTCAGTACAAAAACAGCATATTACCGTAGTTTGATACAGCCGTCGCCGTTGATATATCACGATATCCTTACTCCAAGCTCTATTACTTTTTTTTTTTTCAATCTTGTAAAATTCCATATCTATTTTGCGAGAGGTGTTGTTTTATAAAAAAAATATTTTATTTGAGATTATTGTGATAATGCAGCACGGTCCTATACAACGGTAACCTGTACAGAATCCCCAAGCATTATGGAAGGATCGCAACATGTTACAGCAAAAATGAACTGGCTCTATTCTTCCGAAACATGCAGATTTAATAAATACCTTGACAACATAAAACACATTCACTGGCGTCTTTTCATGTTTTCAATGGCCGTGGGGCTCAGCCATACTAAATTTATGAAGCATCAAGTTATGTAGGAACGAGAGCGTGAAAGAATGGTCGATAGGTAGATCGATATGTATTTAAAATAGAGAGAGATAAATAGAGTATCGAATGATATGTTACAACAGATACTTGATAAATCTAATGCTGCCTTTCCCTATTTTATGTTGGTAGCCATGTTTTTTTTTTCTTTGGACACTTTTCCAGCTACGTGTTTGTGTTTTATCAAGGGTAGGTGTCATTTTTTCTTTCTTTTCATGTTGCTTGATCCATCTTATAAACGGAGGGAAACTCATCTTCTGTGACATTTTCATTTCTTCATCAGATTTCTGTGACATAAACTCTTATCGATGAAGAAATCTTATCAACTATTTGGTTGCATGCGAACAAAAAATATATGTATATATTTCTCTGTAAATGTGTTCGAATTTTTGTTTTCACTGCTGTTATTAGTAATAGTGTTTAAAAAATCACAAATGCTTGTCTGCAATACACACAATCCTTTTATAACTGAATTTGTGCAGCGCACAGATTATTTTACATTTTGATTTAAATAAAATAATTAATGTAAAACATTCCACGTATGCAACATTTTCTCTACTGCCCAGCCAAAAAAAAATTAAAACGATTTACCATCTATCAGTGCTTATCCCCTATCAACTGATGTATTTTTAATAATCCGAATAATTAATTAATATATATATATATATATATGTTAGCAAATGTATCTGCCGTTGACTGGGTTCAAAAACAGCCTACAGAATATGGACTGATTTATGAAAGTATGATAGGTTATGAAAAGGAAG